>NW_027526295.1:132270661-132625914 GCF_048455015.1 Haemaphysalis longicornis
TCTCAATATTTCGCTCTCTTGTGAACGCCCCTCCGGCATCCGCACACACCTAGGTGGGGGGGGGGGGGGGGAGTAAATTCACATTGCCAGCTATCACTCAGGCATTTGCCGAATATTCAATTAGGCGTAACAACCTTCGGGTGAAAATCGTGTGCGCAGACAAGCAAGCACGCGGAGGCGAGTACGCACGACTCCGAATGGTCGGGGAGAAAAGGGACGGGTACGAGTAGCCGTTAAGGGACGAGCAGCCGTTCCTACGGTGGCGGGGCGACAAAGGATCTCACGGGGAAAGCCGCCGCTGCCGTGGGCTCTGATGATGATAGTTACCCCTGGGTTGCCCGCTACGCAAACCATATTCGGAACTTGGCGGAACCGTCTACCTTCCTAAAGGGGATTATGCACGCTGAATTCCCTCCATCCAGACAAGCCCTCTCCCGAACTCGCCGCAGTGAATTGACGACTGCCACAGCGTAGTGTTGCCAATGCTGTTCCTCTACATCGAGCGGCGAGGAGCTATGCTTTCACACGCAAGGCCGGTGCGCGTAGCCACTGACCTCGTGAGTGGACCTTAGAACTCCCCCTTTAAGAGGGTCACTGGACTTCTTGGTTCAGTCAGCCCGAAAACAATTTAGAAAGGTCCACTCGGTTGACCTGCTCTTCAACAAGAACAACGTAAACTCACTGGATGAGCTAGGTACAACCACAAATGATCCCCCTACCACTTCTGCACTTCGGTTAATCCGAACAATCTAAGCTACAAAACACACCCTATTCACTAGCCCTTCAAAAAAACGTAAGGGTTTAGCAAACCAAGCACATAACAATGTTAATATCACTTAAGGCGGCTGAGATATTAAGCGGGCTTGGGTCTCTGTGACGTTGCAAGCCAACAGCGAGGAGAGAACTCAAGCCATAACACTGATATTCGCTATACGTGCGAACACACACATAATCATCCTGGCGCTCACCAAAGAAAGGAAGAGCATACTGGCTAACAACACAGCCAGTTTCGTAGCTACAAATAAAACCTTTGACAAAGTTTGCATTGTCACTGTGCACATGTGCGCAAATGTTCCCCTGGATGGCGTAGCACGATAGCGTTTTTATGAACGTTTATTTTGCCATATATATGGGGGTATGCGTTGGTGGTGATTAGATGAAAATGTACACTTCGCGGATGAAGTTAAGGAGGAAACGATGATGGCGCCCATGTATCCATGCGGCATATGCGGAGGCGTCGTCTTCGCAGAGGCCCGTCGCCGCAAGGTCGCAGTCTCATCGGCCTCAAGGCGAGGCAGGAGCTGTTGTGCCAGAGCGCCTGGCCCAAAGGCGTTGCACGAGGCGACGCGCCGACAGCGAGGCTGAGTCACGCCTCTCCCTTTGTCGCTGCGGCGCGGCCGAATCCTGTATCTCGAAACGCTGCGGCGCGGCCGATTCCCTCAGCGGAGAACGACCCAAACAAGGGCATGTCGCTACGCCCGGAGGCGAGGTCACGGAGACGGCGGCGGCATCGCTCTCCCTTTCCCCATTGGCGGCGCAGCTGACTCACCGCTTCGCTACCATTCGTCGGAATTCAAACTTCAGGCAGCGAGAGCCCTGATTGGAGCATTTCGAACTTCTTGGGGCCACAACGAACTCCCGGGCTATAAAAGAAGCCCGGAGGCTCTCATCGTCGGCTTTCCTCGGCGGCTTCTCTCTGGCACCCGTCTCTTCGGAAGCACCGAGTGAAAGGGTGCTGTCGCCTTTGTGCGAGTTATGTAACGTTTGCTTACCCTGTACATACTGTATATAAATGTTACTTCAAGTTTTCGTCGGCTCGAGAACTTCTTCGCTCGGCTCTGCGCCGCGTCGATAGCGGACGGAGCAAGGCAACATCGCTACACCGGTGACTGCGCTCGGGTGGCCAGTCGCAACAGCGGAGACAGCGTCGGGATGGCTGATTCCCAACCGCGGAGACGAGCAGGAAGCCGAGTCACAACCTTGGCTACCGCCCTGGGATACTCATTCCCAACAGTGGTGGCAGCGGTGGGATAGTCATTCCCATCATTGGATGGCAGCTGCGGGATCGACCGGCAACGGCTACTACCTGGTGTGGTAAGCGCTCGACGTTTTCTCTCAGTTCACCAGACTTCTCTAGCACAGGTTATAGTAGTTTAGAGAAGGGCTGTGTGAAGCACTGTGTATAGCTTTGAGTGTTTCAAGCCTAGAGAAAGTGTTTTGAAACCAAAGCTAGTGCCGAGAGGTAAACAAAGGAGCGTAGAGAATTACTTGCGCGTGCCTTACTAGTAGCTCGATAGTATAGGAACGGCAAGGGAATTCTAACACGGGTAAGCAGCAAGAGGCCAGTGCAAACGATGGAGGACCTTAAAGTGAGGGAACTCATCGAAATTTGCGAGGAGCTGGGCCTTGACTTAGGCCGTGCGAAACGAAAGCATGCGATCCTTGAGATCATGCGGAAGGAGAACGTAACGGCTGAGGAAGTCAATGAGGCCAGGGAGGATATCAAAGAGCGCCGTGAGCGCGAGGAGGCCGAAAAGAAAGAGCGCCGGGAGCGCGAGGAAGCCGAAAAGAAAGAGCGCCGTGAGCGCGAAGAAGCCGAATGGCAGAAATGGGAAACCGAGAGGCAGAAACGGGAAGCCGAAAGGCAGCTCGAGTGGATCGAGTTGATGAGGCTAGAGTCGGAGCTCCGGCAGGGTTCGCCGGCGCCTAACATGACTTGTCCAACGTTTCAGGCGAGCGGTCCGAAAAGTCAGGACCAACGGCCGCCGTTCGTTGTGGAGAGGTTAGGGCCGGAAGACGGAGCGTCCAAGGCCAAAGGCGAAGCGACCGCACTCGTATTCTTGGACAGAGAAGCGAGCCAGGACAGCGAGACCGGCGCGGAGGCGGAGAAGCCGCTTCGAAATAAAGATTTCGAAACGCGCGCACAGTCCGCGAGCAGTGGCCAGTGCATGGCACTTACGAGTTCGCAAGCGGGGAAGCTCTCGGAGAATGTTGACTCTTCCCCAGCGAGCGAGAGGCGAAAGGACGCCGAGAAGCTTAGCCCGAACTGCAAGCCGACCGAAAACTCTCGCGGTAGGTTAGTCGAACCGCCAGCGGCTGAGGCGGGTTGCGTGAAACCCTTCGGTGGAGAAACAGAGCCGGGCGACACGGAGAGTACTACGTTGTCACCGTTTTCCGATCAGCCGTTACGCGAAGACGAGCTCAAGGTCGAAGCGCTGTCGACAGGGCCGACAGAGAAATCCGGTGAGCTCGTAGCGAATGAAGTTGACAGAGACTGTACCAGTCCGAGGTGACTTTTTGCTAGTTCCTCTTTGATTTACGCGCTCCAAGTCGCAGCGGCGCGGGGCAAGCAAAACACTGCTCCTTCTCTCACGGTTTTTCCCACTCTACCTCTTCCCGGCGCGACTTTAGGCGCGCATGCGCGACAGCGGGGTAACGGTCGCTGCAGCTGCCGGAGCAACAGCGGCGCCGGCGCGCGAGAGAAGTCGCGGGGCTCGCGTGCGAGTCGTAGCATAGCGGAAATATTGTGACAGCGTTCTGAAGACCACAGAAGAGCGGTTATATGCCCCATGCACAGGGAGGAAGCGCAGCAAGAAGTGATTTTGCTTCGTGTTAGCAAAAGGTGAGACACTCGTTCGTGAAGCGTGAATTTAATCTGAACGATAGCGCGGTGTCGTGAGCTGTACAACTACGTGTACCGTGTTCGATGTCAACTTGTGCTATGCCGTGTCGAACATCAGTGCTTATCACGGCACGTTGCGTTTGTGCTCGGTCGTATTTTCGTAACATGAATAAAGTGTTGAAGTGCGATTTCTGCTGCCGTCTTACTGTCCCAGCGGCGTACGTACGCCTGCATAGAGGCGCGCCGGTCTCGGCGAGGCCTAGCGGGCGGCGCGGGGCTAGCGGGGCCGGCAGCGGAGCGGCGGGAAGAAGCGGGAGGAGGAAAGCATCAGGCCCCCTCCCCCCCCGTTTTGCGCCTCCTCGCTGTGTTGCCATAACAATTAGTACGCCTCCATGCTCAAGATGGCGGTGACGTTGCTATGGCAATTACAACTCACTTTTGCCCGCCCAGGCTCGCCAGGGGAGGATTTGGCGCAACGACCACAATTAGGCGGGACGCTGGGTTGAAGGCTAAGATGCCGCGGACTGACTGTACCGCCGTCTCGGAGAGCAATGGCGTACCCAAAGTAGATAACGCACTTTCTGAGACGTCCGATAGAGGGCCGTGCGGGTCCGCTGATCGTGTTCAGGTGTCGGTCTCGGGTTCAACGATCTCGGCAGAACGCTCAGAATCAAAGCAGACCTCAGAGACGGCTTCCAACAGGATCGCGCAAAGTGCGCGAGATAGCGAGGTTTCGCGGGAAACCTTGGACAGCGAGGCGAGCCAGACGAAGCCGCTAGAGCCCCCGGAAACAGAAAGCGTTCCTTCGGGTGCGAGCTCTAACTCTGGCGATGTTGTGGCTAAGCCTGGGAGCGGGACACGAGAGACGAGCGAGCAACGAAGGCCGAGCGGCGAGCGGACCGAAAGCTCTGGCAGAAAATTAGTGGAGCCGCCGACGGCCGAAGCGGGTTGCGTCATCCCCATCGGCAGGGAAACCCAGGTGGTCGAGCGTTGCGAGGCGAACTCGGTGTTGTCCCCAGTTCGCGATGACTTGCTTGAAAGCAAGGTGGGGCACTTTCACCCGCATTTCAAGCCAGTGGAGCGAAGACGCTCAGTGCGAAAGCGATAGTTCAGAGCTTTCTGCTATGAGCGGAAACGCGATTTGGAGGCATGTGTGCCTGCCGCGATGTTGGCCTTGAAGTCAGCTCCGCGCAAGTTTACGGGCGTCAGCTTTGCGAGGCTTGTATATGACCGGGGAAAGAACGTGTTTTGAATGACGAAACTAGCCTGTGGGGAAGAGCTAGTTGTAACGCTGCGTTCTTCGTTTCCCCGATCAGACAGTCCGTCCCGTTATGTTCAGTTTTGGACTAAACACGAGCCGTATTGCTTTTTGAAACTAACGCATCGGGTGTTTCGTGGCCTGTCAGATTACGCTCTGGGTAGGAGCAAGTACAGCAATTAAGAGTCGTGCTGAGCAGACGCAAGGAAGCAGGACTATCAGTCACAGTCAAAAGTGTCACATAGGATACGCCGAAGTGACGTATCTAGCGCATATGGCGGTGGTAGCGCGGCCGACGCAGACCGTCGGAAATCGAAGTAGCCGCAGTCGTAAGCTGTCGCCGACCAACGACTAAGTCAGAGATAAGGACTTTTCGGGTTTGACTAGATATGGCTAGACCTATTTGAAAGATTACTCCAAACTGGCTAGTCCATTAACTGACGATCTCAGAAAGACCGAGCCAGTTAAGGTGGAATGGCACAGAGGAGGAGGACGCGTTTTTAAGCACAGAAACGAGCCTTGAGCGAGGAGCCAGTTCTAACGGTCCCAGACTTTTCGAAAGGTTCGTTATTCAGTTCGATCGAGCGATCGTGGAATGGAAGCTTTACTATGCCAAGAGGATGCTACGGCCGGGAACGACAAGTTTTGTACTTCAGCCGCAAGCTAACTTGCAAGGAAGAGGCTTAAAGTAATTCCGGAAAGGAATGTGGCTGCGTCGTGTGGGCAGTGTAGAAGTTTGCGTGCTATGTAGCCGGAAACGCTAAATCAGGCGCACTAAGCCGTGCGTTCTAAGTAAGGCTGCGTTCGTCCTCCCCGTGTCTTTCGTTTTGTCTCTTCGTGAGCAGCTTTTATCTTAGCAGGTAGATGGGAGCAAAATTATTGCCCTCATTTGCTGCCTCAGTTGATTATTTCCGCACCGCGTGATTTCAAGTAATCAACCTTAGTTATCATTTAATGTCGTGTGTAGCGTTCGTCACTTAGTGTGAGTTCCTCTTTTAAGAGTTTTACGTCCCGCATGGGCCTCTTGGTGTAGAGGGCCCAAATTTTGGATAGACACTTAGCTAGGAGAGTTTGTCACGTTTTAGAGTCTGGTGTTCTGACGGAGGACAGAGGGTGCTTGCTTGCGCTGGGTGTTGCCTGTTGTCGGTCGGTTCTTTGCAAGCTCCAGAACGATGAGCAACCGGTGCTGAGGACAGACCGAAGGAGCCGGACGAAACTGGTCGAGACACCTGGCAGCACGGCGAGGTACCGGTGATCCAGACCTGGCAGGCGGTACCCGTTCATGGAGAGGGACCTGGTGGAGCCGCCCTTTTCCTGGGGCACTGGAGGTGTACCTGGATGAGCCTGGCGAACGAGCGCGCCCAGCATCCGAGCCACGTGGAGGCAGCTCGTCTTCACGGCACATTGTCTGGCGGCGGGGGTGCTGTTGTGCCAGAGCGCCTGGCCCAAAGGCGTTGCACGAGGCGACGCGCCGACAGCGAGGCTGAGTCACGCCTCTCCCTTTGTCGCTGCGGCGCGGCCGAATCCTGTATCTCGAAACGCTGCGGCGCGGCCGACTCCTGCATCTCGAAACGCTGCGGCGCGGCCGATTCCCTCAGCGGAGAACGACCCAAACAAGGGCATGTCGCTACGCCCGGAGGCGAGGTCACGGAGACGGCGGCGGCATCGCTCTCCCTTTCCCCATTGGCGGCGCAGCTGACTCACCGCTTCGCTACCATTCGTCGGAATTCAAACTTCAGGCAGCGAGAGCCCTGATTGGAGCATTTCGAACTTCTTGGGGCCACAACGAACTCCCGGGCTATAAAAGAAGCCCGGAGGCTCTCATCGTCGGCTTTCCTCGGCGGCTTCTCTCTGGCACCCGTCTCTTCGGAAGCACCGAGTGAAAGGGTGCTGTCGCCTTTGTGCGAGTTATGTAACGTTTGCTTACCCTGTACATACTGTATATAAATGTTACTTCAAGTTTTCGTCGGCTCGAGAACTTCTTCGCTCGGCTCTGCGCCGCGTCGATAGCGGACGGAGCAAGGCAACATCGCTACACCGGTGACTGCGCTCGGGTGGCCAGTCGCAACAGCGGAGACAGCGTCGGGATGGCTGATTCCCAACCGCGGAGACGAGCAGGAAGCCGAGTCACAACCTTGGCGACCGCCCTGGGATACTCATTCCCAACAGAGCACAGCAAGTGGTGGAGGTTGGTGATCGCGTCGCTGCGGTGGCAAACTGGAGATCCAGGGTTTTTGTAAAGGAACCTCGGTATTGAGGCCAGTGGCGGATCACGTGGGAGTTAAGGCAACTCCCACCCGAATCCTCCTGAGCACAACTTTCTCGGCACAAGTAAGACCCGAGAAGAGGGTGGCAACACACAGTGGAATGAGAGCACGTGTGTGGCGCCGCAGGTGTTCTTTTCCCGTCACCAGGAGAGTGGCATCATCCATGTCTAACAGGGAAGTCGGAGATGAAACGGATGCTGACATTCGGGCTGCTACGCCTGCCTTGGAGTGGTCTGTCAGAAGGACACGTGGAACCCGTTGAATCAGAATCTTGTAAGCGATTCCTGCCGCACGTTGGTGAATGCACTGAGCCAGCAGAGGGCTACGATTAACTAACAGCAGTAGGCCGACTGCTTGTAGAGCATCGGCGCGAAAACGATGCGCACCCAGGGCTGCAAAGTGATTCCGGTTAGGGCAATCAGAGTATCTCTAATGGCTACAAGTTCTGCACAGAATGATGATGGAGGTTCCGGGACCTTAAATCTGGACGTCTTGCTGAAGGCTGGATGGCTAGAGCAATGAATGGCAGTGGCAATCACAGTATCTGGTATACTGGCGTCGGTATATAATACGGTAGAGCCGGGTGGAAGGTGGCTATCCGTGTCGGCGATGCGTTGATTGAAAGCAGACGCCAAAATCTTGGAATCTGGAAGACGAAGGTCAGTTGGCGTGTTGCCACTCAATTGCACGATCTGCCACGGGGGAAGTACTCACTGCGGTAGGGCTGGTAGCGTATGAGAGACTGTGTAAGCTATTAATGCTCGAACATAATCACACAGCACAGTCTTTAATTTCCGAGCTTTGCGACGTTGATAAACAAGTTCATCCAACGTGATAGCGTTTGTGCGTTAAAGTCCAGCCTTGCTTCTGCTCACTTGCTATGCACTGAAAGTTCAGTTTGGTGCACGTATCCGCTAGCGAACACACACACACACACGCACACACACACACACACACACGCACACACACACACACACACACACACACACGCACACACACACACACACACATGTCATGGAGGTATGACACAAACTGGGAATCATTTGCTAAAATTTTAATCTTCAGGCAGGTGTGTATCAGAAATGGGATGACGAGAAACTTGCAGTTCAGGGGAATAGAGGTATGACACACACTGGGAATCATTAGCAAAACTTTAATCTTCAAGTACGTGTGTACGAGAATCGGGATGACGAGAAACGTTTGCAGTTGAGGGGACTGGAGTTATGACACAGACTGAAAATCATTAGCTACAATTTTATTCTTCAAGCACCTGTGTACCAGAAGTGGGATGACGAGAAACATTTGCACTTCCAGGGAATGGAGGTATGACACAGACGAAAAATCATTAGCTAAAATTTTATTCTTCAAGCACGTGTGTACCAGAAGCGGGATGACGAGAAACTCGCAGTTCAGGGGAATGGAGGTATGACACACACACTGGAAATCATTAGCTAAGTTTTTAATCTTCAAGCACGTGTGTACCAGAAGCGAGATTACGAGAAACTATTGCAGTACAAGGGAATGGAGGTATAACAGAGACTGAAAGTTATTAGCTAAAATTTTATTCTTCACGCACGTGTGCCCCACAAGCGGGATGACGAGAAACTTGCACATCAGGGGAATGGAGGTATGACACAGACTGGGAATCATTAGCTGAAATTTTAATCTTCAAGCAGGTGTGTACAGAAGCGGGATGACGAGAAACTTTTGCAGTTGCGGGGACTGGAGGTATCACGCAGACTGGGAATTATTAGCCAAATTTTTATTATTCAAGCACGTGCGTACCGGAAGGGGTATAACGAGGAACTTTTGCAGTTCAGGGGAATGGAGGTATGACACAGACTCAAAATCATTAGCTAAGATTTTAATCTTCAAGTAGGTGTGTACAGAAGCGGGATGACGGGAAACTTTTGCACTTCCAGGGAATGGAGGTATGACGCAGACGGATAATCATTAGCTAAAATTTTATTATTCAAGCACGCGTGTACCAGAAGCAGGATGACGAGAAACTCGCAGTTCAGGGGTATGCAGGTATGACAGACACTGGGAATCACTACCTAAAATTTTATTCTTCAAGCACGTGCGTACCAGAAGCGGGATGACGAGAAACTTTTGCAGTTCAAAGGAATGGAGGCATAACAGACACTGAAAATCATTAGCTAAAATTTTAATCTTCAAGCACGTGTGCACCACAAGCGGGATGACGAGAAACTTGTACTTCAGGGGAATGGAGGTATGACAAAGACTGAAAATGATTAGCTCAAATTAGCTCAAAATTAGCTCAAATTTTAATCTTCAAGCAGGTGTGTACAGAAGCCGGATGACGAGAAACCTTTGCAGTACACGGGAATGGATGCATGACACAGACTGGGAATCATTAACTCAAATATTAATCTTCAAGCAGGAGTGTACACCAGCGGGATGACGAGAAACTTTTGCAGTTAAGGGGAATGGAGGTATGACACAGACTCAAAATCATTAACTAAGATTTGAATCTTCAAGAAGGTGTGTACAGAAGCGGGATGACGAGAAACTATTGCAGTACAAGGGAATGGAGGTTTAACAGAGACTGAAAGTTACTAGCTAAAATTTTATTCTTCACGCACGTGTGCCCCACTAGCGGGATGACGAGAAACTTGCACATCAGGGGAATGGAGGTATGACACAGACTGGGAATCATTAGCTGAAATTTTAATCTTCAAGCAGGTATGTACAGAAGCGGGATGACGAGAAACTTTTGCAGTTGCGGGGACTGGAGGTATCACGCAGACTGGGAATTATTAGCCAAAATTTTAATCTTCAAGCAAGTGTGTAGAGAAGTGGGATGAGGAGAAAGTTTTGCAGTTCAGAGGAATGGCGGTAAGACACTGATGGGAATCATTAGGCAAAAGTTTAATCTTCAAGCATGTGTGCACCAGAAGCAGGATGACGAGTAACGTTTGAAGTTTAGGGGAATGGAGGTATGACAGCGACTGGGAATCATTAGCTAAAATCTTAATCTTCAAGCACGTGTGTGCCAGAAGTGGGATTACGAGGAACTTTTCCTGTTCAGAAGAATGGACGTATGCAGTGTGCGGTGCTTCTCAGCCTGAGCCATCACTCCACCAGGAAAGGAGGAGGAGGAGGATAAACTTTATTGGGAGCATCGTAATGTGGTGTGGGGCCCTCATTCCAGGACTCCATTGGAGACCCCTGCCGCTACGGCCCTTTCCACCAGCCTAAGCTGGGAATCGAGACCGGAGCTGGACAGCTCCTTCTCCCACTGCTCACGGGAAGGCTGCGCGATTCTTGGAATTTTGGGGTTTGCCGAACACTCCCATACCATATGGTACAGGGTGCGCGGGGAAGCGCAAAATTTGCACAGCTGGAAGTACTGAGTGGGATGGAGCAAGTGAAGTTTTGACGGATGAAGAAACGTATTTGTTTGGAGGAGCCGGAGGCAGTGCAATTGGAGCCAAAATAGTTTATTGCTGGGGCTGCATGCTCTAGCAAAATGTTCTTCAACAAAGCTTTGTAGCTCTAACAGCCAACGGTTATTTTGTGGCGTACGGGACAATAAACTCCAAATGCAACGGAGGTGGCTGAGGTGGGAGGGTGAGCGGAGGGTTTCACTCACGGGGCACACTAGAGATTGCGCATAAAATTTACCCAGCGTTCCCCGCGCGGAAGTTCCTGCTGGCTGGCGGGAGCGTCGGCGGTAATGCTTTGTCGTCTGCTTTAGTGACAGTTGTTTTGCGCCTGTTTTGGTGCAGCTCCACGTCCATGGCGCGGTACCTTCCCGCGGCATGATTAACGTGTTCGACAGCACCTCCAGGGTAACCCGCACCCGACGGAATTAAGGGGTCGTACGGTAACATACGTTAAGTATTGCTTTGCAGGGCCGACAACAAAGTGTACAGACTACACACAGACATCTGGCCGCTAGAGAAACGCTGCCTTTTGCGCACTGCTTGCCATGAATGGGACTCCCTTTTCAAAATTGGTGAATACCAATTCCGTTGTGTTTTAAGAGGTATTACAAAAGGTGGAAGTAGCATCTGGTTCTAATCAATAGCGGTTATAAACGTTCCGTCAGCTTCCTCGCAATTCTAAAGCTTGCTAAACTGACTAGTTTAAATCGGTATAAATATGAATCACTAAGCTCACATGCCGAATGGTCTCGGTGTCTCCGCTTGTGTCGCCGCTGGTGTAGCCTCAAGCTAGCACATCAGGATGGGTAGGTTCCGCTGTCTCGCCCTTCAAAAGAAGCTTCTCTCTGTTTTCTTTCTCCCCACTCCGGCCGGGCTACAGCGGCGGTGTGCTCCGCTCTAGCCCGTCCATGGCCGACGCTGCTGCTGCGTTGGGGAGGCCACCCTCAGGAATTCTAGGTAACGGCTGCCAGAATCTCTGGCTTCACTCTTTGAAGAGCCACGCTTGTGAATTTAAGTGACGTAGAATGGATAATTGTTGTGAGTGTCGTTTAAAGCTTTGCTTTCCAACCACCTTCACAGCGTGGATTGGAGCCATTTTTTTGTGGAACCGCGCAACACAATGGGTGATAAACGGGGTGTTGTTGTGAGAATAAGAGCGCTCGCAAAGTACCGCAGATGGATAGCCACAATTGAGGTGCGTACTAGGGATGCCAGCGTGTTAGAACTCTTCCTGTGATAAATTGAAGAAGTCCCGGATGTTGGTGATTGCGCTACGACCAAGTACTTGCCGTGATACTGGGAAACTAGAACAAAGCGCCAGCATGCTCGAGTGGAGCCAGCCAATGAACAGCAGAAGCGAACGGAAATGTGGAGATGTCAACGAAGGGTTTTATCTTCTGTGAGAGGTCTCTGGCTGCAAGAGTTGGGATGTGACCACTTTCTGGCGCTGGGAAAAATGGGGTGACAAACACGCCCCTTTAATTTCCCAGACAGTCCCACGAACCGGGCGATGGTGAAACGCGTGCTTCAAGGTTATGAAAGCTGAGGTAATGAATTCAGCAAGAAATACGTGGCCATCGAGCTTAAGTGGGAATCTCCCCTTAACTGCCGGTGGGAATATCGGGGAGTGAGGGGTCATGCACGTGCCTCGTTTGAAATAGTGGCACCCGCATGCTTCAAAGGTCAATAGCGAAGAGCTTGGTTCAAGCCCCAATGCATGGGCACGCGTGCGTTGATAACAAACTGCGCGGAGTTATTCCGGATTTGATTTTATTGCTTTTTTTGGCGTGTAGTGCACACGCACTCAGGCGTATCTGCCGTGTAAATTGAACCATGCTTTCGTGCACGAGAGGGGATTCAAGATGATGGCATTAATTTTCGATATGCCGAATAAACGCTGCCATGCATAAGCTTGCGTTGACGATGACAAATTAGAGCGTAAACGTTTCTGAAATTACCGAAACCTTTTCCCCGACTAAAAGTTATTAAACGTAAAGCATTTTTGCCTTTGTTAAAGGCATAGTTTGGGAAATAAATACGAATTCTGAGGTAGGGCTTTCTTGCCATAGAGGCTGAACTGCCGGGAAATTTTTCCGAGAGAAATACATTCACGTCACTTTCTGTCGCTAAATTCGACGGCACACTAGATATAATTCCTTCTTTTTTCCTTGTTATGGCGGAATCGAGCCATCTCTTCATAACAAAGATGCCTTCTTCCTTCGTTCTTTTCACATAAAGCTTCTAATAACCCCCCCCCCCCCCAATTTTCCTATCGTTCCTACGATTACAATGCTAATTGCGTGTGGAGACTGGGTCAGCCAGCCTTTAGGAAAACATTAGTTATGAGGCGAAATCACGCGGTTTATTATGCCAAGTCTGCGCCACTGCCTTAGTTAAAATCCTTTTTCCCGTACTGATGTCAGGGTAAACGAAAACATTCGATGGCCAAACCACTTTGAATGTGGAATGCCAGCGAACCTATCCCCACACTTCCTCTTCCAGCGTGAGCGCGGTGTGCCGTCTCGTCATCTTCAGTTTCTCCTACTACGTTAGCACGCGCATTCCGGTTTTATGCACCTGCGTGACGTCTAAGTACCGCCGGGCCACCACACTATGTATACGCCGAAGCAAGACCCGTCGTGTCACCGCACATCCCGTGCACCTGCCGCAACCGCTGCTGCAGCCGCGCCGGCACCTCTGACGCTCATGACGTAACCAAGAAAGCTGTGGAGTTACCACACCGGCATTGGAATGACCTTGGATTCGTTCGTGACCCCGGCATGGAATTGGAATGAAATTGCAACAGTTGGCGGAATGGGACTGGAATGGAATTAGGCACCTTTTGCCCGGAAGGTCATTGGAATGTAATGGGCGGGATTGTTGACAATATGTGCCGATCTTCAGCTGGTAATCCACCACGCCGGCTCTTGAACCAGGAGAGTTTGCATAGGTCTGATTTGCATTAACTTCTCTTTTCCTAGGAAGGCGTTTTAAGGCTGCGAAGAAACCCGTTGGGCAGGAGGGGATCCCGAAAACGTTGACTAGCGAGGATCTTTGCTTCGCGGTAGTTTTGTGTCCTGTGTAGGTGGGTCCGACGAAAACATGGGAGGATAGGAAAGGCACTCCCGGGCATTCATATGCGCTAGTGGTCACCTGTGACCCGCCAGAGTGCGCCGAGGTCTAATGCAAACGAGTGTATAAACAAAACCGAACGCTACACTTTTCTCCGAAGCTGACACCTTAGGACTCGCGTCAATCATTGCTTACATACTTCCATGACGCGAGAGACACAGAAAATGTGCCAACTTTCGTCCGGGTAACGAGAGTGGTCTTAAAAATTGTGTTGCATTGAACAGGTAGTGTTTATGCCCAGACAATCAACAAGCGGAATAAGGTTAATGTAGAAGCGGTAGCGGCTTTCGTACGGTAGCGGCTTTCGCTATTTTGTGACGCTACCCTTCTGTCCCTCGCGCTGGCACGATAGAAACTCTGCTCATGTGCTAAGGAATACGGGAACATGTGGGTGTGAGCAAGGTACATATAACATTGGTGTGAGTTACCCGTAGTAGGGTTTTTCAAGAGAGTCCAAACTGGCGTGTCCGGTCGACATCTTTGATTTTAAAGACAATTTTATATGTAGCTCCTTGCGCACAGGGAAAACATATCTGAAATTATTTTGTCGAAAGAAGATTTTCCCTTCCTCAAAAAAATTCCCAAAGTCGGCTCAGGTCACTGGCACGTTGAGCGGCACGCAGAAAATGTGAATCTTCTACCACTGTAAATCAAAAACTACCCCTTACAAAAATGGATTTTGAGTTTCAATTCAGTTCCAGTTGAGTTTTTATTGAGTCAACAGAAACCTAATTCAAACTCAATTGGCTATTGAGATGTGTCAGTAGAAGCTCAAAAGGATTTGTATTGAGAAAACACAATACAAAACCAATTGACAGCAGTCTATTGAAACTCTTTGGAGAACCAATTGACAAAACTCATCAGGCTGAAACATACATTTTGAAGGGCTATTTTTTTCAGCGCTGCCCACTGTGTCTACAGAATTAAGACTACTAGGTTACTTTTATGTTTTTTTTATTCTACATTGACATTTCTATTGAGTGCAGTCAATAAAAAGTCAACAAGGTTTCAATAGACAAAACTCAACAGAATATCAAATGACTTCGTGTAATTGAAACTCAATAGAGTTTCTACTGACAAAAATCAAGTAAAATTGAGAGTCGAGCTAGTTGGTGAACATACGTTGTTGAAAATTATACCAGTGTCCTTCTTTTTTGTCCATGTTTTATGGTTCGAGCTTAATTTTCACAGCTGATAAAACTCCTTAGGCCAGTAGCCTTTACCAGCAGCATCTTCGCCCAAATAATAATTATACCTGCTAACATTACCATAATGAGATGCAGCGCGAAAAAGGACGGGACAAAAGAAGAATTAACGACGAAACGGCGCTGACTCGCAACTGAATTTATTAGAAAAAACACACACACATATATATACTCAATCCTCGTGGCTTCCTATCATGTTTCTCGCGATTGCAGCAAAACTACAACGTTGTCAAACGATGCCTGCCAAATACCACACACTACGCACTGCACCAGACAGTAAAACAATAAATCACTCCATCACGTTGGCAAACGCGATAACACCACTGATACAAATCACGTGCCGAGGACTACCCTATTGTGCACTGCGACCATTCAAGAACACATATTCACTCTCGGCTAACGACATTGACGGAATGCTGACGCACTTTTCTCCCTTCTTTCTAATGTGATACGCTTCTATAATTTCCCGCACACGTTGGACCTTATGTTTAGCAATTACAACAGTGTCTTCAAACACAGGAGCACACCCACACTTGGCACAATGCTGAGCACATTGAGAATGCTTGTCACCTTGCAACGTGCGTTTGTGCTCCAAGAGCCTCAGGTTAAGGCAGCGCCCCGTTTGCCCGATATACACTTTCTGGTAGCACGAAAACGGGATCATGTACACTACTGCCACGCTACAAGGAACGCATGGCGACACGTGTTTGACTTCGCAACGTGTATGCTTGGCGGCTCCTGATATCTTCTTATCAACTGTGTTGCACAATCTACTTAATTTGTTTGGGGCAGAGAACAACACGTTTACTCCGTACCTTCCAGCTATATTTTTTTAATCCATGTGATAATCTGTGTACGTACGGCATGACAGAGAATTTTTTTCTTTCTGGATTCAAGCTCACGATTTTCTCGAGTCAGAGATCCGCATTTCACACATTTTGAACTTTTTCTACCGCGAGACGCAAAACTTGCCTATCGTAACCAGCCTTACCCAACTTTTCCATATGCGCACTAAAACTGTTAAGATACTTATGCGCACAAGACTTTGCAAATACGTTGCGCAGATAAGAGACAGCTATGCCAGCCTTCACAATTTTAGAATGCCCAGAGTTCAAGTTCAGTACCGGCTTTTGTGACCTAGGGCTATATTCCCAGCATACATGACTAGCCTGAAGATCCAGCTTAAGATCCAGGAACTGGATTTGGTTGTGTTTTGGAAGTTCGAACGTGAAGTCAATCGGTTGAAGATTCGTTCATCGCACATATACTTACCAAAAAGGATGACGGCCCCCGCATGACAATGCGGGCAGGATTTTTATATACAACAAGCACCCGCGCACACGACCCTTTTTATTTGCGATTATATGCCCATTGAGAGAGAGAGAGAGAAAAACGTTTATTTCAGCTTTCTGCAGTGGGTCCACAGGTCAAGGGTGATAAGAGGCATAAATATAACTTATTTCTAGATAGAGATGGGAACCCGTCTCTCGGGGGAATTCTAGAATGGATGGTGGTGGGGTCTACTGAGGCGTTGCTGGAGGTCGGGGAGTCTTACAGGATGGAGGCCTGTGCCTCCAACGGGCTCTAAGGTGTCCACTTCTCGCTGAGTCTAGTGAAGGACGCGCCCATAATAGATTATCCGCATCAGCTTCTTCGGCAGGAGCTGTGCAGAAGGGGCAGGCGTCACGGAACGAGGGGCATGGCCACGGTGGTGGCCACGCCCAGATCACAGCCGTTAAAAGAGCCACTCCATTCCGAAGTCCACGCGCTATACCTCTTCACAGTAAGCTTGTTTACTTGGCAGGTCCGTTACACATGGTGGTATGAGGGCAAGTGTGGCGCGATGCTGTCTTCCTTCAGTGAGGGAAAGTTTTCTATACTTTGGAGCAACTTAAGAATGACAACGGAAATTACACCTGCGCCTGATAGCGGCAGCCGGTTGTTACACCGGGTGGCGCAAAAATTGTGCCTTTCTGCGAGTATTTTCAACGTGACGCGAATCATTTTCGGGATTTATCGCACTTAATCTGCTTATAAATTTCTGCAGCGACGACAAAATAACTAGGCGTGAAATTGAAGACGATGTTACGCATTAGGCGCAATCTCGTTTCAAAGTGCATGTGCTCGTTGACACCCGGGTGCGTCGCTTCGGCGGAGTGATACACTGGATGAGCTATTGCCGTTCTGAACTTGTACTCGAGTATAGTGGACCGGTTGTCAGTATTGGCAGCGGCAGAGAAATACACTTAGGGTGACAAGCTCTATCCACTGTAATGTGAGCGCGGAGCGCAACCCACAAGAGCCGTAGAGGGCAGGGGTACGCGTCTAGTAGGATGTGGATGTCCCTTGAAACTGTAATTGTTGGCTACTCGGCGTATACCCCGCATCACTGCCGTGGAGAAAAAATGACGAATGGAATACACTGGGGTGCGCTGAAAGGGCGGCGTTAGTGCTTGCATGCCATACCGTATGGCTGAGTGCTCCGCCAGCAAAGATGGCAGTGTGCGGAGTGTTTGCTAGAGGCAAGTTTGAAAGGTGTCCCGGTTGACGAGACATTGCACAACAGTAGATAAGGCGGCAGGGTGCGCCCCTGCGCCCAAGAAGCCCTCTGCCACCTGGTACTGGGTCTCAGCCGTCTCGCACCTGTTTATCCGGTCGATCGAGCATGAAATAGAATCAGTGGTGGGTTGTCGGTAGCCTGGTGATACAGCCATGGAAGCCTGGTTACAGGATGATTTGTTGAAGCGGGTAGCGAACCATCCCTGTAACTACCTAAGGTCGCTGGTTCCGCAACAAAAGTACGTGTGTGTATACGGGCTGAGCGACGTTGTTTAACCAGTTCGTCAAGCGTGTTCCGCTAGAGGTGGTATCGGGGTCATTATAGGGAGGCAGGTGATGGTGTGCATTGGGGCTTTGCTAATGGCTTCAAGTCGCGCCCATTTCCGTGGGCTGCAACTGCGCCTGGTAATCTATTCAAGGATGAAGTACTGGCTTCATCAAATCAGGAAACAGGGCCATCTTTGAGCAGGAGCCACCAGACTTCTTCGAGAGAATTCTTGCTCTACCAAAAGGGCTTGGGTAGGGGGTGAGAAGGGAGGAAATTGCATTAAAATTGCATGCGTGGCGCGTATTAAGCTCACTGCTTCCTCGCAAGGGGCGCGTTAAAGAATTATCAGTTGCTAATGCATTGCGGGTTCCGTTGTGCAAAAACGAAGTCGAACGATTCTTGCTACGCCATGTTGAGGTTGATGACGTTAGGCTATACCTTAAACCGGTATCCAGTCAAAAAATTGCCCACTGACCGGCAAGCCTCAAGTACGGACTCGCAAACATACACCCCACATCCAAACCGAAACGTTAGGCCTACGGAGTGCACGCATAATAGTTGCTGTGGGTAATCTAGAAAAGTCGTGCGTACCTCCAAGATGGCACATTATCGCAGTTAGGGATTGGCCAACCAAAGAATCCATAAGAAGAAAGCTTCGCGTTCCCCCATCGTTCTCGCTAGACGGAGGGGTGCATGATTTCTCCAACAGGGTGCAGTTACTCAGAAACTACATACAAATGCTGACATAAGGGACCTAAGGAGTGACAATCCTGAGCTTTGAGCGACGCTTTGCACATGACCGAGGCATCACTTTGGTTGAGAATTTGACAAAACACATGAGGCGCATAAAATAATGATCGGTAGTTGCCAGGCTACTCAACGTACTTCTGTGTCCGTGACATTATTTCGTTCCTGAAGGGCTGTGGAATATTTGCGCCTTCATACCTTCATGTTATCGGAGCTCAAGGGGAGATTTATGCCATTTACCGGGCGGTAATACACAAAATTTATTTCTCGTCGCTATCTTGTTTAACGTGTTATTGGACAAGAAAACACACCAATCTCCTGGTCATCCTTGCTGTCTTTACGGGAAATGACAGTGAGATAAATAAAGAATCTCTGGAAAAGATTTCTTCACTAACGTTCAGTGTCTGTGATTGCTCTGCTATGTTCTCCCTCTCGTGGGATATTTCTGGAAAACAGAGGTTTCCCAAATGGGTACTCGCAGTTGAAACCTTGCGACATTCCATTCTTGGACGCTAGACTGCACGTCCATGATTGCTTCTGACGTGTTTGTGTTTTCGTTTTTGTGTATTGCGGCGAACCATTGATATTTGGTCCCAATACACATTATCTTCGAAAAGAGGAGGTTGCCGCTTAGTTTTGGTACCTGACAATACTGGTGACTTATATGAACCATTCCAGAACTTGTAGCAGTTTGCAACGGTGTTTTCTGCATAACGTAACATGGCAAAACCTCCTTAGAGAGGGTGAAAACGTCGGTTGACTTCGGGAATTAGGAAGTAGAGAAGGGGTAGAAGTTAAAAGGTTACATTCAACCTTTACCCCGCCCCCACTTCCTTAATTTCCCAAGATTCTATAAACAATTTGTGTTAAAGACTTTTCTGAACGCTTGTGTGGCCGCTCGGTGTGATGAAACTATTGACGCTGAGCACAAAATATTCGCATTTTTGTAACAGGCACACCATCGTAAAAATCACCGCTAAGACTGATAGCATGATGCAGTTAATTACTCGGGTCTCGAACAGTTGAGGAGATATCGAGGAGGACAATCTCTTAAGGCTTTTCCATGCATTCTTGATGAGCCACATCACGTACGTGGCGGCCATGCACTGCTGGCAGAATCACGAAAAGGCTAAGCTCAGTTTACTAATTCGTAAAAGCATCAAGCGCGTGCTGGGTATCCCGATGAATGCCAGCACAGAGAGGCTCATGAAGCTCGGGGTGCACAACACTTTAGAGGTAATCATCGAAGCGCAGCACACGGCTCAGACTTCCAGGTTGTCGTCTTCACCCGCTGGCAGGGAGATACTGGCGGTTCTGCGCTGTAATCCATCCGTAGAGAAGGAGCGCTTGGCTGGCCTTACTAAGGACCAGAGAGCTGCTATAACTATCTCCCCGTTCCCCCGCAACCTCCACCCGCAGCACAATGCAGGCAGGCGAAGGGCCAGAGGTGAGGCACGAATAAAACAAGTTCGCGACGACCCGCACTCCGCGTGCTTTGTGGACGCCGCACAGTCTGCCGATCGGCAAACTTCTCGGCAGTTATGGTGGATCACAGTGGCACAGTTCTCAATTCTGCGTCTTTCAGGAACACCACCTCGGTTAGAGCCAAGCAGGCCGCGGTGGCTCTTGCTTTACTTGACGGCGGCCGGAATCAAATTTACATCAATTCCCGCACGGCGATTAGGGCCTTTGCATCAGGTTCCATTTCAGCCGAGGTAGCTCGCATCCTAGGAAATAAGGTCATTTCGTCACACACCATCAACTGGTTAAGGTAATTTAATGTCATTTCCTCACACCATCAAGGGCTGTCCAGAGGGCCCACGACGAGGCGATGAGGCTCGGCCTCCCCGTGCCCACGTGGGACCGGCCCGCCCCGCCCCGCTGCCGCCCTGAACAGCGGCGGTGCTCCTCAGGTCCTTCAATAAAGTTCATTGTCTGTCCGTCTGTCTCCCTGTCCGTCCGTCCGTCCGTCCGTCCGTCCGTCCGTCCGTCCGTCCGTCCGTCCGTCTGTCTGTCTGTCTGTCTGTCTGTCTGTCTGTCTGTCTGTCTGTCTGTCTGTCTGTCTGTCTGTCTGTCTGTCTGTCTGTTACTTCCCAACTAGACCACCGGACTGCTAGCGAACGTGACACTGAACGAAGAGAAGAAAGCACGAAACACACGATAATCACGCTAACGTAGTTCATATTTTCTTGTCTTCATACAGTGTCGCGTTTGCTAGCAGTATGAGTTCATTACTTACCAAACAACTCGCCTAACTTTCTGCTTAACAGACCACCGTCGTTAACAATGAAGTTACGATTAAGTCGACGTTCTTGCCGTTTCTTGAATCCGAATGCACAGCTCCGAAGTTTCGAAACCTAATTTAATAAACAAAACTTTAAAAAGAAAGAAACGTAATGTATCCAGCAACAACGGAAAATTCCTTGAAACAAACAAACACAATCTAAAAAAACGGGCATTCTCACTAGAAATAGAGGGAAGTTACCATGGTTTGAAGCGCAACGAAAGGCACGAAAGGCAAAAAAAGGAACACAAAGTAGACAGGACGGGCGCTATGTCTTGTCCACTCTATATTCGCGGTCCACGTTTTCCGCTCCCCAACTAGCCAAACTGCCAACTCCCAAATGCCAACTCGCCAACTAGCCCAGCAGGAAGTTGTACTCAAATAAATGGCAATTTACTCGAATAAAGTACGCATAAATACAGCAGGTGCTTTATTTAGCACATGCTCGAATAAAGCACGCGTGCTTCACTCCAATAATGCACGCATACCAAACAGGCACTTAGTAAAAACGGTAAACGTGGGAGCACGTGTTTCCAACGAAGAGGCTATCATGTAGCCTTGACGAAGAGGACTCATAAAACTGCTTTAAATAACACTGATTACTTCCGCATGTAGTGTTCACTATCGCACCTGCAAACAAAATATCTTTAATGAGTATGCGAAAGAAAGGTTCAGCCAATAGTTTTCCTTCGTAATTTGAGGTGGCGGGACGTGGTCATTGCCATTTTAAAACATTTGACATTGCTGAACACACTGATGACGCTTTAACAAAGAAACCTGAGCACAATCTTTGAAATAAAGTACGTTTCAGAACAGCTTCCACCATGCGAGCGCTTCCCTTCATTATTAACATCACATTCACAGCACCCTATTTATAGCGGGAATGTATTTGCTGCCTTCAAGTTCACAAGTAACTGTGGCGGCCAGTCAGCACTTCATATCTAAAAGGGATTGTAGTATATAGTCAGAGCTGACAGGTAACAGTAAAAGACAAAAGCGTCCTTTTTCCGTCATAAAATATCCATGTGGCCGTCGTCTAAGGCGAAGGCTCTGGCTTTTTGACTCTACGTGGATTCTTACGATCCTGGGGACTGTTGGACTTGGACTTCGTTGGCGAACGAATTGGGGAAAGCGTGCGTTTCATGTGCTGCAGATTCTTCCTCGCTGCGACGGATTTTCGCTTCTTCACCATCTTCGTGCACTCCACCGTGGTGTTCTCGGGGAGCGGTAGCTGAGCGAGCGTCGAAGCGAAGAGGAAGAATCCGCCCATGGCTAAGACCACATCTGTGCGATTTCGGCTCAGCAGAGTTAAGCTTACAGTAGCGCACAAGGCCCCCGATGCACCACAGCCGAAGATCCAGCCGGCGGCGGTACCACGAACAGCTGTCGGGAAAAGTTCCAGCGTGTACACAGTGAATACAATGTTCGCCGGCGCGCTCAGTGCTTTGGCGGTTACGAGCAACACGTCGCTGATGGCCGGTAGGTTGACCAATAGAAGGCCTAGTAAACACATCACTACGCCGAGGAGAGTGAAGCAGGTCGTAATAAATGTCCGCATGGTCACCCTCCTCAGCAAGAGGACCATTGCGGGAAAGCACAATGCGGTGGCCGCAGGGGCAGTCCACCGCACCAGAGGTATTTTCCGCATTACGGTAAGTGAAATCACGGTGCGCAAAGCGTAAACTAGAGAAAAGCTGAGGGCGAATGTCGCAAAGGCGCGTTTTCGGATGGAAACGCCACTTAACAGCTGTTCGGTTTGATGAACGGCATTGTCCGCTACCTGGTCTTGTTGGACCCTCAGTTCTTGCATCAGACAAGCAGTGTTCGGCAAGGGAAACTTGTTGAGCTTGGCGGCGGCAAGCATGACGTATTCTGCCTTCTTAAATCGTGCTTTCGCTATCAGCCAACGCGGCGATTCCCGGACCGTGAAGAAAGTGGCCAGCAGGAGGAACGTTGGTGCGACAAAAAAAGCTTGCTCCGCTTGCCAAGGCAGTTTCGCTTCCCACATAATTGCCAGCCACGAGTCCGCCAACACCGAAGCAAGCGCCCCAGTTATGACAATGTGAATGGGCCTGTTTTCGTGCGTCGTCACCTCAAAGAACACGATGCCAGTGACGATGTACGTAGCTACTGCACTGCCCTGTGCGAAGAATCTCGCGAGCGCGTATGACTGGTAACTAGGCGCGAAAAAACTGCTGACCGTTGAGGCCAGAAGTATGGCCACTGCGGCAAAAAGAACTAGCATGCGACCGAAACGGTCAGCTAGGCATCCAGACGCCACTCCGAAGACGACGGACGAGACTCGTTCTGCAATGACAGCCGTCTGGAGAAGCACGTACCGGTCGCAGACCAGGTTCCACGTGCTTCGCATGCTGACCCTCGCCTGGTCCTCGTCGTATTCCCAGTCTTCGCACGGGATCGTCTGGCTGTTGTTCGGCTCTTCGATGTTCTCGTATCGTCGGCATCGGCTCAGTCGTCCGTCGGCTTCGAGAGGGATGGCCCCGTTTTTCCAGGCGAGCGCCGATATGTTGGAGTGCGGTGGTTGCTTGCACCAGTGGTCGACGTCCCCAGCGGTGAGCGATGGGAGGTAGCTGTGGCTGCTGACCACAAATACGCTGAGAGTGCAGACAAGAAACAGGCGCTGTTGAAAACGTCCGTGGCCGAAGCCGTCGAAGCAGTCGAACGATTCGCTCACGAGAAAATTGCGCTGCTTAAGGCGATGAGGAAAAAATAAGTCCATGATTAAAGGAAACGGACTCAAACTCCCCACGGTTGCCGTTAATTCCTCTTCTTCTTCAACTTCTTCTCTTCTGTATGGCGGCAAACAGAAATTAAAATTTAAAATGGCTGCAACAGCTGTTATTATTGTAGGTGTAGAAATATGCCCAGCTTAAAAGGAAGGTGAGGATACCTAGAAGGAAAGTAAAAGAAAACACTATGCCTTTCGTGTTTTATTACTTTGAGTAAAGTAACAGATGAGTAGCGGCAAAAGTTTTGTGTTTTTCTGTTGATGACAGTGTCTATGACCATCAGGACTTATCTCATAAAATGCAGGGACATGTCTTGCATCGGCAGGTTCGTCTTATCGGCATACGTCTCGGTATGTTTATTACGTTTTGCCAGGGCCATGGACTATACAGATGAATTAACACAAATTTATATTGAGGTGGTTCACCAAAACACCCAAATTGCAGAAGTAGGTCGTAGGTGAGGCGTGCTTGGATATCTGTATCTTTTCTGAGTGTTTGTTGCAAGCTGTCTCGAAAAAAACACCCTCCCTGGTATTACAAAACAGTGTTCTCTTGGCTCCTCTGGTCGTGAACAGAGGTGACCATCTCTCGAACAAACTAAATAACAATTTTTTGGCAGCGATCATACAAGAGTGAAAGTAACGATTTACCTATTTTGCGGAACACATTTTACTCCCTCTACAGAGCACGTTCTGGTAACGACACTGGAAATACGGAAAAAATATTGTAGCTACCCTATCGCCATAGTATTCATCAGCGCCATCATCATCAGCGGTGCCAGTAGGGGCGCATCAGTTCTATAGCCACTGCAGCGTCAGTTTTGACACGCGCATCAAACGTGCCTGAGGGAAATGGAGCGCGACTCAGCAGCTGGGCGGTCGCTCGTGTCCGCCGCTCCTCCAAGGTCGGCCCGGCCGACGCTTATATAAATGTGGGAGGAGAGAGAGAGAGAGAATCCACTTTATTGGAACTCTGGTTTTAGGGTGAGGGAGTGGCGTTGGCCCATAGGGCCGCCGCGACGTCGAGGGCACGACCGGTGACCAGAAGTCGCCTCCGCTTCACGTCTGCTTTCTACTATATAAACAATTGAGAAGGGGGAAGAAACAAGGTCGTCAGAAAATCGCGTGAAGCTCGCGATATTCCCGACTCAAATGAGCCTGTAAGAAGACGAAAGTGTCAACAACTCTTTTCGAAAAACTTCGTGGTTTCCGGGGTGCTCATAAAGACGTGGAGGCCACAATTTATTTCAGGGGAAAATGGGCAAGACATTGGAGCACAGCTTTAAAGAACAGATGGTGAATATCTCGAAAGAAGAATAAACGAGAAACTGTCTGCAAAAACAAAAAAATCTGCAGAAATTCAGAGAACTTTCTACTGATCCGTAGCATCTAACGGCGCTTGCCAAGAGCGTGAGCTCTTTACAGCCACATATGGCCAAGAGTAGGAAAAGACTTTGGATTATTTTATTCGTTTTAAGTTTGTTTTGCTTCTTTTTACCGATAATGTCAATTCATACCAATATAGCGATGAAGCGTCAGTACTTCGGTAATTGTTTTATTTTTCTGAAGATCCTACGCGTAGCGCGGGTCGGTCCATTTGAGCTATTTTTATTTGTATTTCCCACGTTCTTAAGCGGACTTCCTTGTATTGTCTTCGGTTTTCTGGGGAGATGTGTGAGATGCGTATTTTTGGTTTTGACAGATCATTTGTGTGAACATTTCATTTTTTTCACTTTCTTGAATTTTATTTTTTCAACATTCTGCCGGACCAAAGATCCCCATTCATAGTGGTCACCGCGAACGAAAACAATACACAGAGAAGAGAATAGACGACACAGGCGCTGACACATGTAAAAGAGCCCGTTGAACTAGTAATGAACTGTAACAAGGTAGCAAATTGGGCGAGTTGGATCGCATTCATGGTGGTCAGCGCGAACGAAAACAATTTATTTCCGGGTCCGACGGGGGTCCGAGATCCCGATGGACAAGGGTCTTCAACCGTTGTCCGGAGGGATGCTGTCGAAGTGAAGTGCTCGGCAGACGCTCGACTCCAGGCCTTGTCTGTACGACACTGTGCTGGAGCTTCACCGGGCGGGTCACTGGACGAGTAGTGGCTCCCCAAGAACGTCTCTGGCTTGGTCAGGCCAGCAACAGAACACAGGAAGACACAACCCCATCGCCGGCAAGTGCGTAGACAAATCCACACTGAAGATCTACCAGGCTTTTAGTTTCGATAAAATACGCTAATAACTAACTACTCTAGTTATATTTTTGCCCAGCCGTACTTTAGACAAGTGACAAACCTGAAAGGTGACATTTCGCGTGATGGAAATGTCCCACACAAAAAAAACGTAATCGTAAAGGGCGAAAGCTGCGTCAGGAAAAATAATGAAATTGAGAAAGTCAGGCGTTCACAGGCCATTTCTTGCCTTAAGGACTCCGACTTAAGCCATCAGCATTGCCATTCAGTTTCCCCTTTTTGTACCGTACTAATTAGGTGCGCCCGTTCTCTGAACGCAGCTGCGACCGCGTGAAAGGACACCGGTCGTCTTGTTCGACAAAGGTCGAGCGCGCGGAGGAGCGAACGAGAGTTTCCAACGTTCAAAGGAGAGGCACGCACTCCTTCCTGGAGGCGGCGTTCCCTTGGCGCGATGCGAGCTCACGGCTTTGCCCCTTGGCGTGCCCGCACTGAAACCCGCGCCACAAGTACGCGCGGAGGTTTTTCCTTTCTCCTCGTTGCTAGCCTTTTCACGAACGCGTTCGGCAAGCAAACGCCGGAACGCGTTTACGTTCTTTCCCTTAGGCTGGTCGGTTCCCGACTTCGGCTCAGCCGTAGGCGACACCGGATTCTCAACAAGCTCAGCCGATGTTGGCCTATCATCGGGAGCATCAGCTGGGAGTGAAACGGGCACGACAAGCTCTTTAGACACCTTGTAGTTCCCAACAGTCACTACCTAGTCGTCCCTCGCGCTTTCAGCGACAGCCTCGGCACGCGAAGACCGAAGCGTGTTCCCGTTCTGCTTCCTCACTGCCAGAACTACGCTACAACCAGGCTGCCCTGTCTCAAAAGACGGCTCATTTGCCCGCGTCGCCGGAATCTCTACGAACTCGGCTGGTCTTCGCTCGAATTCGGTTACCTGAGCTGGTGAAAGAACAGAATCGGCTGGCTCAGTGGCGAGATCGTGATTACTCCCAACTGAGCCGTGCAAACCATTCGCTGCCTCGGCAGCAGGCTTTGCCACAACGTAGGTCTCTTCTGAACTGCCGCCGTCCGAAGAAACAGCCTCCGTTTCAGCGGACTCGTGTTGCCTTTCCGTAGCCTCATGGTTTACGCACTCCAGCGAAACCTCGCTATCTCACGAAATGTTCATGTTCAGCCCGGTAGCCGCTCCCAAGGTCTCCCGTAAATTTGAACCGTCCGAACACTCCGCCGAGATCTCCAAAACAAGCGCCGACACATTATCGCACTCAGTGGACACGCACTGCCCTCTGCCGCCTCTGCCGACAGTCTGAGCTAATGCGCCGTCGTTATCTCTCTCAGCAACCTTGCCGCGCTGCTGGGCTGCAACCGTCACCTCCGACTCGCGCTCCCGAGCGTCTGCTACTGGCAGCGCTGGCACGGTGGTGCTTTCCTCGACAACGAGGTCTTTTTCGAGCAATAGTTCTAACTCAGGCTTCGCTTCTTCCTGCTCGAGTTGAATTTTGTGCTCTAGGTGCCCTGACCACGAGTTGCCGTGTGCGAGACGCAACAAATCCTGACAATAGACCTGCGGGACAACTAATTGGTCATACTCCACCCCTCTCCGGTCTCGATACTTGCGGTAAAGTATCTCCTCCCTCGCCTGGAACCTTACGTTCTTTTTCGCAACCCCTTCAGTTACATTATCCAGTAACTTTTCCAGCGTGTGATCTTTTCCTTGCTCCGCGCTCAGTGCCGTACTACCGACGTGCAGCAACCGCTCTAAACTTTCCGACGTAGGTGCTACAAAAAGCTCTGCCAGAGAATCATCTGTTTCGGCGGGCTGCTGCTGCTGCTCGACACCCGCGATCTGAACCTGCAAGGAGGCAGACTGGCCGCGTTCGGAAGCAACGTCGGCGCTAGTCGCAGGCAGCTCCCCCGCCTCCTCTCTTCGCGAATCGTTCCTGCTTTCAACCGCCGCCTTCGCTCCGAGTTCGCGAGCCTTCGAGCGCGTCAGCGCGAACACTATCCCTTCCCCGAAAACGAGTCCCCTTTCGCGCAGCAGCTGATCGGACCTGTTCGAGAAAAGATACGGATACTGCGCCGGAAGGCAGGGAGAGACAGCGGCCTCGGTTTCGAGCTTTCCGAAGGGACCATCGATGGTTATCCTGGCGATCGGAAGACACACGCTTTGCGCTTCTACGGCCTGCTTTATCCACGCGCAATCGCCCGTGAATTGGTGCGGTTCCACGTAGGACGGGTGGACCACGTCCATTGTTGCTGCGGAATCGCGAAGCACTCGGCACGGTTTGCCGTTAACAGGAAGCTCGCGTACGTAGGGCTCTAAAAGTTGTCTGCTCACCTCATCCTGGTCTACTATGTGAAAGACAAGCTTGCCCTTTTTGCAACTAGCAGCGAAATGCCCTGTCTCGCCACAACTGTAGCACGCGGACTGCTTGCGCGCTTCGAAAGCCTTTTTTCGGCTCTGTGCCTCTGCGTTTGCGCTCTTTTCGTTTTCCGAGCCCGTTTCATTATTCGCGGATTCGGTCACTTTTGCTCCGCTCTTTTCGTAGGGAGCTCTGCCTTTCGGCCCTAACTTATCAGGCCTCGGCCTGAACTCTTTTTGGCCGTCTTTCGGCCCCTGCGCACCTCGACGTGCGATGAACTCGTCGGCTAGTTGAGCTGCCTTATCCACAGTATTTACCCCTGGCCTATCTTGCACCCAGAGTCTCAGGTTTTCAGGTAGACGGCGGTAAAACTGCTCAAGACCGAAGCACTCAACTACTTTGTCGCGCTCTCCGAAAGCCTTTGCCTCTTTGAGCCACTCTTCCATGTTTGCCCTCAGCTTGTAGGCGAACTCAGAGTACGACTCGCCCCTGGCTTTCTCGGCTTCACGGAACTTCTGGCGAAACGCCTCTGCTGACAGCCTGTACTTACGCAGGAGGCTAGACTTGGCTTTCTCATAGTCCTCCGCCTCCTCCTTTGGCAAGCGGGCCATCACGTCGGATGCCTCACCTGGCAAAAGCGTAAGCAGCTTTTGCGGCCATGAGTCTCGGCTAAACTGGGCCCTCTCACACGTACGCTCGAAGTTGACCAAAAAAAGACCGATGTCTTCTCCTACCTTGTAGGGTCGCATTAGGTCACACAATCGCAGCGTAGGCCCCTCAGTCGCCGCAGACTGCACGCTTGGCGCGCTGCTGTCATTCTCACGCCTTGGTCGAGACGCCTGGACGTCTAGACGCTTCATTTCCAGCTCATGCTGTCGCTCCTGTTCTCGCCTTCTATCCTCGCGTTCCTCTTTCCGCTTTCTTTCCTGGCGTTCCTGTTCTTGTTTCTGCCTTTCGAGCTCCTGGTCTCGCTTTTTCTCCTCGCGTTCCTCACGCTGGCGCTCAGCCTCTGCAGCCTGACGTTTAGCCTCTGCCTCGGCGGCCTGATGTTTCGCGGTCTTCCTGCCATTGATCAGCTCAATGCATTCCGACAGCTCCTCATCGTCAGCCCCGACAGCGAGTATAGCCTGTATCAGGTCTGGCTTTCTCAGCGCGTCCGTAACATCCAAGCGCAACTCTTTTGCAAGCTCCAACAACTGCGGTTTTTTCAACGCCTTCAAATTCATGGCCGGTCTAGCGTACTGCTTTCCCACTTCTCCAAAAATGTTTTGCGCGAATAACCCACGCGACAAAAACACACGCCCTACCAGCTATCCTCAGAAGCCTGGTAAAACTCAGTGAAGAAAAGTCCCGCACTCACCCTTGACCGCCGTGAATTCTGCGACGTCCGCAGCCGCCTTGACGTCCGTGGTGTTGGGTCTCGCACCGCTGGCTTCAGGTGTTACGAAGTTGCCATCCGACCGCTGCCAACCAGTTGTTGCGACCGGGCGGGGGCACCCGATCCGAGCTCAGTGGCCTCCGACATACGAGTGGTAGCGTGTATGATGCGAGCGGCCAGCCGCTGTTGCAGCCGTGAAGAAGTCCAGAAGCCGTAGGCTAACGTAACTGTTTACTTCATAGCGAGAGGTGAGCCGAAGCCAAAGAACAATGCCCCGACGGGCGAGGTTACAATACAGGACTCGAGCAGAGCGACAACATCGATTCGCTGCTCTAACAGGAATGAGTTACAACGCTTGGGCAGCTCGAACCACGGTGTAACTATTCTTACACCGTGGCTAGAACCCAAAAGCGATAACGGTCAAACGCAACAAGTGGGAACACGCACAACACTCTTTCCAGAGTTCGTAAGCCGTTCATAGCCTCCCCCGCACGGGGCACCTTGAGTATTCATGGTGACGGTACTGGCGATACCGCGGACCCCGAGCCCCCAAACATAAGCTGGATCCAACCGTGGCGATGTGTTTATAGGTGGAGGGTTAGAAACCACGAACGGTGGCCGTCGGAGCCCAGGTCAAGCTCCGGCGGATGGGCTCCTTGTCTGTTCACCAGGCAGGGAGCTCCGGGACCTCTTTGGCTACCAGGGTAAGGTCAATGAAGAAAGTACCCCCGTCTCCCTGCTTTTATACTATGCTTTATGGTATTGTCTAAAACCCCCCCCCAACCGTGATCGGTCCCTGAAAAGGGGCCGCACCGAAGTATCCTTTCCTCCGTTGCCGTCGTTAACCTTTCCTGAACCGGACCATTTTTCTCGATTTCTTGTGATGGAATCCCTCAATCCAACCCACCCTCTTGCATCTCAGTCAGTCTTCTTGATCCCCAAGTATCTTGAAGCCATAGTAGGGAAATCGTATAAATGCAAAAAACGAAGGTCTGGCGAACTCTTAATTGAAATAAATGACAAGCAGCAGTCTGCAAAGCTTCTAGCTCAGACTAGACTGGCTGATCTTGACATCCGGGTCACACCCCATCGGAGCCTCAACAGCTCGCAGGGTGTGATATCCGAGACAGAGCTCCTGAACGAAACCGATGCGGATCTCCTTGCCGGCTTGAAGGATCAGGGCGTCACTGCCTTGAGACGCATCACTATCCGTAGAGACGACAAGGAGATTCCCACCAAGCACATCATCTTGACCTTTGACCGCGCAGTTCTCCCACAACATATATATGCAGGTTTTATCCGGTGCTCAATACGTCCGTACATCCCGAACCCGCGGCGCTGTTTTAAGTGCCAGCGGTTCGGGCACGGTACGAACTCTTGCCGTGGCCGAACGACGTGTGCGAAATGCGCGGCGCACGATCATCCTAGTGACAACTGCCAATCCAATACCCTCACTTGTGTAAACTGCGGGGGACCGCATGCAGCGTACTCCCGCAAGTGCGAAAAGTTCCAACTCGAAAAAAAGATAATCAACATCAAGGTAACCGAGAACATCACCTTCCCGGAGGCGAGAAAGAGGTTCGCCTCTTTCCCTCTGGGGAGGTACGCTGACGCGGCTCGCCGGGGGGCGGAGCGGCGTCTGGTGTCCACAGGGACCCAGTTCAGCGAGTCTGACCTGGTCCCGCCCCCGCCCCCCGCTGGGTTGCCTCACGCAGCCCAACCCGGCACCACGCCGCTTGCTGAGGCAGCAGCGGTTGTGGCGCAAACCACTCCTGTCGGGACCGGTGCCGCTCCCGCCTCTGTCTCCCCGTCCTCCAGTGCGTTGGAGGGTACCGAGGTGATGGACACCACGGGCCCCGCACCGGCTCCCACCGCCACCGCACCGCCCGTGCCACCTCTGGCACCCCGGACGCCCTCGGCGGTGGCGTTTCAAACGAAGGGCTCCCGAGGGGGGGCCAAGTCCGGGGGGCCCGGTCCGTCGGGCACCCCTCGGACATCCGACGATGAGATGGATGTCGGGCCGTTCCTGCCTGCAACGCAGCGCAAGGAGCGGCCACCGACTTCCAAGCCTACAGACAGGCCCAAAATGCCCAATCCCAGAGTAACAGCCCCGAAAGACGACACATGAACACACACGAACACACACACTACAGTCATTCTTAAATTTAAATAATGGGAACAGAAAACATCATTCAATAGAACTGCAGAGGCCTCCTTAAAAGTCTTGATGATGTGTATGAGATTCTGCATGCCAGTCAGCCAAGTATCATGTGTCTGCAGGAAACCCACCTCAATTCCAAACAAACAAATTTCTTAAATAGGTACATGGTATTCAGAAAGGACAGGGTTGGCTGCACCCACTCTTCAGGAGGTGTGGCCATTATCGCCCGGAAATCATTAGCATGCCACCCTCTCTCTTTAAACACTGTCCTCGAGGCTGTAGCGATCCGTACCATAATATTTAATAGGTTGATAACGGTATGCTCCATCTACATTCCTCCTGATCATGCACTTCTGAGCTCTGATTTCGAGGCGCTGGTCGACCAGCTGCCCGAACAATACATACTAACAGGCGACCTTAATGCGCACAACTCTCTTTGGGGCTCCTCCAGAACGGATGCTCGAGGTCGCCTGATAGAGAAGTTTCTTACATCCTCCGGAGCATGCCTCTTCAACAAAAAACAGCCTACATACCATAACTTAGGACACAATACATACTCTCATCTTGACTTGGCGATTGGTTCCGCAATTCTCTTTCCATGTCTTGAGTGGGGTGTGGGCACGGACCCATATGGTAGTGACCATTTCCCCACTTCAATAACGTATATAGGTATAGGCCCGAGCAGTCCATCTTCCCATAAAAGGTTTAATGAATCGCAAGCAAACTGGAGCACATTCACACAAACATCTCAACTACACCTCACATCCATAAAACACCTACACGTGGAGGAAGCCGCCCAACTCGTCACGGCGCACATCCTCGACGCCGCCGAAAAGTCCATTCCCCAGGCCTCCAGTGGGTCCCGCAGCCCAAGGAGGCCCTGGTGGAACGAGGACTGCAGGCGGGCGCGAGAGGCCCAGAACAAGGCGTGGGGTGTCCTTCGCCGGTACCCCACGTCAGATAACCTCATTTCTTTTAAACGGGCCAAGGCTTTTGGGAGGCGAGTGCGCCGTGAGGCGAAAAGGGAGAGTTGGCGCACCTTCCTCACTTCCATCAATTCGTACACAGACATACACAAAGTCTGGACACGTATACGAAAACTAAAAGGACAACAGACACACAGCCTGCCCCTGGTTAGTACAACAGGGGACACACTGGAAGACCAGGCTAACACACTCGCACAACACTTCCAACACGTGTCCAGCTCAGCACACTACACTAATACTTTCATGCAACACAAAACATCTTCAGAAAAGAAGCCCTTACGAGACAAGAACAAGTCGAATTCTGCTTACAACTCTGAATTCACACTTCATGAGCTGAAGGTTGCTCTTGCCACTTGTAAGCCTTCAGCTCCAGGGGCAGACAGCATTACATACACCATGATACAACACCTACACGCAGACACTCTTGATACACTCCTACACCTCTACAACAGAATATGGCTTTCGGGGCAGCTTCCAAGGTCTTGGAAGGAGGCCATAGTTGTGGCCTTTCTGAAGGAGGGGAAGGACCCTTCCTCTCCCGCAAGTTATCGTCCCATCGCCCTGACAAGCTGCCTGTGTAAGCTCCTGGAGAAGATGATAAACCGTAGGCTCGTGTACTTTCTTGAGTACAACGGTCTTCTCGAGGGCTGCCAGGCAGGCTTCAGGGTGGGGCGATCTACCAATGATCAACTTGTTGCGCTGGAATCCTACATAAAAGATGCATTTGTCCATAACCAGTTCTGCCTTACGGTATTTTTCGATATTGAAAAAGCTTGATACAGCCTGGCGCTATGGCATCCTCAGGGACCTTAAGTCATTTGGTGTGTCCGGCAACATGTTGAACACTCTTTGTAGTTATTTGGGTGAACGAACCTTTCGAGTGAGGGTTGGCAGTGCACTTTCCAATGTATATTTGCAGGAAAATGGTGTGCCGCAAGGTGGAGTTCTAAGCTGCACGTTGTTTATAGTTAAGATGAACTCCCTCCGAAAGGCATTGCCGCCGACCATTTCCTGTTCCATCTATGTAGACGATGTGCAAATATCTTTTAAATCCTGTAACCTGTCAATATGCGAACATCAAGTACAGCTCGGTGTTAAGAAACTTGCTGGCTGGGCAGACCTTAACGGGTTTAAACTAAACCTGGCCAAAAGTACTTGTGTTTTCCCGCAAGCGCGGGATTAACGCGGACCCTGAGATTACACTTAACCGGGCACCTATTTCTGTTAAAAGGGAGCACAAGTTTTTAGGTGTCATATTTGATAACAAGCTCACGTTCATACCTCACGTCAAAACACTTAAACATAAATGCCTGAAAACACTAAACATTCTCAAGGTCCTCTCCTACCAATCCTATGGGGCAGACAAAGAACTACTTCTCCGGGTCTTTACCGCCTTAGTCGGGTCTCTATTAGACTACGGCAGTGTCGTGTATGGATCGGCATCGAAAACAACCCTAAAAAGTCTTGATCCAGTACTCCACTTGGGTCTGCGTCTTGCGTCGGGTGCCTTCCGCACTACCCCGGTCCAGAGTCTATATGTTGAATGTAATAAGTGGTGCCTTGAGTACCAACGAACGTATGTGGACTTTCTCTACGCCTTTAAAATTTCATCTTTGAATAACCATCCTTTTAAACCTGTTTTTAATGATACCTCCACATCGCCACTGTTTGTAAATCGCCCGTCTGTCCCTTTGCCGTTCTCACTTAGAGTGAGACAGGAAGCTTCACATTTCGACATCTCCTTTTTAGACATTCACACATCTTTTGCTGACGTCTTACCACCCTGGCAGCTTCAACCTGTGTGTTGTGACTTGTCCTTCGTGAAAATTGATAAAAGCAGGGTACCACAAACTGCTATTTTGCAGCACTTCTTGTCTCTGCAGTCTAAGTATGAATGTGCAGAGTTTTACAGTGACGCATCAAAAACTGCCCTTACTGTGTCGTGTGCGGCGCACGGACCCGATTTTAGAGTCTCTAAGACCCTGAACGCGAAGACCAGCATTTTTACTGCGGAAGCCCATGGAGTTTTGCTTGTTTTAAATCACATAGTGCAACATGAAATACCCAAGTCTATCATTTTCACAGATTCACTGAGTGTTGTACATGCATTGTCATCCAAGTCTTCTAAAAACAATGTTTTTAATGTAGTGTATAAAACCATTATGTCAGCATATGCATTAAATCTCGACGTGATCATGTGTTTGGTTCCAGGCCACTCTGGGATTGCGGGAAATGAGACCGCTGATCAGATGGCCGCTGCTGCTGAACATACAAATACACCGGACATAGCAGCAGTACCCTACACTGACCTCAAGCCACACATCAGACAACACCTTCGCGAAACATGGCAAGCACTCTGGAATCAACGGACAGACAACAAACTACACATAATAAAGCCACTCTTGGGACCATACACGACTGACGCACACAACATACACACTGAAGTTGCCCTTGCTAGGTTACGGATAGGCCACACTCATATAACACACCCCCACCTGCTCACAGGATCTCCAAGACCTCTGTGCAGCAGGTGTGGAGAGGCCCTAACCGTGATCCACATCCTTACACAATGTAAGGCACTCGACATTACACGACGCAAACACTTCCCACAACTACACACGCGACATATTCCAACACACCCGTCATACTTCTTAGGAGATGAAGCCATGTTTTCAATCAAACGCGATTTCGAGTTTCTTACCGACGTCAAATTTTTACATCTCATTTCTTATCATGCATGTTGACAACCTGGCCCTTTACACCAGTCATCTTCATTACGTTGTGTTTTACTTTGTTTATTTTTACTGAACTGTTCTACTTTTACTTCCATGCCACTTTCATGTAATCACTATTGTTTGGCGCTCTTTGCCCTTAGTCGGCCTTGCGCCATTAAACTCCAAACATCATCATCATCATCGTTCATAGCCTCGGGCACGTTGAGTCCGAGAGAGGGGAGAGAGGAGGACTCGGTTGCGATCGATGGGGCCTCTGTGTCCTTGAAGAGCGTGGAGACGAGCCACGCCGCCAACCGCCGAAGTTTTGAAATGCGCTGAGAGCGAAACGTCTGACGCGGCTTGTCGCAACTTGCCACCGACATGGTTGCGCCTGTTTTCGAAGGAGCACGCAGGGGCTTCGCCGCACAGCCGAGGAGTGATGCGGGACAGTACGGCGGCGCTGGCCGATTCGTAAGAGTAGGTACGTCATCGCATCCGATGAAGCCACTTCGCCATGTTTCTTCGTTTCGGGCTTTGAGGTTTTCCAGCAGAGCACTGTGGCTCCCCCACCTTATACTTGGAGAAGGCTTTTGACGACTCGGAATGCCATGACGCGACGTCGACGTAGCCGTGAAGCAAATAACTTCTTTTTTGACAAGGCTAGCTGCCCAATTTCTAGGCCCCGAAGTCACCCTGCATAGAAGAAGGTTAGATGCAAACTGGCCCTTCTTTCATACGGGTATTCTGTTCACCGGTTCTTTTTTTCACCAAAGGAACACAGGGTGAAAAAAAATGCCTACTGAAAGAAGAAGCTGTATTACAGCAACTTGGCCGGGTTCCGGCCACCATGATAGCTACGTATATATAGAACCTAAATCTTACACCCGCACTATCACATAACCCCCACCCATTTAAAGCCCGTGACCAAACAGGTTTCTCGCAATTGCTTTGTTGTGACCTCATGTACTACTGAATAGCGATCGCTTCACATAAAAGGCCATGTCCTTTCCGATGGTCCATACAAGGTCGTGTGGATTGCAGCGCAATTTGCATCAGCCGTAATTACAGGTTTCACAGTGACGTTAGCTTTCGCTGTAAACAACGCTTCCCTGCAATGATCTTGCCATTTCAGGGCAGAAGGGAGGCTGGCAAAGAGTAGTTCTTGAAACACGCCTTCGAATGTACAGATTACGATGCCCAGGGATTGAAGGGTAAACACACAAGGATGGCGATCGGTGGTTAAGGAAAGTGAGCATTCCACTGAAATGTACGAAAAACAAATTCAAGGTCCGCCCTGCCCGGGTTAAGCCGAGCTGTAAAAGTCGTGGTTAAAAACTTGTAAAGACGTTTGCATCACTGGCTGACCAAGGACACCTAGGCACTTATCGAGAGTTGTGAACGGGAAATCAAATCACTTGTGCCCTAATGAGCGCGTGAGATGATTTTGTGTGCTTTCTACCCGCATTCTCTTGCCGCTTCACCTGATTTGCTCCGCGATCAGCCGCCTCCAAACGCTTTCTATGGCTTTCGGTCAGCCCTTGGATAGGATAGAAAGTGTTCATTGACCCCCCGCGGTGGCTCAGTGGTTAAGGCGTTGCGCTGCTGAGGACGAGGTCGCGGGTTCGATTCCCGGCCGCGACGGCCGCTTTTCCGATGGAGGCGAAAAGCAAAAATGAGTGTGTGTACGAGATTTCGGGGCACGTTAAAGATCCCCAGGTGGGCAAAATTAATCCGGAGCCCTCCACTACGGCGCGCCTCATCGCCTGCGCTGCGTCGGCGCGTTAAACCCTACAATCAGGAAGGGTTTATTGAGTGCGTAATATTTATATGGCGAAGTTTTCCCTCTCAACAGAGGTCAGAGGTCTCGCCGAGGGCAGGGGAGTTGGAGGGGCAATGAACTAACAAAAGGCAATACACTGGAATCCTCCGTGCAAAAAAAATTATGCAGACATTCAGAGAATTATATATTGATGCGTAGCATACTTATGCCCCTTGTCTTTAGTGTGACTTCTTTACAACAAATTTTTTGGTTTTTTTATATACTGCCCGACAAATTATTTCCTTTTACGCTATTACAGCGGTTCCATGGGGAACATCCGCAAAACCAGCAATATTGCGGAAATGAAGGGCATTACACGGTTTGCCTATTTTCGTAATTTTATCGTATTTTTCTTATTTCCTTGGCTGTCCAAATTTCGTCGGACCAATTATCTCCATTTACGCAACTACAACGATTACGGGTGGACCTTCCGTGAAATCTGCAATATTGTGGAAATGCAGGACGTTCTACTGTTTGCCATTTTGCGTATTTTTTCTATTTTTTTTATTTATTATTTCTCCAAACTTTCGTTCGACGAATTACCGACATTTATGCCAATACAACGTTTACAGCTCGAAACTTTCGCGAAATCTGCATTATTGGGGAAATGCCATGCGTTATACAACTTGCCATTTTCCGCAATTTTCTTATATTTATCTCATTTTTTTATTTTTCAAAATTTTGTTGGAGCAATTACCTCGCATTATGCTATCATAACGACAACAGGTAGAACTTTGACGAAATCTCCATTAAGTGGAAATAGGGGGCGTTACACCTTCCGCCCTTTTCCCTGTTTTTTATGTTTTTCCTATTTTTTAGTTTCTCAAAGTTTTGTGCCACTTGTTATTTCCATTTACGCTATTATGATGATTACAGGTGGAACTTCCGCGATATCGGCTTTTTTCTAGAAATGCGGGGCGTTACACGGTCCAGGCTGTAGGGGTACTGGACAAAGAGTGCTTCGGAAGTTTGCACTCACGCGCAAGACTTTAATGGCGGAGCTGTTGTAGGTGAGCATTGCTGGACACGTAGTTAAGTTTGAGTATCTTTGTTTATTTTCATAGTTGCGGTGGTAGTAGCCGTCCTCATATGCATCCAACAGATCGTCGTATCCTTCGGCGGACGACGACGAGACGACAAAGGTTGCAGACGTGTTAGCGTCGGCTCCGGCTTTAATACGAATAAGCGAGGCGAGAATTATTCGGTATCACCACGATTTTGTTACCAGTGCTTCCAGAAGGTAATCGCGCTCACCCCGATACCGGATTTTTCAAAACGATACAACCAGAACTCTACATGGACGACACGTGCGTGCTGTATGACAACGCTGGGGCCAGCACCACCCACTTGCTGTGGGACTGCGAAGTGTGACCGAACGAAGTGGCAACCAGGACAGACCACCCGTCGTGGATCTAAGAAGCTGTGCGCAGTTACGACAAAGACTCTCAACTATCAGCCGTCCAGCAGGTCCTGGCGGCCCTCGAAAAGCAGCACCGGAGTGAAAGCTGAGGGGCGCCGCCCTCCCTTAAAGGGGTCCTGAAATACCTTCCGCCGATCCGTGGATGTACATGTAACCAAATAAAGCAATGTATTAGCAATCTCCTCCCGCAAGAATTTTGTTGAAGCGATGAGTATTAGCTGAGAAATCGTAAATCAAAAACCGCGTATTATCGCCGCGCCGCGTTTCCTCCTCCTTTCAACTTACTCTCCGCTGTTGACGGCGAGCGAGCCTTCCCTCCCATGATGCTGCGCTCCTCGGCGGTGACGTACTTCCGCTATTGCGCTGCTCACACAGCCGTCTGCTACGGGCAAGCTTTGTTGACACCATGAATCCCGCTCTCCGCTCAAGGCTGGAAAAGCGAACGAAAAATCTGGCCGCATGTGTGCTGCGGCCTGGCCTTGCCCTTTCGCGGTGTACGTTGCTGCAGAACTTTGCTATCGGCGGCACGCGACTCTTTATCGGCGGCGAACTCACAGCCGCACGGGGAGGATCCTGCGTTCGTTCCCTTGTATGCACAGCGCACTGTTTATCCAAAAAGCGCCATATCAGATCTGGCCCCGCTGGTGCCGGGTCTTATTTTGTGGCGGTGGTAATTCCTGGCGGCGGCATGTGAAAAAGAAATTTTAAACCGACACAGAACCCGTGCACAAAACGCCAGTTCAGCTTGGGGCGACGCGTGGTGGAGAGCGGCAACGTTGGCAAAACATGCTCCTCCGCGGCTCTGAGCTTTCTAGCGCTAGAGCGAGCACCATTTTTTTGACAATATCAAACATCGGTTGCCCTGGAAACAAGGCATAAACCGCTCTAGAAGTCAGTTACGGTTGCGTGATCCCGGTTCAGCTTGGGGCCCCACCTCGCGGCATATGGGCACTGCAGGCATACTACTCACTCCCATTTGGAAGTGCGAGATGCGTTTGGCATTACAGGAGGCGATGGTGTGTGTGTTGTGGACGCCTTTGTTTCGCGATGAAATGCGACGTTGTGCTTCTGCGGATGGATAGTGCTTCCCATGGTCTGGATTATCTTTCTCAAGCGGCGTACGACTCAACCTCGCATGGGGTATGTGCAGTGTGCGTGGCTAAAAGCCATCTCGGCTTGTGCGCCAGAGTTAAGTGACTTGCTGTTCGTCCCCGCAAACCGCGCGTGAGGTGAGTGCCGAATTTACGAGGGGCAGGAGGAGGCAACCCATCGTCTGTCAATCGCGGTTCGGACTTGCAACGTATGTTGTGACGTTGTGTTCGTTCGAAACGCATCTCTGGATTGTTTGGAAGTTGAATAAAATGTATGCGTCAAACCCGGGCATTCGGCTCAGGGCGTTCTCTGCGATTGCAAGAAAGAAGTTTCAGGGGCCTTCAACGCTTTCTTTATGGAACGTACTCAACTAAGAGAATATTCATGTCGTGTTATGGCCCTGTTGCATTCAATACAAACGGTTAAGCGTTTGTTTACACTTGTTTCGTTTGTCGTAAAATGTCCAAGCACTCCGGCACTCCGCTGGCAGATCAGCCGGCGAGCCGACGCTGAGCAGACGACTCATCTCTTTGCCGGAAGTGCGTGAAAAAGCCGCCCAATAGCAGGGTGTCTAGCTCATGACGAACATCTGGGAATCGATGATGTAGACATGTGAAGATGGCGGCGTCCAAAAACACGAAGGAAAGGGTGACAAAAAAGCGACAAACTTTGCAACAAAAGTGTGAGCTTTCCGCTGCGCGTAAAAGAGTAATACTTGGCACACATGATGTTGACGACCCAATCTAACGATTGCGCTAGTCAATTTAGTGTGCTCAAAACTCCTTTCAGGGCCCCTTTAAGGAGCAGCGGCGTGCAACCGCGTAGCGAGTAGCGAAGGGGTGGTCCGAGTTGGGGTGACGTCGGGATCGACGAGTGGCTACGTCCGGGCTAAGTGAATACACTGTATCTGTTGCAGGCATTTTATAAAAACTTTATTCCATTATATTCCATTCGTCTGCTTCGCGGTGAGTGGTGGATGCAGTCATCCTCAGGATTCTAGACTTCCGCCAGCTGATGATGATGATGGTGATATGATGATGATGATGATGAAACACTTTATTGTCGTTTCTGTTCAGACGGAGCCACTGCTTGGGAGTGCAGTGTTCTCGTCCTTCAGACGGCAGACAGAAACCCATTGCCCTTGGCAATGGGTTCCTGGCATCAGTGAAGTAGGCCTGAAGTTCTCCAACTTTAGAGCCTTCGGGGTTTGGAAATGAGCCTAATTACGTCGCTCTTCCACGTGAGGGGAAGATTTCCCGTGTCTCACACCTTGTTCATGTAGGCGGTAAGAGCCTGTATGGACGAGTCATCAAGGCTGGTGATTGCACGATTGGTCATACCGTCAGGCCCTGGTGCAGGTCGCGTGTTGAGCTGAGAGTTATACGTCGGTTCAGTCCGTTCCGTCGGTGTGGAGGTGTATACATGCCAGTGTTCCGAACCGAAGAAAATACCGGTTCGGTTACCGTTCGGGTTCAGGGGACATGATTTTGCTTAGGTTCAGTTCCGGTTCGGCTACATCACTGCCCGAACCGGTTCGCGAACCGGTTCGATGGGTTGAAATATTTGTGATGTTAGAAAAAAGAGCTTTGTAGTTTGAAGTGACGATAATGACACAAAATACAAACAAAAAGTTGCAAACGTTGTTTGCAAACGTTGCAAACAGTTTCAAAGTTAAAATCAAATAAATGGGCCAGATTGAACAGAGAATGGAAGTAGTAGTGACGATTCACCCGCCACTTTCTCGCCCCGCCCTTGTGTTGTTCTAGTCTCTAGCTCGGGGTGCTTTTACAAGAGGTGGGACACGTATCGAAGTTTTTAATCATTTTGGGCAAAAATGATATATAGCTATTTGTGCGCGGGGGAAAACAAAGCTGAGGTTTGCAGAATGAAAAACTTTGTCTTTTAAAAAATCACAAAGCCGTCTCAAACCAAGGGTGCGTACTTTTACCTCGGTAAAATATAGGCTATTGCAGCTAGCAGCTGTTACATCGGCGAAGGCGTCCCCGTAGCGAGCTCTACTGCCACCGTCATGTAATGGTTGCGTGGTGGACAAGCGACGAGCATAACAGCTGCCTTGGTGTTGACGACAAAGTGGCTAGAGCAAACTTAACTGGTTTATTGCATGCGAGAGAAGAACAGCGAACATACAGGAGTAGCATGGAGTCTACGGACAGAGTGGCGCTCTTAGTTCAGCCCCCAATGTCGACTGATTCGGGCCACCGAGAGGGTGGAATTTATGTACTGAAGAGGCCATTGTTCCGCGGCCTCCCAGTGCTTTGCGCACGGCCTGAACAAGGTACAGACACACAATAACCCCCTTTCCCGGTATCGTGATTGCTGGCGCATGATACCGGGAAAGGGGGTTATTGTATTGTAGAATGTTTTGTATTGTTCGTCCATCATTGTTCATCCTAAGTGGAAATTTGACTTTATTTTGAAAAAATGGGTAATTAATATGTTGCATTTCAGGTAAGTCTGGAATTAGTCCCTAATTTTAAAAAAATATAAAAAGGGCCACCTTGCACTTTTTAGAACTATCCCAAATGGAAGCCAAGGTTGTTCTCAAGTACATTTTGCTTTATTTGTGTAGTTTTGTAGTTATCCAGCACAAAATATGACCTTGTTAGCTCTATTGCGGTGACAAAGCGGTTCCTAACAAACTTCTCACGTCAACGTAAGACAGGAAATGGCTGATAGAAACTTTTCCGTCTACGCGTCCTAAGAACCTAATCACCGTGCCAGGCAACCCGCGCTCGCTGCCTTAGCAGTGATGTGAACTTTTGTAATGGGAAAGATCAGAAAAAGGCAGGGACGTCTCGAGAAAAATCAAACTCTTGGTTTTGTGGTTGAAGGCCACGAAAAAGAGGAGAAATTTTTTGTGTATGAACTTTGCGCGGAATATATTTAAACCAAGTGATGAGCCTTTCCTTTGTTTTTTCGCGGGAACAAACTGTTCCAAAATATCGACGTGTTTGACCCTACGAAGCTATGACTGGACTATGACACGCACCGTATACTGCAGAACGACAGCAAAAATTTGGCAACTTGGGAATCTTTCACGAGCGTCAAAATGCAAACATGTGGACGTTTTAGTTTATCGTCTATACGCCGGAAAACCGCCGCAGGTGGCTGTTATCAAACATGTATCCTTGCCAGTGTCTTAGCCACTGAACAACTGCGAATAACACTTATCAAGTGTTTACACTTTTCAGGTGTGCGACCTCTCAAGCAAAATATAAAATGGAACAAGCAGGCAAACTTGGGGTGGGGACTTCGCCGTAGCGCAGTCTTACTGTCCGTGTATACAGTCCACCAAAGAAAGCGTAAAGTCGATTTTTATGTCGGCTGCAGCAAGCCGAAAGTGTGCCATTTCTTTCGCTCATCACGCATTATGCACGCGCGACTAGCAGCAACGTACCATTACAACATTTGTCGGGGCTATTCCTCATGTGGCGACCATGTATACAGCGTTGAGAGAGTGGCCATTGATTTGAAGAGGAAAAGAGAGGGAGAGGTGCAGATTGATCTGGCTTGAAAGGAGGAGTCCCGAATGGCATTTACTGCGAACAATCAACAACGATTGACTGAACCGTTTCTTCGGGAACAGGTAACCGTTATTTACTTTTTCGGTGCAGTTCCGGTTCGGATTCAACGGGCTCCAAAAATAACGGTTCTGGCTCGGGTTCCATTCCGGCAAATGTAGCGGTTCGGTTCCGGTTCGACAACGTGATACATGTAGTAGTATTCGTACATGTAGCCTTATTGAGGTGTCGGGACATGTCTACATTAGCCCTTGCGTTACTTGTGTACCCATAAATAATTCTCCTGGCATTCCGTTCTCAAGCGGTCACAGTAGTACTCGGAATGCCGACAGATCGCTGCACTAGGTAGCACTGTCCAAATGATGTATTTTTGATGTCGGTGCTAACTGTTAGCTTTTCTTTGGATCGTGTTGTGACGAGCGCGTGTCCTTAAAGCTCTACGGCCGATTAAGCGATGCGAGACGGGTGCCAGCAAATGTCGAAGACGCGATGCAGTGAAACAACGAGAAACTTGCGCAGAAACGACATTTGGGCGACTCGGTTTGGTCCATGGTTAATCAGCGCTTCGAGGCTCCGACGATAGAAGAGGTCACAGATGACGGCGGTGACAGGCAACTGATTTGATAGCGAAGCTGTTTATGCCTAGGCGAAACATCTGTCCATCCCCAGGAGCTTCCTCCGCAGAAGCAGCGAGCATCCACGAAAAAAGAAAAAAACTGAGTTGGAGAGAAGTTTTGGGCAAAGGGAGATGAAATTTCCAAGCCTTTCCCCTCGAAGTAACACCTCTGGATGACGTGTTACAACGAATTGGTACGCCAGCGAAAAGCATATGGCTGTGCGTGGCGACACCTGGCCCATAAAGGGGATACTTCAATGTTGTGCAAGTCCAAATGCAGTCGAGTCCCGTTAATACAAAGCCCGTGGGGACCACTAAAAACACATCGAACTAAACAAAGTTACAGCCGTTCCACTCTACGTGAAAACTGTCGGAAATGCAGAGCACTGATTCGCCATAATGGGCTGTAGCGCCGTTATCCGCTCACTGCTACCACCCGACGCATTTCAAATTTCCCGCCTTCGCAGTGCTCGCGCGCCCCCTGCCTGAAACTGCGCCAGCAGGAGTTCTGTTCTTTTTGTGCTTGTTTTCCCTCCCGCATCGCCGCCCGACGTTCACGAATGGCTGCGGCTTCTCGCTGGCGAAGTTCGGCGTCGGCGGCTCGCTTGCGGCGCTTGCGCTCAGCATCCGCAGCACGCCGCCGCGCCGCCTTCTCTTCCAGCGTAGACATCGTCGTCGTCGATGAAGTGGATGGTGAAACGTGAAACCTGCCGTGAACCCCCTGCCGCGGCTATGACGCAACGTGGCGCGGCTATGACGCAACACAATCCAACACAATCCACTTTAATCCAGTCCAATCCAAATCCAAACGAATCCAATCCAATCCAATCCAAGCCAAGCCAATCCAATGACAGACCGACGGGGAGCAATGCGGACTACGACTACGGACGTCAACGCGGGTGACATCGTGAGTTACTGAAATGCTCTGCATTTCAAAAAGCACAGGAATAGCATTGTCAGTAGTCCGCAATACGTCTCCTTTTTTTATTACATTCATTGTGTCGAGTTTCGTCCCCAAGTGGAGCGTACGACACGGGGCGCAATGATAGTCGAGACTTATTGCAGAAATAGAAACCCCAAGGGACCGCCATACGAACTACTCCCACGGTACAGAAAAGAAACGTGAACTCACAGAGCAAGAACAATACTGGCGGGGGGGGGGGGGGGGGGGGGAACGAGGCTTTCTAGGCGGCAAGATATTAGCGCTCTTTATAGGTTAAGCTAGCGGCATCTGTCGCGGCCGCCGCGATCGGCATTTAACTGCGCAGCCGCCGTGATTTGCATTTTACTGCACAGCCGCAGGATGAATTGATTGCGGCCGCAATCATTTCATCCATCAGGTGCCGCTGCTCCCTCCTTCACGGTCGCAGCGACGAAGCTTTGCAGCCCGCCTTGGTTTTTATAGTGGCATTATCTGGTCGCTCGCCCGTGCTCATCGCGATGGGTCGTTTCGCCTCCTGTATGTACGAGCTCAGTGCCTGCCGCTTTCGAAAATGTGCGGTCCTCAGTTGCGACGGCCCCAACATCAGTATAAAACCCGGCGCGGCTTACGAGGTTGAAATTTTTTTTAATTTTATCAAAAGTGGCAGTCATCTCGGTGTTTTGTATTCGAAGTAACTTTTAAATAACGGACACAATGGATCTTATCTGCGAGTTATCGAGAACTTCAAATGCAAGCTAGCATCTAAAATTGCCGAGACTACCATATCACATGTAATTCACCGAAAATTCCAGTTAGGTGATTTCAAATTGTCGAGAGTAGACTTTATATTGTTAGAGCACGCGGAGCATTTCTCCAAATGAAAGCGGGGAATGCCGCCTTCTGGGTGTTTACAAAATGCGTAGTATGTCGGAATGACCTTCCGTCAGCGACATTGTCAACTCGCGGCTCTGTAACTTACAGACACAAGTCCGCACCTTCGACTGACCGCAACTGACCACAACTCCGGAACCGGCTGAGAAATCGGCCTCGTTTCTAATATTAAAAACCGCTTTCGTGGTTCTCAATATTGCAGACAAAGTCAATTTCGCAGTTTATATACACATACCATGCCGATCACCCAAGCTATCGATTATATCGTGGTCAATACAAGGTGCGCCACGAGATTGACTACAAAGTCATAAGCGATTGCATTCATTTGTGTCTCGATCGCCATACCTTGCTGCTGGCACCGACGCGTCAAGCTGTTTTCCTCTGGGACCTTGAACACCGCTGGTCCATTGCCGAAAAAATTCATTCCTCTACGTCCCTACTGTCTACCACGCGCCACGGCTATTTTGCACATGCTGTGCTGCCGTTGCGGTTGGCCGATCAGGATTTCATCTACACTGATACCCTCAACTGCCAAAATCTGACAAGAACGGTTGATTTTTTACACGACCTGGGAAAGGACACGGATCATAACGCGAGTAATCACCCTCTATAAAAGCAAGTCTGTGCCTTGCCTAATTGATAACTTACGATTCAACGAATGACACCTAAAGAAGAAAAACCGAAGAAAAAGCTTTCGGGGTGGAGGTATATAATGGCTGAAGGAAAGCACTTCACTTCAAGTTGCACAACTCTAGTGCTTGCTTCTCCACTAACAGTAACAGCTGGACAAGTGTTACCTCGACGAAGATCCTAGACATTAACAGCCACACCGCACCTCACTTTTACCTGCGAATGGCTCAGACTCAAAACAACGTCAGCCAGCTCAGGCCGAGCACGCAAATTATCTGGTGAAGAAATAAGGGGCGAGCGCTCACCCACTAAAGGTTTTCTATGCGAGGAGCATTCGGTGTCCGCGAAAAGGGCCGACGTGACCAATTTGGCCCTAGGGGGATAATAGGGTGGCGGGCACGCTGCCTAGTTCTACGCTGCAGCCCTTAGCACCAGCGGCTACAGGTCGCGATAAAACGCATGCTTGGAGGGGCAAAAGCTAAGCTGTGGATTTAGGGAGAAATACGTGACAATGGTGTTAAAAAACGAAGTCTGCGCCTGCCATAGACGCAAGAAGAGAGCTCATACACGTGCCATGACTGTAATTGCAGTGAGAACACGGTGTGGCTGGATTCAAACCCTGATTTGTCCGTGCAAGTACTCTAAGAAGAGCCCAGACCAATTTATCATGAAATCGATCTGCAGAATGGTACTCCAGTCGAGTTCAGACACGGTGCCCTTGGAACGAATTTAAATCGCTGTTGGTGTACTGCCCGCATGTGATTTGTTTGCTAGGATTAGCCCCGACATTTATCCTGTCCATTATGGCGGGAAAAACAAACTTAAGTGACTGAACGAACGGGACATGATTGAAAGGTGGAAAGAGCAGCCTTTCATTCTTTCCCTTGATGGGCTGTTCTCATACCGTGGTAAGTCGTGCTTACAATGGGACCCACTTTTGATTACCCCTGTGAACGTTAGTTCTGTAACGTCTTAGCTGACTGCTCCTCGCTTTTCTGAAGAGCTTCAAGGCCATCTCCCACTTAAAATGTGCCGTTTCCATTCAGGTGCGTGTTTTGTCGATCCACTCCTCAAGATTATCTGCTCTCTATTAGGGTTAATAATGAGGTACAACACGTTAACTTATTTTGTTATGAGACTTAAACATCAATGAAGCCTACTTGCGCTATTGATCTGCCATCTACACCCATAAACTGAGTTTAGTTCTAAGTACCCCATGAATCAGTTGTGTGTCGGCTACCAGCACTAACTGGTTTATCAGCACGGGTTATTATGCGTAGAAATAAGGAAGGCTGGCAGGTTTATCCGGGTGATAGATGCTTTATGGGCACCGAAATTCGAGGTGTTACAAGTGACGCCTTTAGCGTTTCGGCAGTCAGTGAGGTAAAATGGTGATTTTCAATATTCCTGCAAATTTTTCATACTTTCGTGCTTTGTCTTGCAGTTAGTACTGGAAAGCCTTCTTTTTTGTGTCTACCAATCTGTGTATAGGTGTGTGTATATGTATATGTATGTGCACATGCAGACTAATATTCATATTCCTTCGTGTTTTTATCGATTACCCAAAGATCTTTGTAAACGTTCCTGTTGTAATGCTTTTTTTTCACCTCGTTCCTCGTTTACACTTTTACTAGCTTCCTTGTGCTTTTTATTCATTCCCCCATTTGCTATAGCGGCTGCTCCTTTTCGTTTCATACACAGACAGGTGTGCTGGGTTATACATTCTGTGAAATATTTTCTGAAAGTTACAATGCTGCTGAAACAGTGTGTAGGAGGCCGATCACCTCTGTCAGACAGTCTGGGCCTTAAGTCCAAGTCCCATCTCAGTTAGAAGAGAAATAAATGCTTCTAAAATCAAACAAAAAAATGTTCTATCCACATTTGGATTACAAATATATTGGTACAAGAGCTTTAATTGTAAAACACGCTTAGTCAAGCACATATTGCTGCGCCCGTTCATAATCAGTTCTGTGCTGTGCATTCTAACCACAAATATAACCTCAAAAGATGTTGGTGCAATCATGGACGACAGACTTCAAGTTTTTGGTATATTTTGCAGAACCAGAAATAGATCCAAACGGCGCTTAGCAGCGACATAGTGTAAGAGCGCAACCACTTTTCCGGTGCTTCTGAGTTAAACTGCATTAAACGCGTCGCTGGTTCACACTGCAGACGGCCTTTCCTCACAATCACTTCCAGATGTTTTTTTCTGCTCCTTGTTCCCTATTTTTTACTCATAATATTTCCATAGAACTCGGGCCGTTCTCAGAATAGATCTTTTAATGCGTAGAATTCTTGGCCGAGCACCCTTACAGCGAGTGCCGTGTGGCGACCTAAGCTTGAACAAAAATGACAAATTGATGAAGTAACACATTTAATACTGGTAATAGCGTCGATATAAATAATTGGCCGAACAATAAAGTTTAAAAAATACAGAAACTAGAAAAACTAATATGACTGCCGAAATGAACTCAGGAAATGAAAAAAAATATATGCATCCTAATCATCTACTGCCCAAAATGATGACCTGCTGAGCACGAGGTCACGGGTTTTGATATCCGGTCGCGGTGGCCGGTTTTTCGTATACGAGATTTCCGCGCGTAGAATATTTCGGCGCACGTTAAAGATCCCCGGGTGATCAAAATTGATCCGGAGCCCTCCACTACGGCGCGGCTTATCGCCTGCGTTCCTTCAGCGCGTTAAACCCTGCAATCAATCAATCAATCAATCAATCAATCAATCAATCAATCAATCAATCAATCAATCAATCAATCAATCAATCAATCAATCAATCAAAATTAATACCAAAAAAACAAAGCCCAGAAAAGAACAACAGAAGCACAATTAAACAAAACCTAACCTATCGTATAGGCCCAGGCTTGAAAGCTACTAGCTCTTATCCTAAGGCAGGGTTAACACAGCAGGGGCTCACGGCTCTAGACGTATTTATTTTTCTCGTTATTTGGTGAGGTTAGGGACCATGTGTTTGCGATTACTTAAGGCAACTTGGGAGGACCAGGATTTAATTCCAGAAGGGAACGAAGTCACGGGTTCGATTCCCGGCCGCGGCGGCCGATTTTCTGATGGAGGCGAAAATCAAAAACGCCCGTGTGTACGAGATTTCGGCGCACGTTAAAGATCCCCAGGTGGTCAAAATTAATCAGGAGCCCTCCACTACGGCGCGCCTCATCGCCTGCGTTGCGTCGGCGCGTTGAAAAGTACAATCAATTATTCCAGTAGGGAAACATGCGGCTGTCCCTCACCGTCCTGTAGTAGCCGAATTATTGAAACCTGCGCAGAACTGCGTATAATTCTTCCAGATATAGCCCTTGTCATAGAATCAGCAACGTCAAAGCATCCCTTGGAATCCCCAAACTGATACTCCGCCGCAAGATCGCTCGACTTTGTCTCTTCCATTCGCTTTTATTTAATTCCCCAGACATCCATACCACACCCCTGATCCCCCCTACCCGTTCGTCACGACGCCTTTTTAACTCCCACAGCCTTCAGTGCTTACATGGCACCACTAATTCCTTTAACAAATCGTTCTTACCAGCTACAATTGAGGCTTAGAATGCCCTACCCGATGCAGTTCTAAATGAGTGCGATTCACGAAAATTCCGGCTGCAATTAACAAATTTTTTCCTCCCTTAATCAGACTTATTCTCTTTTTCTTCTTTGGGCGACCGCTTATAGATCCAACCCTATGTACCTAATTCTCTGCAATGCTTAGCTTCTAAATTTCGTTGTATGGCAATTCCCGCTTAAAAAGTGGACATATGCCCTTTGTATTTCTGTATAGTCAATATCACGTAAAATGTAAAATGTGTCTTTTGTCCTCCTATGTGTCCATCATGTGTGTTTTGTAACCATGTCTTTAGAACTTCTTTGCTGACTTTGCCCCCCCCCCCCCCTCATGTTTTACCCCAAAAGGGGCCTTTAAGAGAAAAATAAATGATGACGACAACGACGACGACGACGACGACGACGACGACGATGATGATGATAATAATACTGGAATTGCGCAATGTTTAGAACTTCACGGTGAACTACTTAGGAATAAAAATTGGCGGAGCTCGGTGTAGTGATACAGTCGTCTTAGCGGCCAATTCTTAGATGATTCTTTTTAAGACACATTTTTATAAGATAAGGCTTACAGCCGCATTCGCAATAAAGTTTTCTTCACTGGAAAACATTTTTTCTCACCAGATTTCTTCACAGAAACACAACATGTACTGCACTTAGCGATAAACAGCTTCGCTATAAATTGTTTTAGAAAGGCTGGAAGAATTCGAGAACTAACCGCTGCGTATGAGGAGAGCAAGTTCGATGAGATTTGGGTGACGCAAGGGAGAACTTCGTAGAACATAGCTTGGATTTCTCTATGAACGCTGGGAACCGTGGTTCAGGAGGGTTCTCTGTTTCTCTTTCATGTCGATGAGGCTTTCAGTCGGGTAACGGGTTTCGAAAGGCTGATCAGGCCCATGTATGCGGATATAGCCATGGTCGGTCCTTTGTTAACCTAATTCAGCGCTCCGTGCAGTCGATGGTGGCCCACCCGCCATTAATGGGGCTTGCAAAGATAGTACAATGCCCACGCAAAAATCAATCACTGGTAGTAACAAGCCCAGATAGCTATCCATGGACTGACGCCTATAGCTGTACCCCGGTGAAGTTCAAGTCCGTTTTAATGGGCGCCACCACTTTAGAGAAGCTTCGTTAATTTTACTATATTATCAGTGCTCGTGCTCTTACGGCACGCTTCCGATGTATTAAATCTAAAGTTGCGGTCAGGTATTCCATAAGTATTTTCGTAAATACTTGCTGCGGTATCTGTCGTTTTCGTTTGTGCGAAGCTGCCAAAAATAGCGCAAAAGGAAAGAAAAACAGCTGGCCTTTTGCAGCTAACCCCTGTGGTGCTCCACACTGGTTATCCGCTAAAGCAGGTGAGCCTTCGACTCTCTACTCAGCAATCGAAAATAAAACGCGCAAGATTTGCTTAACGGTGAACGTAGTTGCATGAAAGCTGAACACGACAGTCTCGAACAGCGGCTAACCAACTGCAAAGGCTTCTTGCACTCCGCTGAGCACGCCTCAGGGTGCTGCCTTCTGTGGCGTTACCCTAATCTCCGTTGAGAAAGGCGATGAGGTGACATTCCTAACCACGGCCAGCCCTCATTAGAGCGACGCCATTCACCCCTAGCGGACAGTAGTGCGTACACAACTCCATCATTCTATTATTTCGCGGCAGGGAATGAGACAAGGCCAGTGAAAGATGGAAAGATAGAGTAAGATAGGAATGGGCAGGTAAAGAGCGACCGAAGCTCAAAGCAGCGCAATACGAAGAAGCGTACGGGAAGGAGCATCATTAGTGGCCCGCCGCGCTGGCACCGCCGGGCCAACGCGAGTGAACGTGGATGTACAGACTGTCAGACAGATTAAGAGTCAAGGCATAGAGTAGTTACCATACGCGAAGCGTAGCTTAGAAAATTACGGCGCAATTTTTTTACATCGCATGTGTGTATGGCTATAGTACCGTGGAATTTTGGTGCCCGTCAAGAAATCCAGGGCTGCAAATTGCCGTTCGGTGGAACTAAGCTTTCCGGAAATGGTCAGGAGAACACGGCTGTCGCTCTCGTTTAATCGCGACATTACCAAAAATACAATCCCGATTGGCTTCTAGACGACTCCCTTCTACGATGAGTTTCATCTACTTGTAATTAGTTATTCCTTGGTGAAAATATAACCGTTCTAGAATTCCCCCGTGCAGTAAATACATGGGCGTTTAAGGAGGAATATATGTAGATCACACAACTGTAACTTCTTTAAAAGCAGAGCTGTTTAAGCCGACACAAATCCGACTGGCGGAAACAGGAAACCGCGAGAGCACGTAAGCACGTGCCTCGCGGCAACCGCCCGGCATCCCCGACGTGAAGCGCCGGGCACGATCTTCGCGTACTGGCTTTATCAAAAACAAAAAATAACACGGAGCGCACGAGAGCGCGTACCCCGCAGCTATCGCGTGGTGTCGTCCAGGCTTGCGCATGGGCTGACGTTACACGAGTAGCTCCGGCCTTCGTCGTCGTCATCGTGCAGGGACCGCCACGCAACGGGTCAACCGCGCCGAAGACGATGATGACGAATCTATCAAGCCATCCCTCCACAATCCACACGTGGAGACGGCCACCGGACCAGCTGAAGAAGAAGTGGAGGTCTTCTGAGGCGAGGACGCACTGCAAGAGGATTTGCCCTACGAGGCTGTGCCGCCGGAAGACACCGACGAAAGGGATGACGACGATTGCTACTGAATAAAACACAGCTCCGACTTTAATGGTCTTTGCTTTACAGTGCCATCCAAAACGGCTTAGCACTGTTGGAGTCCTGATGCTCCCTCTTTCCTGGAATCCGCTGTCTGTCTGAGGAAAAGCCAGGTCCACTTCCAGATCTGCTGTTTCTCCAGCCTTGCACCACTAGTTCAAGCTGCGACAAGTGTTTTAAGGAAACGTTCCCCTTCACAAAATATATGACATTTGGCCGTTAAGAAGGCTCTATCAGTATGACAACTTTCGTCTACTTTTTATGCTATGTATTTCAGACCTTGATTGTAAACGTTACAAAATTCCGGTTGCTCTCACTACCTAGGCCCCCGCGGGAAAGAAACCGACAGCCGCTTGCTCTCCTGATAGCATAAAACTCTAGTAATTCTAAATTTCCTTGAGTAATCACAAAGTCACGGCCATTCCTATTACCAAATGATCAGAAAGAAATACCTGAACACTCTTTAACCATGCACGTGATGTGAATTAATGCGTAGCATTCTTTGCCGAGTACTCCCCCAGCCAGGACCGTGTAACGACCTGCGTTTCCAGAAAAATGCAGATTTGCCGGAAGTTCCACATTTATAGGATAATGGGTTGCATCGAATTTTAGAAAAACAGAAAAAAATAAAACAGAAAAAATAAAAATAACCAAGAAGGATACGAAAGAATAACAAATATGCATCTCTTACATCTTCACCCAAAACGAAGAATCAACAAAAAGTCCGCAAAACAACATTGTAAATACGAATGAAAAATTACGTAAACGGTTCAACTCGCAGTATACGTTACAACTTCGAAAAAAATCATAATTAGCGAAGTAAATGCAGTTTATCACTATACAGGTATAAATTTAAATCATTTGCGAAAAAGAAGCAAAATTTAAGAAGCATAAAAAGGATAAAACGTGGTTCGCTACTCATAGCCACATTTGGCTGTAAAGAATTCGCACTCTCAATGCTACCCATTAGTGGGCAGTTCTCTAAATTTCAGCAGATTTTTTATACAGCTTGGCTGGTCATCCACCCTCATAGCGTGGCATACTTCTGCGTAATCCACTTAATATATACCCACCCACTTAATACTCCATCGTTGATTTATCAACACTGGTTTTAGCTCATAAAGAGCCAACGGCCGTAAAAATCATCCCTTTAAGAAAAATGTGCCTAAATACCACGTGTACGTATTAGCAGAGTCCTTCAATGCTTTTGAAGGACTCTGGTATTAGTCAAACAATTTTCTCAAATGTTAGCACCGCTGTCACCGTTCCTACACGCCAGCATTGTTGAGCGCAAACGCGAGGCCAGTGCTGCCGTGAATAGCTCAAGCGTCACACGCGCACGTGTGCATACGAAGGCCAGCTCGCCTTATAAGGTTGTAATTCGAAAGCCGAGTCTTCATGCGTACTAGAGCTCTGGCGTGATTTCGCTGCTTTGTAATTACCGATGGTCGATTCGCTCCATTCAGCGGTTAATTTTAAGGCCAAAATGCAAGGAGCGAAGGACAGAACTGTTAATGTATACGTGAGAGACAGCTCTGGAGGAGCGTTGTTTCAGTTGGTCCTTGGTGACGGTTACTTCGTATCGACCACATGCTACACGCTGCATTCTTAGAGCACGGCCGCTCGATGGAGACCTAGTTTCCATCGAGCGGCCGTGCTTAGAGACTTCAAGCTTTTGTAAAACAATCCATACCACATGTATGATATCGTGTATGCGTGTATGTATGGATCTTTCTTAGGGATGACCGCCCCCAGCGCTCAAGGAAATTATATTTGCTCATACGCTTTCACCTGAATGTTGTATGCTTCGCTGGTTACCCATCTACACAAGGTTGAGTGGCTCAGGATTTTTGCAACGTTTCCACGAGCAACCGTGCTTCGAACACTTACATCTGCGGCGTTACAACAGCTTGCAAGGAAGGACCTCGCTTTTTTAAAGAGACCCTGCAACACTTTCGATAAACTCTTTCACTTTTCCTTCGCGTTTGGAAGCACTGCGAAAGCTATAGTTATCGCCAGCACTAAGCGGCACTGCATGATTTACTCGTTGCACCAGTGACGCCTTCCGTTTCGGCTTTGTTTCTGTGGCTTTATTTTTAAAATTGGTATCGAAAAGCGTTCATTGCTGGAACTGAAGGAAAAGCTGCCAACAGCCGCTACATGGCCTTAGTGAATAAATCGGGCCGTCGAAGAACGTCAAGACCAGGAAAGAAAAAAGTAAAAACCACAAATGTTGATTTGAATCTCCCGCCCTGAGGCCGCTTCTACGAGTCTCGCGGAGAAGCATGCAGATGGCGCCACGCGGCCGCCTAGAGGCAGAAATGCTTCCAACTCGTTCGCGCCTCTCCAAACACACAGAAACATCCCCCTTGCGAGGGGCACGATCAAATGCAAAGCATTTCCGAGGGCGCACGAAGTTAAGTATTTTGCGTTACGTTAATGTTGTTGCACTTGTGGCAACTGCTGACGAGAGAGCGCTCGTCAGCAGTAATTTGAATGAGTCAACGATATAAGGCGCCTTCATAGCGTCCCATTCTGTGTCGGCTTTGTGGCGCAGTGGGTAGAGCACCGTGCACATTGCGTTCCGCCCGCAGGGTCGAGGGATTGAAACCGGGCGCCGGATAGTATTTTTTTATATAGTAGGGAGGGGTGCGGTGCGGACTGCGGACGTCAACGCGGGTGAAATCGTCAGTTACTGAAATGCTCTGCATTTAAAAAGTACCTTCTGCAGGAGCCTGTGACCTCATTAAGGCTTAAAGTTCTATTCCAGGAATTACCAGCGAAAGATTTGCCGACAAAGGAGCAACAATTAAATCTTCCAGCCAGGTGCCGTGCTCCTTCCATATTGTACCCTTTGCAAGAGATCAATACTGATAAGTTCGGCTGCACATTAATCTTAATACGCCCCACGATCATAAACTCAAACTTGCCCCCACTTCGCACCTGAACCCAGCAGAATCCACACAAACCTACACACCTGGGGAAAGGAAGTCGTCTCCCTGGTTGCGGAAGAACAGAAGCTACCAAACAAACAGCGCTGTGTTGCAGACAACGTGGCCAACTGCTTCTTCGCTATAGCAGTTTACGCTTTAGTTTCTAAGTTGTACCCTTGAAATCTACAGAATATCTCAGTATTGATCACAACCTTTAAAATTCAAGGCATGCGCAAATGCCGTCACGTTGTATCAATCCATCGATTGAGCACCAGTCGGTTGCAGCGTTAGGTATATTCACTAGAAATAACACATCACGATCGATCTATCTATTTATTGTTTTTTAATCATGCATCATGTCGAATTATAACCGATTTATTCATTTTAAGTAATCTTTCAACACGCATCACTTTATCGGTCGAGAAATCAATCAAGCATAATTTATTTGTGCTAATGAATGACTCATGTGTTGCCAACAGCTGTCGGCATATTTTTATTTTAACACCTTTCTTTATTAGCAACATTCCGGAAAAAAGGCTGCCGCTTACGTACCTACAATAAGATGTGTGGTAGCTTACATTTCTTACCACAGAAAAGAACGATTCCTGTTTACGATATAATTTGATGCGACGTTTCCGCAGCATTCAATGGATTATAAAAGTAATAATTATTTTATATATAAACCATTATCATAACCATCAGCCAATCTAGGTCGACGGGGGTTCAAGATAGCTTCCATGACCCTCAAAACACTCTTGTCCGGCGCTGCCCATCCCCAGAATGTTCTTATTTCATCGCTTCATAAGTTAATGTTCGTCAACCTGCAGCCCCAATTTGTTTTACTTTCGCACATGCACATTACCCACTCAACGACACTGGCCAATGACAGTGTCTGCGGCCGTGAGAGGCTGATGGCCATTTTGGCATTTCCCACTTGGTGCGACACCGACATGCCAAACTGAAGTTCTAACATCCCTACCTGGGAGGAATAGCTTGCAATGATGACGGGAGCCGCCATGGGCTCATTACCAATTCGCCATTTCTGTTGGCAGCGACGCAACATACCCACCCAAACATGTGCTTTCACCAGCCTACGAAAAGTAATGCTCACAGCTCCTCACATCATGTGACAAAGGTTTGGAGAGTAATAAAAATACACAGATTTCTGAGAAACGCCCACTAATGCGTAAGTTGATGCACCTAATTTAAGGTATTTAAGTATCTTTTCTGTGACCAATCAATATATTCACACTATTATAATTATTTCATTTGTTAACTCGGTAAATTCGCATCTTTGAGCTGATGGAGGGAGTTAGTCAGCTTGAACTTTTTTTAGAATTCGTTGATTCGTTTTTCTGCTTGTTTTTTTTTTCAGGCCTTTTCTGTAATTCTTTGTTCGGTTCGCGAGCGCGGTTTGTGGGGGGCATACTTTTCCTTTATTAGCTTATTTTATATTGGTTGATTTATCCATCTGTGCGCATTTTTGTTTTTTTTATTGTATTCTCCCAATAATCTAGCTCCATTTGCGCTGTTATCAGAATAAAATGTTTTACAGGACCAATTATGCATTTTGTTGAGGTGCAGGACGTTACTTTGTTCGTGCTTTGTGGTACTCGGCAGAGAATGCTTACGCATTAAAACCACTTTTCTTCGTGTACGAGTGGCTGCGATTGGCTTCACGTGCACGCAGTGCACGCGACTGAGCCTTTCTCTGCCTTTCACCCGAATAATTTTTTTTGGTGGGTAATAATAAAAATACTAATATTAATAATGTTTATTCACACTTCAAAATTACAGGACATTATCCAGCCCGCATAAGCCACAGGGCGTGTGTGCGCCGCTGGGCAGTGACAGGAGGATGCGAATTGGGACACTACCTTGGGAATAGAAAGCTCAAAGAGCCAAAAAATCGCAAGGGAAATATCTGAGAAACTACCATGCCGATAAGAAAAAGGAAACAGGAGAGAAAATAAACACTTCAAAACTCCAAGTGATTTTTTGCCTAAATACATAGGAAAGGCATTTCACACTCAGCCGCACTGAAAGTTTTTACAATGGTTCTAGGTACACCAAAACCGCGCAATGCATTCATTCAACGTCGGCAATAAATGACATCAAAATGTTATTACGTGCTCCATACTAGTGACTACTGCCTCAGTTTTATTTCTGTTAAATAAATGTGGAACATAAAGGGACAGGTTCTTTTACCGTAATAAGTGTACTCATGTGGCGGCAATAAAAACTTTTCAATGTTTCTTGGAGGCCTAGCTTTAACATTCACAACTTTAAATTGATTCTGATAAATGTGCTTGCACAAAGCACCAAACCTCAATTGCTTTACAACAGGTAAAACATCAAATTGTTTATTTGTGTTCGTAGGAAAAATCACATTTCATTTCATTAATGAATACAAAAGAAAAAGAGAGGTGCTTATCTGCGTCAGTCTCAGCCTTATGGCTCCCAAAGGAGCAATAGCGATTCCACGAGCGGAGAAGAGCTCTTTCAGAATGCCTTAATCACCGGGAACGCTCGCAGTTCCAATAAATTTTGACCCTTCACAAGTGTAACTTGTGTTTTCATTGTTTATAGAATATTTACACAGCGCAGAACTAGCCGCCACTCGGGGGTAACTGGCAATTTTGCCAGGCGCAAACAAAAAGCGTTGTAGCAGGGGCGCAGTGGGTGCGTTCACATTGCAGGGAACGGCACTAAACCCCGTACCTAACCTAAATTCACAAACCTAACTTAAATGTCACTTTGGACTCACGGCACTTTTCTGCTCCTTGACCCGTTTCAAGAACTGAGCATACGCTGTAAGGGCGCCTTTTCGCGAACTTATCGGCCCGAAAAGTAAGCGCCACTCAAAGTAGCTCCGACCTACCTTAAGTGTGCCTTTTCAGCAAACATCGCGGACTACGACGATAACTTAGCTGAGGTGTCAGATTTCCCGCGTCGTTCGCGAGAAATGGATCAAGCAGTAAAGAATCAAGCGCTTTCTGCGGGCAAAAAAGGAACTGGCGGTTACGATACACCCTAATGCGATATTTGGGCGCGGCATCAGTGCGCTATGGTAGCACTCACTCGTCGGTTCTCTCGACGGCAGCTATGATGAGCCTCTGCGGCGGTGACGCGAAGTGCGTCTCAGGAAGGGACCGCGAACTGCGTCTTAAGCGAACGCACATCGTAGTCACGCGCTCGCCCCGCGCTCACGTTTTCGCCCCAGCGTCGCGCCCTCGAGCGCCTCGTGCGGGCACAGCATACTGCCCCCTAGCCTCCCCCACCGCACACTTTCAGAGAGCGCTTCCTCGCGCCGCCAAAGCTAACCACCCTCCCCTCCCGATTTCACGACACTCTCCTCCTTTGCTTTCTTTCATCGTTCGCTTTTTCTTTCATTCGTCGGTCCACGCCATCGTTCCCTCGGTTACGCCGACAATCAGCTCAGCCCACGGACGGCCGCCAAAGGGCTGCGCCCTAAAATGATCCGTGGACACGCCTGCCGCCCGCACGCGGCTGTGTTTACACACTCACACCGGCCCGGCCGGCGCGTGATGCAGCCAGCGTCGGCACCATGGCACTGTCTCCGCGCATAAAACGACGCCGGCAGGTGCGGCTGCTATTGGTCGTCGCTTGCCAGGATGCAACCAACCGGGCAAACCAACTTACGCATACGAGAAAGGGGATGATACTGTTGTGAAAATTTACTCAAAGGAAGTATTGTAGCCAGCGAGAACGTTACAGATTGTGATACTCCTCAAATATCGCTTGGCTGCGTGGTTTTTTTGCTCTTAGTCTGTCATGAAGATGGTTATGTGGCCGATTCTCCACCCCGATTCACCCTGTACAGGCGAAAGCGGGAAGTCAAGCACGAACTCACTCTGTCACGGGTCATCGATGGAATGAATGAGTAAATGACCTTTATTTAGGAAGAGGCCTAAGGCCTTGGTGTGGGTTAGGGGAAAAGGAAATGGGAAGACACATATTACAAATAACGATTACACGACGTAGTAATAGTTTAAAGTTTCTGTTCCGGTTAGCTGGAGGCACGGTTTGTGCGTTCGCATAGGCACTGGTCCTTGATATGTGAAGCACTGTCAGGAAGGTTCACACAGGTACAGTCGCGAGCACGAACACTTGAAAAAGGGGTGGGAGTCAGTCAGGCACTATAAAGTTCTGTGAAGACCATTTTTTACAACGAAGTTTGTTACTGTTTCAAGGGTGCGGGGATCGCCTCTAATACGCTGCAAGTGCGCTGTTAGTGATTGCGGGGCTGCCTGAGACTCTAGGAGTTGCTCTCTGCCAGTTGAGAATGCTGAACAAGACCAAATTATATGAAAGAGATTGGGGGTTGTCTGTGCTTCACAGAAGGTGCATTTACACACTGAAGCCTGATTTCTTGTCCATTTAGAAATCATGTCCGGTATGTAAGCCGTATCCGCATACATCTTGTTGGCGAAAACTTCTCCTCGTCTCGATAACGTCTTTAAAGGTGTCAAAAAGTCAAGTGGAGAAGTTTCAGCCTATCGTGAACCATCGGTACTCTTGTTGCTAGTTGGTAGTGGGTACGTCTGTTTGGGCGGACGCAGCGCACTCAGTGACGACGGGGGGGACCAAGGGAGGATTTTGTACACACTCACGGGCAGCATTATGTGCCAGTTGGTTGCTTCGCGCTCCAGGTGTATGTTCAGGTGTCCAAGGTATGCGGAGTTCTTCAAACTTGAGTTCGTGTACAGTTTTTAGTATGGAATCGACTGTAAAAGTTTGCTTGAATGCTTTATTAAGCTCCCGGAATGTCACGTAAGAGTCTGTTACGACTCTGAATGTCCTTGTTTCTTGTTGGTCTGAGAGATTCTGAGTGCTTTGTAGAACGCCTACTATTCCAAAATATGGTTGATCCATCTTGCATAGGAATCGGTACAACCCGAAAGTGAAACGTGCCTTCAAAGGAGCAGTTGAATGTTTATTCTGCATCGCTATTTACATTTCATTGGTATAGCACCTTTACACGCATCAACATTAGACACTGGATTACACGCGCAGGAGCATTGCGTAACTCCGACTCAAACCACAGGCGCCCACAAACCGTGCGAATGAAACCGAACTGGTTGTCGGCGAATCGTTTTGTGAAGACACGGTCCGCTGCAGTGAAAGGAGCATCATTTGCTTGTCGCCAGCTGTCTTGTGGGTGTGCTTGGAGACCGACGTCCTGCTGGCGGGTCGCTTCGGCAAACGTACAACCACTTCGGTCGTGCTGCGTGGCGTGTACGACAGACGGTTAATTTGCGAAGAGCTTAGCTTGTGGAACGCGAGAGGCAGAGTTCGCGGTCCGCAGCAGCAGCGCCAACTATCGGCGCTCATTAGCGTCCCAACGCACTGCTTCGCTTCACATTTCCAAGACGAAACCACCATTTGAATGTACATTCTTATAGGAAAGGATATAAGGCGTGTTCGTAGAGATAAACCGACGTAAGTCTTAGCCAAGTTGTCAGAGCGTGTCACACCTTCGTTGCGGCCCGTGTGATCGTGGGCTCGAAACCCACCGCCGCCGCGTCAGGGGACCTTTTCCTGGCGATGTCATTTCTATGACGGATATGACGTCTGTGAGGGCTTGTTGTATCCCGGAATAAAACACTTTCATGTTAAAAGTTCCGCTTCGTTGGTCAGTCCAGAGGTGTTAGCAGTGCTGCGAGGCCCATCCAGCTCAGGAAGTAGGAGACATTTTCAAGCGATAGCTGCAGCAGTGTCAGAAACGGCAGCACCGGTAAAGAGATCAACTTCAGTTTCTTTCTTGTCGTTTGACAGCTTTCGGGCATATCGTTTTCTGGCCCCTGGGTGTCACCGAGAAATGGGGCACCGACGAATGACGCCAAGGAGATGTCGTTCCCATGGTGGAAGCGTTTTCTCTATGGTCCTTGGGTCAAATTCACTTGCGAGAAGATTCAACCTTTGAATAACACATCCCTGAGGAGTAAGCTCGAGATGGTTCAGAAATCGGAGCAGTGTTTCTTCGACAAAGTTTTAGAAAGGTGGAAGAAAGACAAGCTGCTCAAGGATGTCCGTCCTCGCATGCCTTGAAGGTCCGGTAACATTCCTGATTAGTGTCCTGATCAGAATGCCGAGTTCGTAGACTTGTCTTGAGTTTAACTCGTAGGCGGGGAAACCATATTCCACCCTGCCATGAGCTACATCACGGGCTAACCTAAAACAAGAATTATCTCAGTACCATCATTCTTAGAGATTCTTGAAGTCAGAAGCATGATGGATCGCCATGAGGCACGTAACTGTCGTATCCACATATTAGGGCTATTACAACTGCTCACTTCTAGTCCAAGCAGTCTAATGGTATCATTCTTGGAGTTAATACTTGGTGTCAATCGTCGTAAGATTTTCTCATTCACTGATACATACCAAAAAAAAAAACACGATGGACCTCGCAAGACTATGCGGGTAAGATTTCTACATAGAACAAGCACCCGCACATACGGTCATTATTTTTATTTTCGATTATAGGACCTTTGGCATAAATATAGCATATTTCCAGACACACAGAGGCACCCGTCTTTTGGAGGAAGGCCAGAAGGTGCGGTGTTGGGGTCCACAGAGCCGCCGCTTGAGGTCGGCGGCTCTTCCAGGATGGAGGCATGTTCCTCTAACAGGCTCTAAGGTGCAGACTTCTCGCTGAGTCTAGTGAAGGATACGCCCATAATAGATTATTCCAATCAGCTTGTTGGGCAGGTGCTGTGCAAAAGGGGCAGGTGTCATGGAGCAGGGCATATCAGCGTGCTTTCTTCGCCCGGGTTACAGCAGGTGAAAGAGCCACTCCAACGTGAAGTCTGAGCAGCAAAGCCTCTCCTCAGCGAGCAATTCCACTGGGCGGTCCATTCCACACGGTGAGATGAGAGCACGGGTGGCGCAATGCAGCTCGTTCTTCCGTTGGATAAGGTTTTCTATACTCGTGGACAACTTGTGAACAACAACGAAAGTTGCCCCTGCGCCTCATCACAACAGCCGGTGGTTAGTCCGCGCGTCTCAAAAAGTGCCTTTCTTCGAGTATTTTGAACGCTACGTGAGTCGTCTCCGTGACTTCTCGCACCTAGTGTGTTTATAAATGCCTTCAGCTACGACAAAAGAAGTAGGCATGAAAACGAAGAAGATGGTACGCATCAAGCGTAATCTCGCTTGAAAACGTGCGCGCGCGCTGAATTCCGGGTCCATCGCTTCGGCGGAGTGATACAATACATAAACTATTGCCGTTCTTAAGTTGTGCCAAGTATAGCGAACCGGTTGTCAGCATTGTCAGCGGCCGAGGAGTAAACGCACGATAGACAGCTCTATCTATGGCAATGTGGGCGGGGAGCGCATTCCGCCGAAAACACAGCAGCCGGAGAGAACAAGCGTACGTTTCTAGTAAGGTCTGCAGATGTCCCTTGAAATAATGCAATTTTTGGCTACTCGGCGCAAACCACGTATCGCCGCCGCGGAGTCCGTATAAAGATGCAGAACGGAACCCACTGGGGCACGCTGAAGGCCATTCCGGATTGCTGAGAGCTCCGCGAGCAGAGATGGTATAGGGTGCGGATTGTTTGGTAGAGGCAAGTTTGACAGGTGATTGGGTGGGCGGTACACTGCATAACAATAGATAAAACGGCATCATGTGCCCCAGCGCCCACGAAGGCCCTCTACCACCTGGTACTGGGTTTCAGCCGTCAGTAGTGTCCCTCTCGCACCTGGTTTTCCGGCCGATACAGTGCGAAGTCGAGTCAGTGGTCGGTTGTCGGCAACCTGGTGATACAGCCGTGGTGGCCTGGCTAGAGGGTAATCTGGTGAAACACGTATGGAACAACACATGTAACTAACTAAGGCCTCCTCAACAAAGTACGTTTCTGTATACGGGCTCGTCAACCGGTTCGTCAGACATGTTCAGCTGAGCCTCAGCCTGAAGAGATGGTATCAGGGTAAATCTAGGGAGGCGGGTGTTCGGACGCATTGCGGCTGTGTTACTATACTCAGGTCGGGCCCACTCCGTCTGAGTCATGGGCTGGAACTGCGCCTGGTAATTCATGGAGGCTGAATTACTGACCTTACCAAAAGACGGGGACATCTTTGAGCAGGAGCCACCTTAAATAGCTATTTAAAAAGCTTGGCGCGTATTGGGCTCCCTGCCACCATGTTAGGGACGCTTTGATAAAACCTCACTTGCTAATGCATAGCGTGGTTCGTTGTGCAAATAACGAAATCGGACGATTCTCGCTACTCCAACTATGCCGAACCTTTTCCTCGCTTGAAGGATCCGCTTTTGCTCTCTGCATTGTTTGAGATTCGGGATACTGTGCGCGTTTTCTCTCCATTTAAGCCAGTAAACACAGAAAAAAAACGAAATTTCCGCTTGTTGAAGGGAGATGGGATTCCAAAAGGATTTCAGCTTGCTTATTTTTGTTTGCTTTTCTTCTTGCGTGACGAACCGGTGCGCACGATTTTTTGTGGATTTACCACACGCAACGGAAGATTCCCTTTAGCACAGGGTGAAGTTAAACTTATAAAGGAAACTGCTACGTTTCCTACCCACGCATAAGCTAGAAGAATGTGCTCGAGGAAGGCTGCTGAAGTAGCCGATACATTCGCTTTCGTGGACAAGCGAAAGAAAACTTCCTGAGTATTCTTCTGCTATTCGTTCAGAATGCATATATTGGTCAGGTATTGTAAATTGTCTTCTTCACTATATCTTAGAAATAAGAAGTTTTTTTCTTCCTGTTGTGACTGTTGGCTTCATGCGAAAGCAAATTTTATGCTTGCCGTTTTCATCGAATGCCTAATCAGTACAATTTTCCAATCCATTTATTAGCGTGAATGAATAATTGAATAATCTTAAGTCGTGGCCGCACGCATCTGCCTATTGTACATCCGCACAAAACGTTTCCCGCTTCGAATAATGCCGACTTCACAGGTTTATTCTGAAGTGTCGTTAACCCTGATTCCGTCTTTTCGTTTTCACTGTTTAGTAGACATGTGGCTTTTCGAAGTGACAGTGTTCCATCCCTGCACCTCTTTCTGCAAACAGCCCGTGAGCGGGCCATCTGCGAAACCTAACAAGCCAAATGTAACCACAGAAATAATGTTTATACATTCGTGTTTAGCAGAATGGAGGCTAGATAAAATCAACGCATCATACCCCTTGTCATAGTCATTCTTGTAGTCGCCCGGTACACAAAATGGCCCCCTCTGTAAACTTCTCTAGTTCATACGGAACTTGGAACCGATTCTCCACAACAGGAACACAGTGTTTTGCAACGGAACTATTTCCGCACCTTGTCAGCGGTGGCAGTAAAGTTAGACCCGCGCGCACAGCGTCACTAATGAACGTGACGCTGCTTGATCAGAACGGGTGCACCTAATCCGCGCACAGCTGTGTTTTGAGGAAGTGGTGTTTTGTGTCACCAGTCTACTCGTTGAACGATATCCCGCTAATAGATGGAGAAACGAAAGCGAAGAAAGAGACGCAAAGGAAGTGTAGGGGTAAATAAGCCTGCCTAAGTCACTCGCGCCAAAAAACCAAGCAACAAAACCGGAGAAAGGGATGCAAGTGTGATGAAGCAGTAAAGAAGTCCTTGAAAAATATCGCCAGGCTTTCGCCTTCAAAGAAAGTAAGCCGACTTAAGTTCCAACAGCGATAGTTTCTTTGAAGCTAGGAGGATGCTGTCAAAACCTACCTTCAGGCCATGAAAGGCATGCTTCGTCCAAAGCGCCCTGGTGCGTGCTCACTGCCTAGGCCTTTTTTCCTCAACCTCTTTCTTTCTTTATTGGACATCAGACGTGTTACTGATGTCCGGGGCACAGACAAAAAGCCTCAAAGGATTGGGCTTAACGAGGGCCTGTGCCCCTTCGTCAGGTGTTCGTTTCCAGTCATACAAACAAGGTTGCTTAGCAGCACGAGTAGCCCAGACTTTATAAACTATTATAAAGAGCATATGAGACCAAGGTTTACATCACAGGGAAGAAAATACAGCAAGAATTTTTTTTCCTAATCACAACTGAAATAATTTAAACAGTGAGCAGTGTACCTACGACAAAGATAGACTAAAGAATTTAACAAACCACTGGCAACCATAAGGTAACAAACGAGGTACATGACATGCCGGTTGTAGATACCACCGGTCGTAGATGGCAACATAACGCTACCAACGCAAGCCAGTTATTTCGAGATATGGCGTATATGCGGGAGATAAGGCCCGATAATGACAGGTGGAAGCACCGGTACACAACTGATATCGCTATGCGAACCCAATCTCCACCATGGTTTTGGAGCACCCCATGATAAAATAAACGCGATGTCACTTTCAAAGCCCAGCACTGTTTGCCGAGTACTCCCCCCACCCTAGCCGAGACCGTTTAACGCCCTGCATTTCCACAATAATGCAGATTTGGCGGAAGACTGTAATGGCTATAAGGATGTAATTGGAGATAATTGGCCGGCCAGACGTTTGCAAAACAACAACAAAAACAAAGAAAAATAGCGAGAATATTAATTTAAAAAAAATGATCGGAGAAAATCAAGAATGTGCATGAAAAAGTTTCGAAAAAATTTTCCAAATAAGAAAAAATGAGATAGCGAAAATGGCAAAACGTGTGACGCGGTGCATTTGGACGAAAATGCAGATTTGGTGGAAGTCACGCCTGTCATCGTCCTAGTAGCGTAAATGGAGATAGTTTGTCCGATAGAACTTTTAAAAATAAAAAAAAATAAAAAAAAATATGGAAAAGAACATTTTCAAAAAAATGGTATGACAGTCAAAAGACTGCGTGTAATCTTACGGAAGCCGTGAAAATTACCTACGAGAAATTCTCACGGCAGTTTTCATAAAAGCTGGCTGGCTGAATAATATTGCCTCCCAAAACCTATATAACCCTACTTCACCGAACCTGATCTAACATAAACTAACTTACTGAACGTATGAGAACCTACCTTAATCCAGCCCAACTGCAACGAACCTAACCTAGCCCAGCCCGAAGACACAGAACACAACCTATAATAAACCGAATCCAACTTATTCCAGAAATCCTGTACGTCAATCTTTTGATATAGGAATAATCAGGATCAAAAAAGCATTAAGAAAATCACGAGGAGCGAAAGCGTCAGAAATTTTGAAAGCTAGACAGAACCCTTCCCCGATGCCGCACTCGAACTTGAACCCTCTCCTTTCAAAGCAGGTGCCATACCACAGCGCCTCAGGAGCAGCTGTAGGAAACGACTTTTCGGGGAACATTTGCCCCATAGAATCTCCGCGTGGCGTGCTTAGCCGATCAAAGGCGACTGCCGCGAGAAATTTCTGACGGTAATTCTCGCTGTTGCCTTGATAATAGACGCTGCCTAATTAAAAATATGCATAATATACATCTGCCCCACAAAACATGCGAATAAGCGAAAATGTCTCGAAAAGAACGTTCAAAATGCGAATAAAAATTGCGAAAATACGGAACTGTTTAACGCCCTGCATTTCCAGGAAAATAGAGATTTGGCGGAAGTAACACCTTCAATCGTTATCATAGCGTAAATAGAGATAACTGGTCGGACAGGATTGCGGAAAACACCAACAATATGTAAAAAAAAATAAAAAATAAAATCTTCACAAGTTTGATCTGGCAAAGTTAAAAAAAAACAATCTTATGCATCTCCCCCCCAAAAAAACGAAGACTAAGCAAAAAAGTCCGCACAGGAACGTTAAAAGTACGAATAAAAATTGCGTATATGGACCAACCCTGCAGTTCGCCTTGTATGATCCGAAAAAAACATAAATAGCGAAGTAGAGGTGCTTCATAGCTATAGTGGTATAAATTTACATCACTCGGGAAAGAAACAAAAGCAAACTTAAAAAGAATAAAACAGTCCAACGTCTCTCGCTACGCATACCCATATTAGGCGGTAAAGAACTCGCACTCAACACAATCCGCATAAGAATGCTACGCATTAGCATTTGTGTGCATTATTAGTTGGATCGAAACACTCACAAACGCCAACCTTGAAAAATCATTTCGAAAAACAACCCGAAGGAGACAGTATGAGTCTCGACCAACTAGCCCGACTTGCCAACCTTAAAAAGCCATAGCGGTTGAGCATTCCATCGCAATGTGCCTCTACAGGGGTCGATTTGTCTTAATAGTAAATGCAGCACCGAATATAAACACACCAGAGATGGATCTCTCAGCGACACGTATACATAGAACAAATAACAATACCGAGGTGTTGAAGGGACATTGAAGTGTGTCCACTGCGGAGTTGAACTCCCGTACTCATTTATTTTTTCGTCCAATAGAAACCTAGAGTTTTAGCTTGCTCCTAATGACCGGAAAAGTCTGAAATACATAACAAATGAACAAAATGGCTTCAAAGTAGTATAGCATTGGGGTTTGATGCTGTCCGAGTCTCCACCAGTTCGAATTTATGCGGTATAATTTTGAATACCAACGTCTTGTATGTCCACGAATTGTTCCTACGGTTTATTGGAACTCTGCAACGCTTTTTTGAACTTTTGTAATATTTTTAAATGCTTGCAGAACGTAGTCAACAACACATCCAGTACTTGGACTAGGACGTCACGAAGTACCTCAGCCAAAAATTACATATCAATGCCCATCAGATAGATTAGAAACTTGCTCAAAAGATTTTTCTATCTTTCCCAGTGTTGACGTTCTGCGAGCGCTCGAATTACATCATTAAAGTGACGTGGCATTTATTGGCCGGCTTTCCTTCAGTTGCAGCCACGAACGAATTCGATATAGGATCTAAAAAGAAAGCCCCAAAAGCAAAACAGAAAAGGAACGCGTATCTGCTGCGACGAGAAAATCACGCAGGGCCGCTGCGTTCTGGCGATATAGCTATAGCTTTCGCAGTGCTTCCACACGAAAAAGAAAGTGTGAAAGCGTAGCATCCTGGGCATGTTGGTATTCCATAACTAAAAATAATTGCGCAAAAAATGGGAGACACGGACGAAGTAAAGGACGGACACACGGTGCCGTGTGTGTCCGTCCTTTACTTCGTCAGTATCTCCCATTTGTTACGCAATTATTTTTAGTTAAAGAGTGAAAGCGTTATCGTAAGTGTTGCAGCACCCCTTTAATGTCGTGCGCTGCCCCGTAACTTCGGAGTTCAATATATGGTGACACACTCGTAAAATTCGCCGCAGTTCGGCTTCACCACAACACTCCATAGCAGCTAATCATCGTTATCACAAGTGCACATTAGGCGAATGATGGGGCGCAGCATGCGACTAGACCATTATATTCAGGCAAGCTTGCACTCAGGCGCAAGACTTGACAAAGCTGCTGTAGGTGAGCATTGCCGGACACATGGTTAAGTTTCAGTATGATTGTGTACTTCCACAGTTGCGGCCTTAGTAAACATAGTCTTATGTATCGAAGAGATCGTTGTCTCCTTCGACGCGAGTGTTGGATGCAAATACATCGCCAGCATTGTAGACTTCCACCAGCGCAACTGGCGAAGCTTGCACTAAGTTGCGCAAGGATTGAACCATAGCGAAGCTGCAGGAATTCTTTATACGTGAGCACTGAAGGACACATCCCCATGCACCTGTAGAAGCTCGAAAATTTTAATTTGCATGTTGCGTCGTTGCTTTGCCCTGTGATAGTAGTACTAATCGCCATATGCATTGATATCGTTGTGTTCTTCATGCCAAGCATTACATGCGCGGCAGCGCTCGACGACAGCGCTGAAGTTTCTTTTTTTTGCTGAAGCCACTGAGCGAGCCGGGGACTCGGCGACTGCCGCAAGGCGGGAGCTCACGAGCGCTCCCTATTTTGCTGGTGATTTTTTCTTAAACAGCGAACTTGCGGCTTGTACAACAGCTAGGCTGTTAAACAATAGTATGCCCACTTTGCGCTGTTGTCAGAGCAAAGATACAATAATTGGCTCCAATCGCATGCTGTGCCTCGTCATTCGCGAAATTTTCACATTTGGTGACAATGATTGGTCGCTTTGGAATGTTATAGGGAAGCCCACCAACGTAGATTTTTAAGACTTGAGGACACGTCACCACATGGGCAATACTAACGTTGTGAATAGACCGGCGCTTTTCAACGTATTGTCGTTGTTGCCGTCGTTGTTGTAAACGTTATTCATCACGTCATCCATCACGATAAGCCACGACACCGCTTCTGCTGTTATTGCCCACTTTGTTTTTTTCAAGACTAGAGCCTTTCTTGGGCTGCTTGAACGGGAGAATTTTGGTCTGTATTTCTGTGTGTATGTCTGTCTGTCGGCTGATTCAGCCAGCCGCCGAAAGTAAAACAGACGCTGCGCAATAGTCTTATATACCCACAGGCAAATCTAAACGTCTGAATCCGGTGGCAATGTTCATACTTGTCAAGATTGCTGAACAAGAACAAAACATTACGCAAATATGATGCAGATAATCAATACACAGGGGAGATTTGCAGTGTCTCTGCATGCATGCTCGTTTTTTGCGATAGCAAATGAAATACTATGTCCACTGCAGAAAAAAATCACTCCGTGGCCTGCTCTCGCCGGCGCCACTATAACTTCTGGCGGCATTTTACGACATCAAACGGCAACAGTTACGAAAGGTTCCACTAGATAGGTTGCACGTTCCTTTTGGAACGCAGGTGAAGTAAGGAAATGTGGTGCTATCAACGTTTGAAGTTGGGCGCCTCGATTCACGCGCGTCTCCCCCCTATAACAGCGCTGGCATAGAGGCACTCTCCCTGAAGCAGTGGAACGCGGTAAATTTAAAAAGATTTAAGCAAACATTTGGCGTCTGTACCTTGGGAGGACTGCGACAGCAGAGGAACAACATGAGAGATATGCGGGAAAGCGAAGGAAGGCATTTACTTGGTAAATGTCGACGAAATACGAGAGTCTTTCGTCGATATTTGATACGGTGATAATTTTAGATGCGGAGCATCTCGTGCTCGGGGCTGTGTCCCTCCCTCCCTTGTCGTCCGCCGTCCGCACTCTTCTGCGCATGCGCGTCTCTTCAGCCCCGTCAGGGTTCGCGCTGACGTCAGGGCAGTCCACTATAAAAAGAAGTAGTTAGGCGGCACCCCGTTTCGATCCCACGACTCCCTGGCCGCAACGGGAGGTACGTGGCGCCCTTCCCACTGCGCTACAAACGGAGACGGAAGCATGTGCTACGAACGCGCTTTATGTCCTTCACTCATTGAAACTACGTCAAGAAGCTACTGATACAACGAAGGCACGCGAAGATGAACGTCAACGGAAACGACGAACTGAAAACTAATGGGAACTTCAGTCGACCCCATGGCTGCTTCGCATACTACTCAGGCTTCCCCTATGGGAAGATGGTGTAATTTTTAATGCTGTTTCCTTTGTTTTTTTCTGGGCTTTGGTATTCAGTCCTTCATTGTGGGGAGTATATTCTTAAGATGCATATTCTTGATTTCGTGAGTTCATTTCGGCAGTCATTTTAGCTTTTCTGCTTTTTTTTTCTAAATTTCACTGTTCCGCAAATTCTTGCCATCTACGCAACTAGCAGGATTAGATGCGTACTTACGCCATTTTGCACTTCTGTTCAAGCGCAGGGCGTTACACCTTCCTGGCTGTAACGGTGCTCGCCAAAGAAGGCTACGCACTAACATATCTATTCTAAGACCGGCTGACGTTTTATGAAGAAATTATGAGTAAAAAATACTAGGGAACCAGGAGCAGGAAAAAACATCAGGAGCCCGGCTTTGACGAAAGGCCCCCCTGCAGTGTGAATCAGCGACGTTTTCAATTCAGTTCAACTCAGAAGCTCCGGAGAAGCGGTTGCGCTCTTACACTGCATTGCTACCCAGCGCCGTTTGGATCTATTTCAGGTACAGCAAATGATCTCCGAAACATGAAGTCTGACGTCTATGATTGCACCAACATCTTTTGAGGTTACGTTTACGGTTGGCACACGCAGCTCTAACAAAGAAAAATGTACGAAGATCCAAATTATCAACACGCCCAGGAATATCTGCTTGACATGAGCGTGTATTACAGTTAGGGCGCTTGTACCAATACGTTGGTAAGCCGAATGTGGATAGAAAGATTTTATTTGATTTGAGAAACGTGTATTCCTCGTCTAAGAGAGGACTTGGACTTGGGGCTCAGAACCACTGGATACAAGTCCTCGGCCCCCTACACACTGTGTCAGCAGCATTGTAACTTTCAGCAAATATTTCACATATTGTATATTCGGTGCACCCTACCTGTCTCTGCATGCAATGACACGGAGCAACCACTATCGCAATGGGGGGGATGAGTAAAATTATAAACGAGCCAGAAATAGTGTATAAGAAATGAGCTGAGCAAAAAAAAACCGGTTACAACAAAAACAGTTTTCAAAGAACTCTGGGTCATCTACAAAAATATGAAAGACATTTGAATATTTGTCTACATATACATACACATGTACACATATACACAGGTTGGTCGACACAAAAAAACATAAAAAACGCGATGAAGTACTGATTCCAAGAAAATGAACGGAACTACGAAAACGATTGCAGGAATATTAACAATGACCATTTTACCTCACTGACTGCCGAAAGGCTGAGAGCGTCTCTTGCAACACCTACAACCTCGGCGTCCATAAAGCATCTATCATTCGGATCAATCCGCAAGCGTTCCTTATTTCTACGCAGAATGAGCCGCGCTGATGAACCAATTAGTGTTGGTCGCCGATATCAAATAGATTCCAGGGTTACTCAGAACTCAACTCAGTTCATGGGTCTAGATAGCAGATCACTAGCGGAAGTCAGGCTCCATTGATATTTCAGTCTCAAAACCAAATAAGCGAGCGTGTTGTAGCTCGTTATTCACTCTAATAGAGGGCAACAAATCTAAAGGATTGGGTCGATAAAACGCTCCTCTAAATCGAATGCGCATTTAAGAGGGAGATAGTCTTGAACCTCTGCAGAAAAGCGAGGAGTAGTCAGAAGAGACGTTACAGAACTAACGCGCACAGGGGTAATCAAAAATGGGTCCCATTGTAAGCACGACTTACCAGGGTATGCGAACAGCTAATCAACAGAAAGAAATGAAAGGCTGTTCTTTCCTCCTTTAAAAGAGGTCCTGTTCGTTCAGTGACTGGAGTTTGTTTTTCCCGCCATAATGGACACGATAAATGTCAGGGCTAATTCTAGCAAACAAATCACATGTGGACAGTGCACCAACAGCGATTTATATTCGTTTCAAGGGCACCGTGTCTGCACTCTGTACTGGAGTGGGATTCTGCAGATCAATTTCATGATAAATGGGTCTGGGCTCTTCTCAGAGTGCTTGCGCGTACAAATCAGGGTTTGAATCCCGCCACACCATGTTCTCGCTGCAATTACAGTCATGGCACATGTATGAACTCTCCCCTTGCCCTCCTCCACCGCCTCTTTGGGGCGTCTAAGGCCGGCGCAGACTTCGTTTTCAACACCGTTGTCACGTATTTCTCCCTAAATCCACAGCTTATCTTTTAGCCCCTGCAAGCATGCGTTTTACTGCGACCCGCGGCGGTGGTGCCTAGGGCTGCAGCGTAGAACCAGGCAGCGTGTCCGCCAACCTAATATCCCCTGGGGGCCAAATTGGTCACGTCGGCCCTTTTCGCAAGCAGCGAATGCTCCTCGCACACGAAACGTTTAGTGGGTGCTCGCTCGCCGCTAATTTCTTCACCAGATCATTTGCGTACTCGGCCTGAGCATGCTTACGTTGGTTTCAGTCTGAGCCATTCGCAGGAAAAATGAGCTGTGGTGTGACTGTGGATGTCTAGGATCTTCGCCGAGGTAACACTCGTCCTGCTGTTAGTGTTGGCGGCGAAGCAAGCACTACGGTTGCGCAACTTGATGTGAAGGGCTTTCCTTCAGCCATCATCCAGCTCCACCCCGAAAGCTTTTTCTTCGGGTTTTTTTTTTCTTTAGGTGCCATTCGTTGAGACGTACGTTATCAATTACGCAAGGCACAAACCTCTTTGTTATAGATGGTGATTACACACGTCATGATCCGCATACTTTCCCTGGTCGTGTCAGAAACCAAGCGTTCTTGTCATAATTTGGCAGCTGAAGTATCAATATAGATGAAATCCTGATCGGCCAACCGCAACGGCAGCACAGCATGTAGGAAAGAGGCGCGGTGCGTCATATACAGTAGAGAAGTAGATGAATGATTTTTTTTCGGAAAGTGGTGTTAAAGGACCCAGAGCAAAACCGTTTGATGTGATCAGTGTCAGCAGCAAAATGTGGTGGTCTAAACACAAATGAAAGTCAAGTTGTGCCGCACCTTGTATTGACCCTGATAGAATCGATAGCTTGGGTGGTCGGCATGGTAAGTTTATATAGGCTGACAAATTGGCTTCTGCGCTAATATTGAGTACCATGAAAGCCCGTACCAGGTCATTTGCGATGGACATGTGCCTGCAAGTTACAGACACGCGACCAGAGGATGTCGCTGTCGGAAGCACATTCCCACCTCAGAACATTTTATAAACACCCAGAAAGTGGCATTGCCCCGCTTTCATTGGGAGAAATACTCCGCGTAATGTAAGAGTGTAAGGTCTACTTTAGATTATTTAAAGACGCCTAATTGGAATGTTCGGTGAATTACATGTGGTCTGCTGGTGTAGGCAATTTTAGATGAAAACTTGTATCTAAATGTCTCGATAACTCGAAGCTAAGAAAGTTACTTCGAATAAAAATTGACCGTGTATGTGCTCCTTTTGTTTCAAATGTCGACGAAAGACGATAGTCTTCCGTCGAGATTTGAAATGATAGTCTTTCGTCGACGTTTCGATAGTCTTTCGTCGACATTTCCCAAGTAAATGCCTCCCTTCGCTTTTCTGCTCCCCTCTTATGCTGTTGCTCTGCTGTCGCACTCCTTCCAAGATAAACACGCTAGAGTTTTGCTCAAGTCAATTTAAATTTACCTCGTTCTACTGCTCCAGACCGGGTGCCTCTATTCCAGCGCTTCCGTACGGCGGAGACGCCCGTGAATCAAGGCGCCCTACTTCAACTTTTATAGAACTACATTTCCTTACTTACGGGCGTTCCAAGCGGAACGCGGAACCTATCAAGTGAAACCTTTCGTGATTGTTGCCTTTTCATTTCTTAAAATGCCGCCATAAGTTATAGTTGCACGGGCGACACCAGGCGACGGAGGGAATATTTTTCAGTGGACATCGTATTTCATTTGCAATTGCAAAAATCAAGTATTATAATAGCAACACTGCAAATATCCCTTGTGTATTGATTTTCTGCCTCATATTTGCGTAATGTCGTGCTCGTGTTCAACAATGTTGAGAAGTAGGAACATTGCCTCCGGACTTAGACGTTTAGATTTGGCTGTGGGTATAGAAGAATATTACGCAAACATCTGTTTCATTTTGGCCAGCTGGCTGAATCGTTTGAGAGACAGACAGACATACAGACACACAGACCAAACTTTTCCTGTTCAAGTAGCCCAAAAACCACTATCGTCTTTAAAGGCAGCGAGGTGACTGTCACTTTTTATAAAGTTCAAAAATTTCCAAACTCATGAGCCGCGCCGCGTTCTCTACTCATGCCGCTGCCGTCGCAACCGAGGATCGCACATTTGATAAAGCGGCAGGCCAGTTCAGAGTCGCGCCAGCGTACGCATCTCTCTCTTCGGGGTCCTCACATTTTTTGGCTGTGCACAGCGCCGTGTGAGTAGCTTGTGGGGTGGACGCTTGAGGTTTCAAGTCTTACGATAAGTCTCGACTATCATGGCAACCCGTGTCGTATCCTGCCCTTGGCGGCGAAACTCTACATAGTGAATGTAATCAAGAAAGTAGGATCCCAATGACAATGCAATTCTTGTCCTTTTTGTTTCATTTGAAGTGTTTTGTGGTTCACATAGACTTCGTATTAACGGACGTCGAATGTATTCGGACTTGCATGACATTCAATTACTCATAACGGGCCAGTTGACGTTTTCGCTGGCGTACCAACTCCTAGTAACACGTCACCCACAGGTGTTACTCCGACGTAAATACCCAGAAATTCCATCTCCTCTTGCTTAGAATTCCTCTCTAACTCAGTTTTTTTTCGTGAATACGCACGGCTCCCTGCGAACTGAACAACTGGGGCGGTATTCTCGTAACTGCCCCTTTTGAAAACGTCCCTTTTGCGTCCCTTTCATCGTGACGTACTTCCGGTTAAGCAGAGTGCCTTTGATTCAAATACCATAAATGTTCTTGCAAACGCATTTTAAAGAACTGAAACCGTATCAGAGTATCTTTTATGTGTTTATTGTTCCGTGAGCGAAACAGCAATAAGGCGACCAAAAATCGTCTGCTCCAAATCGTCTGCTCCGAGTAGCCACGGCTCATAGCTCCGCCGTGCTTGCATTGCGTCACATCCGGGTGTTCGCTTTTAGCCAATCAGGGCTCGCTCAAAAGGGACACTTTTGAAAGGGACACAAAAGGGACAAAACACGGGAATACCGCCCCTGGACAGTACAGATGTTTCACCTAGGCACAGACACCTTCGCTATCAAAGCACTTGCCCGTTAGCCCCGTGCTTCGTCCCCTCTTCTATCGTCGGATCCTTCAAGCGCTGTTTAACCATGGACCAAACCAAGTAGCCCAACTGTCGATTCTGCGCATCTTTCTCCTTGTTTCACTGCATCGCGTCCTCGCAACTTGCTGGAACCCGCCTCGCGTCGCTTAATCGTCCGTAGAGCTTTAAGGACACGCGCACGACACCACACGACCGAAGAAAAGCTAACAGGTAGCACCGACATCAAAAATACAACATTTGGACCGTGCTACCCAGTGTAGTGATCCCTCGGTATTCCCAGTACTACTGTGACCGTTCGAGATCGGAGTGTCAGGAGCATGTTTTATGGGTACACAAGGAAAGCAAGGGTTAATGGGAACATACGTCAAGACCTGAATGAGGCTACAAGTACGAATACTAGTCCAGGTATACACCTCAACACCGACGGAGCAAAGTGACCCGACGTAAAGTTGGCGCAAGCAGGTTCCTTCAACAACTGCCCAGTTCAGGCGATCTCAGATGACGATATCATCGGTAGGAACTGGGCACTAAGTGGTCGGTTTGAAGGGAAAGCCAGAAGTGGGCGCGAAGCTATCAAAAGATAAACGAGTAGAAAAACCTCGAAGGGGTTCCACCCCACAGGCGTATTCTAAACGCCAAAGCGGCAATCGTGGTTTTCCAGGCACCAGCTGGACAAATTCGCCTGTCAGGAGGAAAATAAGGGAAATGAAAAAGAAAAGGTAAAGGTGAAGAGGGGTGCATCACTGATGAAGTGCTATTTCGAAGGGCGGTCTCAGCGGTCTTGGTGGGGGCATCTCCGACTTTTCTCTAACCGTTATAGGCTCAGCATACGCAGATGTCGATGCGCAAGATGGCCCGTCCAATTTACATACCGTTGACCAGAGCCGGTCGCAGAATACATGCTACAGGAACAACGACCAACGACTCAATGACGTGACCTGCAGGGCTCACCATAAATTATTCCACATCGGGTGATGACCAACCGAGAAGATGTGGGAGGAACGCGGGCACAGAGAGAGGGAGACGGTCTGTTTGAACAAATTATGCGTACGCCACCTAAAGGCGATGTCGAAGCACAGCAAAAGCAGCCTAGCATAAAATGGCTGTTCGGGGGCCAACAGGGGTGTATAGGTAAAACAAAAAAAAAAAGAAAAGTTCTTTACCCCACCATCACTTTCGCAGTTTATAAACCGTATTAGTGCAGCTATAAAAGCAAGGTGGGCTGAAGGAGCCACTAAAACAAAAAAGAACACGTACAAGAAAAGTATGAAGGACATTTTCATTCCCAATGGTGGCTTGGTGGCGGCGCTATGATGGGTAAAAAATCGCCATACGAACCTCCGGAGAATTCGCCTGGGCGTTGCACTAACAACTGGTTTTCGTGCAACATGTACTTGTAGTCTTGCGGTGAGCTATGCACTTGCCCCTACTGCCCTGTTTCCGCTGTGGAAGCGACGTTAGACCTCCTCCTTGGGACGTGTCCAGGACTCCAACCAGCCCGAACCCGGCACATGGTAGCCCCAGGACACCGACCAGGCCGCCCGCCCGATATTCATCGGTGGACACATGGTCCTCTTTACAGGCAGCTCTTGGACTTCCTTGTTGAAACTGGCCTATACGGCATTCTGTGGTGCTTAAAGTCGATTGCCTCCCGCCACTTTTTTCTTCAATTCCTTTGATTCTCTAGGGCAAAATGGCGCAATAATAAAAAAAAGAACCTCGCGGGAAACGTAACAGAGTATGCCGGTCGAGCGTGGGAATCGACTTGCAGTTCAACTGCAGCCTATTGCGTCCGAGACATCCGGAAAAGGAAACGCTGCGACAGAAAAAAAACGGCTAAAGCAGGGAGCGCGCCCGTGCGGGCCGCTCCTTTGCCAGCCTGCTACTTAAAGTAACTGCATGCACTTTTCCGTGCGGTCCTGTGTTCATCACCGTTTCTTTCGCTTTAGAGCCAATCGAGGTGCGTACCTTAGCACAAAACCTAAGCCTCCGGTTCTGAAACGAAGGTTTCTTAAAGCGGATGAAGAAGGCCGTTGCAATAATGATGGGAAAACCGAAATATATTTTAATCTGAGAAACAGGGTGGGCGGGGGAGGGGGGGAAGACAGGCCACTGCCTGGGCGTAACCCTCTCTTCAAATGTTATTAAGCAGCAGACTGATGACATAAGAAAACTTCTAGATAAATGGGTTCGTTTTACACAGAATGGGATAGGCTGGAAGCCTTGGCAAGAGGTGTTCACTTTGCACAGGATCACACAACACCTGCCTGCAATGGCAATGATGATGACGGTAGTGGTGATCATTGTGTGTCTACCTAACTGACGCTTTTAGTATTTTTTTTTTATCAGATGCCTCCAAGGATGGCGACGATTTCGGTGATGGGTGCTATGTTCGGAGAAAATTGCCCATGGTGGAGCTGTTGACGTACTGCTGAATTGTCTGTTGAACCTCTTGGCCAGACACCGCGCCAGCACCCTGAGAAGCACAATCCGCTTGCTCGTAATCGCCAGTAGCACCCTCTTCGCCCCTATCGGTACCTTCAAAGCTCGTACAGCACCTTTGGAAGCAGCCTACATTGCTTTGACACTGCTGTTTCCTTTTCCGGGCACGCGATCCCCGGCTTGGCCTCACGCGACCACCATTTCAACCTCTTCGATATCACCTTACACCGCACGTGCTTGAAACCTACAGATGAAAGAACAGCGTCTTCAATTGTACTCATTGTACTCACTGAACGCAAAGATGCGGGTTGCTGTTGAAGTCGAACGGCCTCAAAGTCAAAATTTACTCTTAGGCTGAGTCATGCCAGCCAGTTGCTGCTGTTACTCTAGCAAAATGAAACACAGTCACTAAAGCACATAGACCCTCAATGGGGGTTACGACAAGGCTTTACGAGGAATCGGGGCCCATACTCTGAATACTGTGTGCGCACTTTGCACTCATTGTACGATACGCACAGCAGGACGTCGAGGTATGCGTCATATAAGCAAATGTATTCCGCGCTATATTCTGACGTTGGTGCAGGCAAACCGTCTCCCAATTATTCGGGCTATTTTTGCCTTAGGTTACTGCTTTTTTTTAACAAAAAAGCACCAACATTACGGAAGCTAAGATACGTGCACAGGATGCGCGTGGTACCCTGTAAACAAAGCAGTGTGAACAGAAGGGAAAGACACACACAAAGGCCCCTCCGGAACGGGACTTGCGTGCACGGCAGGCCTCATTAGGCACTGGCAACAGCCTGCCCTTGTTTTCCTACCGTGGGCACGATTGTGGAAAATAGCGGCCACCCCATAAAGGACAAAAATGTCTGCGTACGCTAATACCCTGCCTGTGTGTTTTCTTTTTCTGCTTCTGTTATTTCTACTGACGTGGCAGGAGCGGCTCTTCGGCAAGGGGTGACGGCCCGATCGTGCACTCGCATTAGTTAGGGCTGACAACTATGGGAGAAGTTAGCATGGTCAGGCCATGAAAGGAAAGAAGCAGCGAGCGGGGGATACCGAACAGACCTAGGTTGTATTCACCCATTCGCAATAAAGTAACAAAAAGGCACATCAGGAGAATACGCATGGCAGAAATAGAAGAAAAGCAAGTCACGTCAGCGCTATTTGTAAGTGGAGAGAAATGGTATGAAAATGCAGCGACAGGTTCCGAAGGAGTAACACAGATTTTTGTGGGCGCGGATGAGGATATTTTGCTACTGAGCGATTATCAAGCGGAAAACAAATAGGGGGTGCAGAAGACGAGGTAACACGAGGCGGTCGTTCGAACAGCACACAAAAGTTGGGGGGAGGGAATTTTCCATCGGTATATTTATTCCTACGAGGAATTTCCACCCGTGGGAAGCAGAGAACGAAGCACCCTATCAGTGCGTCAAAACTGAAAAGAATAGGGCTACACCGTCGATCGCACGAGATGTCCGAGTCTGTCTGTGGTGTATGCAGGTGTACATTCGAATAAACATCAGCTCAAGAGGAACCCTAGTCACCCTGCGATACTTAAAATATTGCAACCTGTTTGGCGTGCCAAGGCGAGGCAGGAATCGTGCAGCTTAGGTACTGGTTTTGTTATGTCACCGAAGATATGCAATCACGCTGAAGATGTCTAACTTCTACGTTCTCTATTTTTATTTTGATATATAATGAATTAAACAATTCAAAGAAAACACGTAGCAAGAACTCTCCAAAAGTATCTCTATAGAGGGACGCTTTGTATGTACGTACCTACGGGGCTCCTTTATTATAGGCTTCAATATTATTGACAAGTGCATTGCTAGCATTATATCTTTAGCTTCAATGTAACCACTCGTATCAAAATATGAATTCCGTGTGGCCTTCTAATACATTTATTAATTTGTAAAATTACATTAATTCCTATGAAGCACAACAGTTACGCTACGGACTAGCGAAATTATTTCGAGGGAAGTCGCCAAATAATGCTCATTTATTAACGTGATCCAAACAGATTAATAACCACCGCGTCTTCTATCATGCAGGGGGCAGCAGACCTCGAAATAGTGCAGATCAAGATAGCCCGCAATCTATTAGAAGGGCGCGGAATTGTATCCTGTTTGCTGCAAGTGAGGGAATGAATTAGTTCAACAACGTCTCCCAGCGGAATGCGGCCGCGAGTGCGGGCGCTGGTGGCGGTTAAATGTGGCAGGACTCCCATCTTCATTCTTCCGGTGTTGCAGGGACAATTTACCGTGTTCCCACACGATAACGTTTATGGAATACATCCAATACACCAAAACATGGAGCACATCAGAATTATTATTTCTTCACAAGAATAATTCACAGGCATCTACAATGATAATAAGCGCGTTGCAGGATCAGCTAAAATCAAATTAAGCTTTCTTTCGCAATGGTGCCCTCGGCGCACGTGGCGTACGTCACATATATTTCGATCTGTCGCCAAAAACGCGTTCTGCCTCATTTTAGTGCCCTCATGGCGGTTACGCTCGGCCCAATCGGGTAAACGACTTTCAATGCTTTCATTGCAAGTTATTTTTCTCTGCTTCTGGAACATAGGTCGCCTGTTAAGAACAACATTCTTAAAGGACTATCTTCATCCAAGTATGAAAGAACCAAGTAAAGTTTGTATGGGTAAACATTAAAACTGTGGTGCAGGAACCTACCAGAGAATGTTGAAACGTAATGTTCAAGCAATTCGTTATTTGCTACAAAGCGTCATACTACGCGGCGAACAAACAAATAGCTCGAAATGTAGTATCAGCCAAATATTTCCAAAAATGACACAAATAGCCCGTGCAAACCAAAGGAAGAGAGCTCCATAGTTCAGTATCCCCCCAAAAAATTCCTCTTGACACATACGTCTGCTGACGTGCTTTGTAGGCGAAAGCATCGCGATGCTTATCAGACTTTCTGCTGCCTCACCTTATTTGCGTCTCTTTCTTCGTTTTGTTGATACGTCTTTTGGTGCAACTGACTTTGACAGGCACAATGGTGACACTTCACGCCACAGTTCCTCCAGAAGCAGAGTTCTGTGTTGCTGGCGTGCACCTGTCCTGCTCACGTGACGTCAGGTTCTCCTGTCAAGCAAGACGACATCGCAACTGACTCTTCTTGAGCCGCTGGCAAGGCGCTGGTATACGGCGGTTATAACGCACTGGTGCCCTGCTGGGTTGTTTTATTTACTCGAAGGTTGTTTTGTTTACTTTTTACACTGGCCGCCCTTTTCGCTACCGGCAAGCAACAACAACGCGAGTTCATAGCGTAATTCGTACTGAAGGCTTTTATATTCAAACAAATTTCTGTGGTCTCAAAACTTGTTGCTTCCCACAACCTTGGAAATTGTGTACGAAAGTTTGAAAAAATTTTTCTCCCTCTGCCTTTTCAAATACCAATGGCTACAGAAGTAACCGCACGTCGCAGGCGTGCTCAACCGGCTGAGGACGTGCTGCAGCCGCCACCAGATATACATATGCAGCTCGTTGTTTGCTTTCGTGCTCCCCTCGTATGTTCACGAGAAGAGGTTGAGCCGTGGAAAAATCCTCTTTACGGCGAAAGTCAGACGGAGGGTGCCACAGAAATTGTGGGACACTTTGTGCTAGGCTGCTCAATAAACTTTTTTACGCTATTTTTGTCCGAAAATTGCGCCCACCTCCCGGCGAGGGGAACCCTGTGTAGATGCGACGCATCGTGGGGTTCACTTGGTGTTTCCGTTGGATTGATTCTGAAATCGCGTGAAACGTGTCGGGAACGCGTAGGATTATTATGTTTTATGATTATTATTATGTTTTATTGGCCAATCTTGGTCAATCTCTCTAAGTGGTATGCTTGGGGCTTCGCGGTCGCAACGACCTTTACTCCATCATTGTTGCTGTAAGTGGGAGCTGCTTTTCTTTTATTGCAAGTGTTAATCATTGCCCCATCATGCGTTCTATCAGTAGCTTTTTGACGTAGTTTAAATGAGTCAAGGATATAAGGCCCGTTCGTAGCATTTGATTCTGTCTCGGTTTTGTGGCGCAGCGGGAAGAGCACCATGTAACTCGCGTTCCGCCCACAGGGTCGTGGGATCGAAACCGGGCGCCGCTAACTATTATTTTTTTATAGTGTAGAGGGAGGGGTGTGGACGAGAGAGGGGCATCGGAGAGGAGAGGGGTGAGCGGCGGAGAGCACAGCTCGCGCGGCGAGGAGAATGGGGGAGGGGCGGACGACAACAACGCCGACGCTGCATGGACAAGGCGAGTGAATGAGATGCAGTCGAATCTAAAAGGGTGTAAGAAACTTGTCCCATGGCGGACACCTGCAAAGGGTGTTTTGGCTAGAAAAGGGTGCAAGGGCGAAAACAGGGTATTCTTGTGAGCACTATAAAAATTGGTGTAAGGTTGTTTAATGCCCCCTAAAAAAGCGGGGTGGGCAGCGCAGCTACACGTGACATTGCGGATAAGTTGAGCGCATAGCATGACATACAGGCACACTCAACCCGCACACGTCACAATTTTACCCCATATAAATTGAGCAAGAAAACCAACGAGACGCATGGGGAGAGCGAGTACGTACTTACTCAGATATACATAAGCTCTTTTTGCTTTTGTATTCAAGAGTTTGACGAAAGTTCGTCTGGTCAGGTATCATGATGGGGACGAAATGCGGTCACTGACCAAGTCAAGGTGAAAACACAGAGACGTTTCGGAACCCGTACGAGTTTCGAACCCGTACGGGTTGCTAATTTTGGAATTATGTACTTTAATATGAGCATATAGAAGTCAGCATGCGGATTTGAAAAAAAAAAAAAAACGTTTTAATCGTGGGGCGGTTATTATGTTCAATAAGCCATAAAATTTTACTAAGTACCAAACAAATATTCAACACTATTTCAATGCCCACCAAGAAGGGTGTTCATTATTTCAAAAAAAAAAAACATTTTAATCGTGGGGCGGTTATTATGTTCAATAAGCCATAAAATTTTACTAAGTACCAAACAAATATTCAACACTATTTCAATGCCCACCAAGAAGGGTGTTCATTATTTCAACAAAAAAAACGTTTTAATCGTGGGGCGGTTATTATGTTCAATAAGCCATAAAATTTTACTAAGTACCAAACAAATATTCAACACTATTTCAATGCCCACCAAGAAGGGTGTTCATTATTTCAACATCCTTTTTCCAACAAAGGTGTAAAGCTACAAATTAGGGTTTTGGAAACTAACAAAAAGGGTGTAAAAGTTTGCCAATAAAGACACAAGGTGTAAAATACTTCCAACTTCGGTGGTACTTATTTCATACCCGTTTACACGGGTGGACTCAACATTTTCTACAACCGGGGGAATGTTTTGTATCTCACGATGATTAAAACATGAATTGGCGTAATTTATTACCAGCAAAGCCATTGAACCTTGAGCTAGGTTCGGTGGCGTTAGTAAAAAATAACAAGAAAAAGAACTGTGCACCTGTAAAAGGTGCCCCACCGCAGATGGGGTACTATAACAGTAAAGCCGGCTGTCGAGCCAGTTCTAGAGTGAGCACAAGCGGCGCATGCGTACGCGCACCTCTGATTACGCCACTTTAAAGGTACTGACTAGTCTTTTTGGGGTACCAAAACGTAAAAATGTTGGCGCAGCTAGTACTAGTGGTGCAAGGCTGGCAAAACAGTGGAGCTAGGTTCGACCTAGCTTGTTTCCCCCTCGCGGCGGCCGGTTTTCTGATGGAGGCGAAAAGCAAAAACGCCCGTGTGTACGAGATTTCGGCGCACGTTAAAGATCCCCAGGCGGTCAAATTTAATCCGGAGCCCTCCACTACGGCGCACCTCATCGCCTGTGTTGCGTCGGCGTGTTAAACTTTACAATCAGTCATAAGCTTGTTTCCCCCTTGGATCAGTTGTCAGTTGGGGGACACACTGTAACAGCCTTGCAAAATCCGGCTAAACGTAGCATCACGCCTCAGCACTTAGCCTAGCTTAGCAAGAACATCGCTAAACCAAACAAAACATGGCGAAGACTAGCAAAACCTAGCAAAACTTAGCAACACCGGAAGAAGCTAGGTAGACACCCCCCCCCCTCCTCTGGTTCTTTTTTTTTTGCAACTTAACACCTATTTTACACCATTTTGACACCTACCAAAAATCAAGGGTGCTGCACATGGTCGACACACTTTTCGCCCCACAAAAAGAGTGTGAAACTACAAATTATGGTGTTGGAACCTGAGAAAATCGGCGTAATGACTTCCATACACCCTTCTTCCACCTATACTACACCTTTTCTTAGGCAATAAGGGCGCAAAAAGTTTAGCGTGTGTACATAGTCTTTCTTTTTAATTTTAGAATTTCAAATTGACATTTCACGTGCCAGAGAAAAACTCGGGCCATGAGGCGCAATCGTGGCCGACGATCATTGCAGACGAACAGTTTTTGTTTGCTTTTGAATATTTCTTACGAGGTGGGGTAGAGGGTATGAGGGGATGTCCTGTACCTCGCAGTGCAATCATAAATGCATGCGTGGGTTAATCAATCAACAGCTTAACACCTTTTCCACAGCCTTTCAGCCCCTATCCAAGAACCGAGGGTGTTGAAGTTACTCTACACCCTTTTTCCACACATACAGGATGTAGAGCTACGAATAAGGGTGCGGAGATTTAAGAAAAAGGGTGTAATGACCTCGCAACACAATTTTTTCACTTGTCTTACACACTTTTTGTTCAAAAAGAGTGTGAAAATGTTTAGGGTGTAGGTCCGCCTGTACACGAACAGTTCACTCACTCATTCGGCACGAATAAAATGCATGAGATGACAAAAACACGGCGGGTAGAGATAAGCAGTGGAGGCCTTCAGAAGCTCCCACTCAGGAGCAAGCCCTCTTACTGACTCGTGCGTACATCATCAATCAAGGCAGCGCTTCCCCACCCTACTCTCTTATTCATTCCCTTTGTATAGACCCGCGGCTACGGTAGGAGCTGAGAACAATTTGCCAGTAGCGCGCTGTGTGCCAAGTCGTTTTATTTGCGAAGACAACAGGTGCACATCTTCCTAGGCCGCACCCTCCGTACTTTGCTCTCCGACAATCCTGCCATGCAAGTCCTAGATATTTCATCGTTCAGTAAAAGTGAAAATATGCCTACAACCTTGCATTTTAAGAGGAAATGGTATATAAAAGAAGGAATGAGTGACATGCAAGGTGGGTAAAGAATGAAAGAGGGAGGGGGACCGTGGTGCAAAGACGGCTTGTCATGGGGCTCTTTTATTACGCCCAACTTCTGCACCCCGCTGCGCCGGACAGGGAAACCCCGGAACAGAAAAGCGTTTCTTTTTGTTTCATGCAGGCGTCCAGAGACGGCAGCCTTCCCTCTGCAACCTTTCTTTTCAGTCTCTCGAAAGAGTCTCGGGTCCAGGATGTCATAAGTAAAAAAATATGTAACTGAACGAAAAGCTGCATCGCTCGAAACTCGCAGAAGAGGAGCATAAACTGCACAACATTAAGAAAAAAAAACACAGTGCTAGAGGCGTAAAAAATGAGAATTAGAAGACTAAAACAAGGGAGCACAGCCACCGCGTAAGCAGAGTCGTAGGAATGATATAACTGAGAGTAATGACCGCTGAGTGGCGTCGGGAAGGAGGACAACGGGGTTCGCTGTCATTTTTCCCCTGACTGCGGGCTAGAGAACCTTAGTCAACTCCTCTCCCTTCGAGCGCATTCCCGGCGGGCACTTAGTTTGTTACAGGCATACCGTCACGAAGTCCGTCCACCCTCCCTTCCCTGCCATTCTACGTAACTCGCCTGCGGGGCCGTTCATTAATGCAGGAAGCTGGAAGGCCCCGCAGCGACGAGTGCGCGGGAAACGCAGATATACATCGGGATACGCAGACCGGGCGGCATTGATTGCCTCAGCGGGGTCCGTGAGCGTGAATATATCAGGACCCACGCCAGGAAAACGGGCATGGCCCGCCGTGATGAAACAGAGGGCCCCATGACAAGAGCTTTAGCTCTAACTAGGATGAACGGCAAGGATGCGATGAACTGTGCATGTTTTCTCGGATTCTGTGAGACAAGCGCGTAGCCCCTGACCACTACAGGTTGATACATTCTAGTTGGTCCAGGTACTGACACAAATTAGCCTTACCAGCCAGTTATCAAGTCAAATTAAAGATGACGGTCAGCTTAAGTGGTTCGAAATATTCCGTCTATATATTTGTACCCAACGCAGTAACGATCCTAATTAGATATGAGCTAAATTTATATTTAAAAATGTATTGACAGATATGTAGGCGGATCTCACGCCTCCCCATCAGACTCAGGGGCTCAGCTTTATGGGAACTCAGTGCTGCGGCTTTCGATGCTCGCAAAGCAGCGTTCCTCACACGCCTCTCGCACTCCATGCCAACCATGTTTTACGCTCTGACCATCTCACTGGGCCCGCTTGCTTGGTTTAAGCAGAACTGGCTGCCTATCACTCCTTTTGTTGTACGCCAGTATGGGCATTTCACGGCATCACCCCCAATTCAACCTCTTTTGCCGTCTATTCAGCCTTGCACTCTCTGGAGATTCCACTTTACAACGGGCGCAAGCGGTGACGGGGTGCGTCGAGTCGTCGTGAGACGAGCGTTTCGGTTGAACAGAAAGAGCCGCGCTTCGACTTGCCGTCTCCCTAGCCACAGTACAGTTCATTTCACAAGCTACGTGCAGCACTGTGGATGCTACACGGTTCCCAATCAATTCCCCCGACAAGTGTATCGAACTCAGCATGGCATCTACAGAGGGCGGTTACAGAAAAGAAACTAATGGGGGTATTCGTTGAAAAGTTTAGCTGACAATTTTTTCGCTTGGTAACACTGGAAACGGCCACAGACATGGCCGATGTGCCACGGACATGGCGCGGCTGGGGCCACTGCAGCTGCACGCTGAAGAAAAAAAAACGCCGGCATGCGTTGTCTGTTCCGTTTCAACCGGATTCTCAACGGTGGTGTCGACAGAGACGTTTTTAATCGCACTCACATTGGACTCGAGGCAATACTTTGCATTCGGTTAGGTAGAGTTTGTTAACGTGCAACACAGTCATGCAAAACGTGCAACGTGCATGTTAACGTGCAACGTGCAAAACAGTCATGTGGTCAGTACGGACAAGTACCGTCATCCCGCGGAGCCCGACGTAACGAGTGACTGCGCACTCCCACAGTTGCCTGCATGCGCGCCTCACCAGTGAATACAAGCAATAGGTGTTGGCGGGTCCTTCGGAGGGTATTTTCTTCCTCCCGTTAAGAAGTTAAAGACAAGTCGGTTTATCTCGTGGCTTTGACACTTCTCCGGGCACTTTTTGAAATGCACTGTAGGCATGGACTGGGCTCGAGTATAAAAGCGTCTAAACATAATCCTTTTTTGTAGGGTTTGGCTGTACTCCGCGGGGGCCTTCTGTCACATTCGGATCCAGACAGGATCGGCAAGGGTGGCACTCTTGGTCCAAGGCTCCAATGGCCTCTGCTGCACTGAGTGCCCGCTGCAGAAGACCAGTGTGGTCTTCGCAGATGTCGCTGGCCAGCAGAGAGTCCCTCGGCTCCACAGGAGGGTTTCCGATTTTGGGGGCAGAAGATGTGTTTTGGCATTCATATGCAGTGTGGCAAAGTGTGTGTTTCAGACTGCACCATGGATATGCGTCTGCATGTATGTCGGCAGGAGTGTGAACGCAACACCACCGCAACAAATTCCGCCATCGCTCGGATTACGTCAGCCCTCTGTGTGTACGCCCTGTACTTACTTATTCTTCTGCTGCTCTTTGTCCGCAGATCCACGGTGAAATTTCGACCAAATGCACCATTGCACACGCAATAATATGGTACACTTTCTGGCAGACTTTAAATCATGGCAGTATTCATGGCACACTTTAAACCAGGAAGACGACATAATGACGGGAAGACAACGCCTTGTGTCTTCTTACCGTCTGTCTACTTACGGGGACAGAGGTGCAGCGTTTCACAACTCCGGCCTGAGGCTCCCGATAGGGCAGCTATACCACTCAAGAGTTTCACGCCTCGAATACCACGCAATTATTTGACTCCCTTCCCCTTTGGTGGGCACAAAATAGCTTAGGAGTCACACGCATGTCAAATTTATTAGAGCAACCATGCAAAACTGGCGTCAAATCTCCCGCTGCTATGCCCCAGAAAAGTAGACAAATAGTTTCGCGTGCTTTAGCACGTGACTGCTCTGGAGGGAGTGCAATTCACACAAGGCGTCAGCGGACAAACGCCCATGCGAATGTATGAAGTGAGTGGTAGGGGGAAAGAACACCTTCTAGACACTACAGAAGCCGCCACATCACATGCTTGTTGTAATTCTAGAGTAAAACGATTGGAATACCACGTAATACTGCAGTAAAATGTTTTTTAACTGCAAACGTTGGGAAGAATCAGAAGCGTTCTGTTCACTAAAATAAAATAAGGCGCTGAAGCGGTCATTTTCTTCTCTATAGGGCGTCCACGCTCACTCGAGCGCTTGTCCCTGGTCGGGGAGATAAGGGTCCCGGTTATTGTAAGGTGGACAGGCCCGGACCTGAAATAGGGAGAAATGGAAATTGCATATCCTGGAACGTTTACTTGACAACTAGCTTAACGCCGGGAGCGTCTCTTCAGAACTCCACTCGCATTTCTTTGTGTGCAGGGCGGTCGTACTGGTCCCGAACGAACTGCGGCACGAACGATAGAAGGGAGTTTTTAACCGACGGGACTCGACTGCGGTGACCCTTTGAGCGCCACGGAGTCCAACGGACGCTTGTGTAGGAAACTCAAGAACTTAAGAGAGTTATAGAACGAGGCGGAGATATCTACGGCAGTTGGCAGGAGGGGTTTGTGCACCGGCGGAGCCGGCATCTGCGTTCGCGTTGTCTGTAGTGTAGAAGCGGCAACTAAATTCTCATTGGCTTCGCATTCATGCATCCGCAAAATAAGCGTGCAATTAGTGAAATTAGTACCTGTAATCGTTATAACAGTGCACATGTGTACTCCATTGATGCGCTCAGAATCAGCACAGAAGAATATCAAATTAAAAAAAAAGAGTTCAGACTCACCTAAGCCCGCGAGTCCTCTCAAGTGTCCTGATCGCGACAGCATTAATGTCCAATTGAACAACTCCGATTTTTCACTACCACCCTGCGTTCTGGAACGGCCTCATCCTCTTCCTGCTTGCGAACATGTGCTTCGCTGTCCGCTTCCTCTCTCCTTACGGTTCTTAACCAGCGCTTCTCGAGTCTTCGAAGGTCCTTGGAAGTTGATTGATTGATTGTAGGGTTTAACGCGCCGACGCAACGCAGGCGATGAGGCGCGCCGTAGTGGAGGGCTCCGGATTAATTTTGACCACCTGGGGATCTTTAACGTGCGCCGAAATCTCGTACACACGGGCGTTTTTGCTTTTCGCCTCCATCAGAAAAGCGGCCGCCGCGGCCGGGAATCGAACCCGCGACCTCGTGCTCAGCAGGGTCCTTGGAAGTAGAAAGCGTCACCGTCCAGTTAACATCGAAGTGTCTCAAATGAAGGTAGACAGATTTTGTAGTGGGATAAAAGTTTCTCTTTCTATTTTCAATAAGCCAAATGTATTTACCATCCCTGAAAGCCAAAAAGCGGACAGTTGAGAGGCTGTTATTTTTGCGGTTAGAACTTCGCATGTATCAGGTAGAACGAAAATACACCCGTGACCGCGACGATCGCATGTCAAACATTCTCACTGCTAGCAGCGTGGTTATTTGCTTGGAAATGGGGTAAACTAATAATGATATGCTAATAAGCAGCGTCAGAAATGTAAAATATAGGTTTCTGACACAGCTAAGGCAAGGCGATAACGAAATATTGTAAAACTGGCAACCTTACTCTGGTCGGAGAGGCAAGCTGATAACGTAACAATTAATTCAATGCCTTACGCAACTAACGAGTTCAACTAAGACTTTTCTTTATATCAGCCGCTTTATTTTTTCTAAAATCTCTAACCAACACCCATAATTATTTGTCTTTGTTCACTGCGAATTGCTATTCAACTGTTGATCGGACACAAAAAAGTCTTGAATACGACCTGCTTTTTCCACGTTAAAACAAGTGTAATGGAATACATTTTTAGCTTTTTCTAGTATTTATTGCGTTCCATTTTGTGCAAATATAGGGAAAATAGATAGTCATGTTTTTAAAGCACGTCGAAAGGTAGCCCTTTGTAACAGATATTTTTATTTCGGTGTACTTGACTAAACAGTATTGTGAAGAGTTTGCTTCCTAGAGCAATGAGCAGGGTTCGAAGTGTTCAGCAGCCCCTGGTTAACAACCCTAATTGACTAGACAGCTTAGCCTTTAGGCCGATCTGTAAAAAAAAAAAAAGTTTTTCAGAAGTGCCATTTTGGAACAGTATTGCTCTCCGTACTGATTAAGAAGTATTTTGTAAAAAATAAAAGTGTTACAAATTTAATTTTTCTGAATATAGCAGCAAAGTTGGAAAATGTTTCTCTGAAAAAGTACGAGCATTTAGAAAAATTTTCGAATTGTTTTACAGTTCCCCAAATTTGCCTCACCATGCAATGGGGAAAGTATCCATGCCTGGTCGCGCCCTTATTACTTTTTTACAAAACTAACAATGGCGCTTCTCACTAAAATAATGCCAGTATCATGGTGAGGATACGGTGCTCTATTTAATAATAAAGTTTCTTCCCGAACAAAAAATTGGCCTGGCACCACTTTGAATGTCCTTATTTTAACGCACCGGACAGAGGAAAACAATGATTCCGGCATAGACAATTCTCCCAATTTCTGTGCCATTTCGACGAAAGAACCTGAGCAGCGCCGAAAAGGCCACCTCCAACTTCAAGGTCAGTCTCCTAAGTAAAGTGATGCGCATTCAGTTTTCGGTTTACGAACAAAGGCACCACACTTTTTTTCGCTGAAGTTACACTGAAAGATGGCACCGACATGCAACATGACAGGCAACTCTTTTTTTTAGTACAAACCATGAACAATCTGGAAATATACATTCTCGACGGATATGGCCTCTACAAAAACGCCTAATATGGAGCTGGTGATTATTTTTGGGCCCACATGAATGTGCGGTCCGCTTGTCGGGTATGTGCCATACACCAAGGATCATCATCTTCTTTTTTATCAAGACAAGACGCGGCAGCAGATCCTTCAGTTTAAAAAGTTTCGCTTTAAACATCTGATCTCTCTTTCTCTGTGTCAGCAGAGACAGAATTGCACCAGCTACTTGTTAGCGTGATCGTCAGAAACGTCGCCGCAAGTCTGATGATCCTGCCCGTCATGCTTCTTAGTTAACCAGTCAAACTAGCGCCTGAAAACGAACCTCCCAATTGCTGCACACACCATACGGTGACAAAAGGGCAGAAGTTTCTCGCTCTGAGGTTTCAGAAGTGTACTAAGCTTGCGAGAAACCGAAGCCGATCAGAAGCATCTTAAGGTTCACGTACATGAACCTCGAATACTCCATCTTGCTCTTCTTTCTTCTTCCGCAAATATAACACGCAATAACAGCTTCAAGAACAGCAAATGTGTTTTCACGTAAGTACCCGGTTAGTTAAACGAAGCCATGGCAAAAGTTTGCATGGAAAAAGCCGAATTGTGGTTATATTAATCTTATCACCGAGGCGTTGTAAGTGCAGCGCCAGCGGCATCTCCACGCAGCTTCGATGACTGAAGCTAAACAAGGTTATCCCTTAGGGGCAAATGTGCGGTTATAGTTTCTACAGCGTTGCACAAAATAATAGTGGAGACTGCGCCCCACATAATGTATGCTTGCCACGCGGTTCTGTTACATCCCCACTGCACAGTATAGGACAGAAAATAAACTCCAGATCGTCAGGTGTACATTGTTGATTCACCCCATATCCCTCCTACCATAAAGATGAAGAGCCCTTTATGTACCTCGAGCTACGCCCCGTGTACGCTGTGGCGAAGACCTGCGGGGCTTATTAAGTAACCACCAACTTTATGTGCCCTGCTTATTCGAAATACCAGCAATAATTTGGCCGAAACTTCAGGACAATCATTTTTCTGTAATTACAGATCATAGTCGCCGGTCGGGTATACTGGACGACGTTCTTGAAGAACCGTCATACCTATTTATAATATCCCAGTTTTTCCAAACCTATTTTTTGAACTCTTAAGCAAACGATTTTGGTAGCGTAAACCGGAATGAGGAGCGTCACAGTAACTGCGAATGGGCTCTGTTTTTTGCAACTTAAGGTTACACTTTCGCAGCTAGAAACTACTTGTGAAATTTCGTTAGCTCAAAACATCGCATGTTAGCCGCCCGGCAAGAAAAGAGCGACGGAAGCCAGGCAGAAACCTTCACTCCCACGAGGCTGTAAGCCAACGCGGAGCCACGTGATTCATCGCTAGTCTAGAAATTACAGGCCACCAGACCCCGCGCACGCGGCCAATCGGGACGACGACAGCCCGACGCGAGAACCACGACTCGCACGCGGCAGTCAACGTCACTCTCCGCCGGCGCGGGTTTCCCGGGTGAATCGTCTGTTTCGACAGAGTAATAGATTGGAACGCTTGTCACCGAGTATTTGTCTCTCGGATTGTATTAAGCTATTCTATCGTGCGAAAAAAGCGCAATATTGGGGGCTTTTTCTAGGTATGTTTGTATTAAGGGGACCCTACAACACTGTTTGAGTTTTTTTTTTTTAATCATCAGTGCTTTCTGAATGAAGTCAACAAGCGCATGCAATATTTAAACTGGGCGTCAGGAAATCACTGCAGTTAAATATTACTGATGCACACTCATCAAATAACTCGCAAACTAGCTCAAAAAAGTTTTTAACAGCACAGCTGGGCATTCCATACGATGAAAAAATAATATGAAAACGACGAGCACCCGTGCCCACGAGGGGCATTGACCACGAATCGGGAGTAAGGAGGACCAATGCTCCCGCCACAGAAAACTGTAAATTAGAAACTTAGGCATTTTAACGAAGACACAGCATATAATCACGAGCGAGAATCATTAAATGGAAACTTAAGCGTTTTAACGAAGACAGAGCATGTAATCGCGAGCGAGAATTGGTAAAAAATTCTGAAGTTGGAACAAAAGAATTCACTTTTTGAACTGGAAAAGAATAAAAGCTAACAGGGCAGGCGCCTAGACTCTGATACGTATTAGGACTTGCGCGTTGGCTTGCACCACGTGAGGGACTCGCAAAAATAAAGGAAAAAATCACGCCATATCCACGGAATGAATGATGATAAGTGGGGCGAAGCTCGAGAGGGGGAGATAATCGGTAACCGTAACTCTCCCGTGAAAGTTCGCCCATTACATCATTAAGAAAGACGTAAGACTGTGTGCGTACATTGTACAAATCAACTTTTACTTTCGGAGTCAATGCTCCCAGGCCCAGACCTGGTGAAAGACCCCTCGCCATCGAGGACTACCCCGCACCTCCACCACAATTTGTCACGTAGGATGGGACACAACGGCAAAGAAAGAACTTTTATTTAGCGCGAACTTGTGCCCGAACAAGACGAGAGGAAACGAGCAAAGGTCCTTGCGTCTCGTTCGATCTCCGAGAACGACTGCCTGCGTTCGTGGCGTGATCTCTAGCGTGATCTCCCCCTCGCAGTGCACGTGCGCTCGCGCCTCCGTTGGCGAACACAGACAAGCTCGCGCTCCCGGTGCCGAGTTTGCGCTGCCGGTTGCAGCCGGTTCTTGCGCGTGCAACGCGGCCCACTTTTCGACATCTCCGAAAGCATGCGGCGCTCACGTACCACGAGACACAAGGGATAAACAGACCCATGGCTTTAGGAGCTTCGCCCCTAAAAATTCTGAAGTTGGAACAAAAGAATTCACTTTTTGAACTGGAAAACAATAAAAGCTAACAGGGCAGGCGCCTAGACTCTGATACGTATTAGGCCTTGCGCGTTGGCTTCCACCACGCGAGGGACTCGCAAAAAGAAAGGAAAAAAATACTAAGCGCACGTGTCAGTCAGCGTTTGAGCAAACAGCGTCGCCGACAAAAGGACTGTCGTCTGCTCTTGACGTCACACACTTGGCGCTGCTAGGGACAACAACCTGCGCTCATAAAACTCGGATCGCCGCGGCGGCGGCAGCTGCACAACTCTCTCCGACTCTGTACCGGGCACATGCGGGATGAGGCGACCAAAGAAGATCCGGACGTCAAAAGAAAAGGCGGCTTATCAGGAAGGGCAACACCCCGCCAAGCGAAACTGCAATCACCCAGAAGAACAAGAAGAATAAGTGCAGGTCGGAACGGCGAGGAAGCGCTCGACCAAGACTTTCCGGTAGCGTACGATGAAGTATACGAAGACTAAAGTCGGCACTGCACAAATAAAGCACTTATATCCTTTACTTTGCGTTTGATTGGGTCTACTGCTGATGAGCCCCATATATTTATACACATGGTAATTGGTTCTCACTGACTTACACGGCGCTCGACGAGTTTTAAATGCAGAGCATTTCTTTAACTCACGATGTCACCCGTTCTAGGCGTCCGTAGTAGTCCGCATGGCTCGCAGGTGCGCCCTCTCGGCGCGATCGTGGCGTGATAAAGGCGGGTGTCGGCGAGGCTGGAACGCACTCATCGCCGCGCTCTCTCGTCAGCCCCGCTCCTCCTCGTCTACTCTCCGCTCGCATCGCGCGCTCTCTCCGCGGTCGGTTCGCGCCCAACAGGTAGGGGCGCGCGCGTCGCGGGATCAACAACATCTGTGGCGTGATCGTGACGTCAGCATCGCGCGCGCGTGGCGCGATCGTGGCGTGATAAAGGAGGGTGTCGGCGAGGCTGGAACGCACTCATCGCCGCGCTCTCTCGTCAGCCCCGCTCCTCCTCGCCTACTCTCCGCTCGCATCGCTCGCTCTCTCCGCGGTCGGTTCGCGCCCAACAGGTGGGGGCGCGCGCGTCGCGGGATCAACAACATCTGTGGCGTGATCGTGACGTCAGCATCGCGCGCGCGTGGCGCGATCGTGGCGTGATAAAGGCGGGTGTCGGCGAGGCTGGAACGCACTCATCGCCGCGCTCTCTCGTCAGCAGTTGCCACAAGTGCAACAACATTAACGTAACGCAAACTACTTAACGTCGTGCGCCCCCGGAAATGCTCTGCATTTGATCGTGCCCCTCGCGAGGGGGATGTTTCTTCCATCAGGAAAACGGCTACCGCTGGCGGGAATCGAACCCGCGTCCTCGGGCACAGCATTTCTTCCATCCGTCGTCTTGTCATCATTCACTCAGTTAGGACGGTGACGCTGCTGAGCCCAGAAACGGCCGCCAAAGGGCTGCGCCCTAAAATTTTTTCTTAGTGAGGTGAACAAAGCTCTGCTGTGACATGCACGTGTGACAACAGGCATGCACCGTTGTGCAACGTGGCTTTGACTTCTTCTCTCTTTGTCAGCCCAGACATAGTGTCCGCGCTTTAATGACGTCATTCGAGTGATATCGTGAAAATTTGTTTCAGCAACCAACAGGTTCAATTGCAAGCCCCGTGAGCTAGCTCATTTGACTACCAAGCCATTTCTGCAAACACTGCGTGAAGCCGAATAGCATTACAGTTCCTGTCTTTAAAACATGGCTGAAAACGATTTTCGTGTTCACACTGCGAATGATCGAAAAAAAGTCATGCATTTAGATTTCTTCTAATCAAAGGAAGAAGGGTCGCCCAGTTCACCTTGGCGTGATGAAACTGTCCGCTGATCTCCTCAGTTCGAAGAAAGGGCGGCAGTGCTGCCTTCAAGGTAAAAACACACGCACACGTCATCTCGAATATTGGTAACGCGAACTCTTTAGCCGGTTCTACGCACTCACTCTGATAGTATTCATACCCGCGGCTTAATGGGCAGATTGACAAGTCGGAAAAAATGAACGACAGAAAAGGCGACGATGCGACCGAGATGAAAAAATGGGGCTCGATGGAAAGACCGTGCCTGTTCGATTTCAATAACTAAGATATTTTCTGCATGGCGAAGTATACGTACGCGTATAGCGGTGCGATTAGAATAGTCAATCCACATAACCGGCTACGACTCGTCCACTTCATTCTGCTCCTATATAGAAGAGAAGCAACGAACAACTCTGAGTGCTCGTACTACATCGAGCGATTGCGTCTGTGAGGCGCGCACGTGGATCGAACTTACGTGAGTTGGGGTGTTGTTAGTCGTCCTTTAGAGTTCTCGGCGCGTGGGGGATGCATTGAAAGCGCCAACAACCTCGTTCCCTGCCCGATGATTGAGAGCCATTCGGCACGGCCTAGGTATACTGGACAACAGTTGCCCCGCTGAATACGTGCGTGCGTTCACTGAGTTCCTTTGCGGCGAGGTATAGTCACTGTAAAAGCCAAGCACGCCACCTAACTTCCTGTGGAGTTTGCAGGCTTTCCATAGGTTCCAAGTCTAGAGGTGCTCGCACTTGTATGCTTCTCACGTTCTTGCAGGCCTCCCTGTCATGGAATGAATCCTCAAGAGGAGGTCTGCGGTGCGTTTGGGTGCAATATTTCGGAAGCGTATTCACGGAAGGTCTTATTTCGCTTTTTTGCTACCACTCTTTTACGTATCATACCGGTGGCGCAAAAAAACTTCAAGTACAAACTTCATAAGATACAAAGATTTTAGCATGATTCTGGGAATAGCGTATGCTGCGGCTTAGGCGGGGAATCTTTTTATTTACAGCCTAAAGTATTTATTTGTTGTACGAACAGTCTGGCAATTACTGCGCTCCGCGAAACTTTCACCAACCGTCAATAGCTTTTCCCGTCAAAATGGGCCCTTGTGATGGTAGAGGATGGTGAAAGAGATCGAAGCAGAAAAGTGTACGCCACGGCTGTCATCACCCGAACTTCATGATTTGGCAATCTATACACTGCAGGGAGAAATATGTCGAACAGCAAAAATATTTGTATTGACAACTTCACAATGCGGGGCACTAAAGGAGCTTAAACAGGATGAGCGGGAAAAAGAACTGGTCCGTGCAGTAATCAGGTTTCGATGTCTATTCGGTGCTCGCATTTTTATGGAGCCACCCATAACCTCAAAAGGAAGGGCATCACGGAAAACTCAATGTGTACTCAAGCTAGTACGAAAATACCAAGGAGGTTGTATAAAACCTCCTTGGAAAATACCAAAGCGCGCGCGTGCACACAGGCACATAAACACGCACGCACACACACTCTTGCACGCCCGCACGTGCGTACACCCACAACGCACGCACACCGAAATGCCCAAGCCCATAAGCTCCCACATACACACTCAAACGCATTAACACTGATTTTTAATCTACCGCGGTTAAATCTACTGATTTAACCGCGGTAGATTTTTAATCGACCGCAATAAAAAGTCACGCAATAAAAATACATATTCGGCAAGTGACATTCTCTACGAGCTAGGGACCACTCTTCCACGCAAACGCGCCACGCAATTGACAATGTATTCCCAGCACGTGCCGCAGTTCCGTTCCTCTCACACTTACATGCAACAGCACTCAGCTCCTCCGTGCCTATCTGGCCGTCGCCTAAGGAACGCGCGGGACCACAAACCCCTTCTAAACTAGGAAAATAAAGTCTTTTCCTCACTCACTCCCTAAGGAAACAGAGGCACGCGCCGCGGAAAGCAATAAAACGCACTATAAACCCCATGTATACGGCGAAAACGTTGCTGGTGGTGGGAGGGTATATTTACGGCTCGCCGAAAAACACTCGCCTCAGTCCAAGTGAATCCACTAACATTCAATAGGGCGGCCCCCAAGAACCGGGTTGCAAGCTGCAGTAGGCAAGTGCGCGTGCCCTGGCATCCCAATAAGCAGCGGCCCCTTGAACTCCAAGTGTGCCGCGTGGCCAATCGATACGAAGTCGCCGCTGAAATTGAGTGTGTGAGTGAATGGACGCGAAGAGACGTTCGAACGGGACTTCAGAAGGGACGACAACGAAAGTAGCAAAGATAGGCGCAGACTTCAGACTTCGCTTGTTTACTCCCGCCACTCGACGGAAAGAGGCGAGAACCGCTGATTGAGGGTCTTTGTCTGTGCCTGTATGAGCGCGACAGCTGAGCTTCACTGCGGACTGCTTGTGATTTGAAGGCAGTCGGAGACCGTAAAACCTAAACGATCTGCATTGGGTCTATCAGATAGGCTGCTCTATATGGAGACTTTTAGCTAATTTATATAAGGTACATGGCTGGGGCAGTTGGTTTGTGATCTCGCAAAAATAAAACCAGTTGGAAAGGACACAGAACAAATAGAGAAAACCCACTGGTAGTCACCAGGTTTACAAGTGTTGTTTTTTTTTATTTGAAGAAACTTTCTTACTAAATAAGTTTGTTTCCCTAATGGCGCTTCAGCAGATGGAACAACCTCTTCTTCATACTTCAGCTGAAACTCTGCACACTTTGATTAAAGTCGAACTGCCCTTAGCCTCTTAAACACGCCCGGTACGAGTGAGTTTTGTGCCCCATTCTGCGTAAGTAGAGAGTCCCGTTAGGTCGGGGATAGTGGATAGTGAGTTAGTGACAGCAGCGGCTCAACTACACTTCAGAGTCTCGTCCAACTTTTGTGGAAGTTCTTGCTAACGAGGCGTGTTCATGAAACAAATGATTTTAGATCAGACATGGAAATAGGTCAAATTGGGGGGAGGGGGTGTTAACGAAGTGCTCTCATGGGAGGCTCAAGAAGAAATGAAGGCCTTGAAAGAAATGCAAGCGGGCAAAGCACCTGGTGCGGGTCAGATAACAACAGACCTCTTGAAGGAGAGCAGGAAATTATACTATAAAAACTGGCAAACCTTTATACGCAATGCCTAATGACCGCGAGAGTACCGGCATCGTGGAACGACGCGAACATCGTCCTAATACATTAGATAGGCGGTATGAAGGACTTGAAAAATTACAGGCCGATCAGCTTACTGTCAGTCGTCCACAAGGTACTTACCAAGGTTGTCGCTAACAGAATTTCTGCCATCCTAGATTTCCGTCAACCTAATGAACAAGAAGGGTTTCGTAAAAGCTATTCAACAATGGCGCATATTCACACGATCAATCAGGTAATAGAGAAGTGCGCGGAGCAAACTGAACCCCTATATATAGCCTTCATAGATTATGAGAAAGCATTTGACTTGGTCGAAACCACAGCAGTCATTCGGGGATTGCGGAATCGGGTTCAGATGAGCATTATGTAAGAATACTAGAGGATATCTACAATGGGTCCACAGCTACTATCATCCTCCATAAAGAGAGCAGTAAAATACCTATAAACAAGGGCGTCAGACAAGGAGACACAATCTCTCCAATGTTATTCACAGCATGTTTACAAGAAATATTCAAAACATTGGATTGGGAACAGGTGGGAGTAAGGGTTTAAGGAGAATACCTCAGTAATCTCACATCTGCTGATGACGTTGCCTTGCTAAGTAACACGGGGGACGGATTGCAAATCATGCTTACCGCACTGGACAAGAGAGTAAAATCGTGGGCCTGAAAATTAATATGCAGAAAACTAAAGTAATGCTCAATATACTCGCGAAAGCTTAGCATGTTGAGGTTGGTGGAGAGGTAGTGGAAGCGGCGAGCGAATATATCTACTTAGGCCAAGGTGTTACCCCGGATCCCAACCATGAGGCAGAGATAATTCGAAGAATAAGAATGGGGTGGAGTATATTCGGCAGGCATTATTCAGATAATGAATGGCAGCCTACCATTGTCCCTTAAGAAGAAAGTGTACGACAGCAGCATTATACCAGTACTCAGCTACGAGGCAGAAACTTAGAGGCTCACTAAAAGGATTCAACTTAAATTGAGGACGACTCAGGGACCAATGGAACGGGAGATGGTAGGTGTAACATTAAGGGACAAGAAGAGAGCGGAGTGGGTCAGAGAACATATGTTAAGGACATGTTAGTAGAAATTAAGAAGAAGAAATAGACGTGAGCAGGGCATGTAATGCGAAGGCAAGAAAGCGTTGTTCATTACGGGTTACACAGTGAATCCCTAGAGAAGGCAAGCGTGGCAGGGGGCGGCAGAAAGTTAGATGGGCAGATGAGATAAATAAGTTTGCGGGGATAAATTGGTCGCAATTAGCACAGGATCGACATAACTGGAGATCTATTGGAGAGGCCTTTTCCCCGCAGTGGGCGCAGACAGGCTGATGATGATGATGATGATGATGAACGCAGTGCTTCCCTGGTGTGTGTGTGTGACAGACTTTCATGTCTGCGGTCAGAGAGGGAGAGAGAGAAGAAATAACTTTAATTTCGAGCTTAATGGTGCAGGATGGTGAGAGCACCGGTTGGGGGCGTCCACTGTCCGGGATGCCCTGGTCCTTGCTGGCTGCTTGTGCCCTCTTTATCAACATGCGCTGGGCCGAGAGTTGCGAGCTGGACAGCCGGCCCACCCACTGCTCGTACCTGGACGGGGATTCGGTGTGAGGGATGGGGATTGTTGGCACTCCCAAACCAAATGGTACAGGGTGCCTGGGTGGGGGCAAAAGTAGCAGGTACCATAATACTGGGAGGATGCAGTGCGGGTAGGAGTTGGTCTATTGGCGGTGAGATGTTTGAGTGGCGCCCTCTGGCTCTGACGTCAGCTTAGGGACTCGGTCCGCTGTCGTCTGCTACACTCCGCTTGTGAGGGGCAGCAATGCCTGTGCTGAAATAGCCCGCTTTGTTGCTTTTGGTGCATTAAAAAGCGTATTTCTAGTAATTCGGTTGTTTTGCTAGCTTCTGCCAGCTCTGAATAATTTCAAGCTGTGCCCCGCACAAGTTTTCCACACACGAGGGAAGAGAGAACGACTTCTTCAGAGCATCGGTCAGAAGATCGTGTGTAACTCGTCCTTTCTAGCTTATTTGCAGTGTAGAGCTCAGGGTTCCTCGATAAGGGTTCAAAATGGGTAGGCTTCGCTAAAGTATTTTTTGAGATTCTCTCATGAAGACTCAAGAGTATAATGCTATCAAGCAGCAAGCCCCAACACGCGCATCGCATATCAGGAAATAAAACGACTCGCCTCTATTTTTTTCGCTGTTGTTGACTTGTATCCGATGGATGTTTTTCTGTTCCCAATACATTATTTTCTTCATCGTGACAAACGTGTTAATAGGAGGTTTGGGGATGTTTGGGCGGTTCACAGAGTTCGTGTGATATTTTCTTCAGGCTGTATGGCATACATTACTTCTTCACAAATTGGCTTATGTTATGGCTGCGTGAAAGAATGTGCATATCTAAAGCGTGCGTTGTTTATTTACATGTAAACGCAGTGAGAAGGTTTGTGCTACGCCGTAGCAATCGCGCCTCAGACAACGTTGTCCAGAGTACTTGAAGGAGGCGCATGGGCTCCCAATTTCTATCGTAACCATCGTTATCATGACGAACTGACTCACAACTAGAACAGTTATGGCATGATTGCGGTGTTGGAGGGTTGATATACTCGCTAACGAATACAATGAATAGTATACGTGCTGGTTTCCAGTATAACAAGAATGGATGAATATTTCTAAGCAGCTCTTTGCTGTTTTCCAACACTTCCAGGCGTAAAGAACAAATCCTGGAATACTCGGGATGTCGTTCGATGAATTGAAGAAAATTACTTTCTTGATCTGGACTTAGGATGCGGCCCACTAATCAGCTCGTTTTTACAGGTGAAAAAAGTTTTCTCCTCCTCCTGTTCCTCCCCCTCTTGAGTGCCGTTTTCCTGTAACGCATATCTGAATATTAGGAAGATATGGCTGTGGGAAATGCACGGAAATATCCCTCCAGATCTGAACAAACATTCTGCCACTGTATTTTTACCGTAGACGTGACTCGTTTGGCAAAATAAACCTTCACACTGGTTAGAAGCCTGATATAGAAAAGCACGCGCTTATTCACAAAGTGGATTATTTGCAACTAAACTTACCGTTCTTGCGGCCCATAATGCATGTCGGCATACTTTCATGCAGTGACAACATGAAATGATGTGATACAATACTTTCGAGCTTTTCGGCAAGGTTGCGAAAACTATTTTAATTTACGTACGATTAAATTCCTTCTGTCAAAGCCGAGAGCTCCGAAGGGCTAGAATTTGTTCTGGTCTCGCATTTTACCTGTTGTCGGTTATTAGCAGCTGGCTGTCCCCTTTGTTCCAAAGATTGTTGAATACAGAGGCTGACGCCTAGCTCCGACTCTTCGCGCCCCGCGCAGGACCGGTTTCGCAAGGAATGGGGCGACGCCGGCAATGTTTCTTCCGCAGCGGTATTCAAAAATTTACTTCAAATCACGTCTTGAGCTAGTGTATGCGATTTGAAGCCTATTATTACGATAAAAAGTTACGCACACGCAAAATCTGGTGCGGACAAGCATCACACGTCAACCGAGCGCAAGGAAACAGCAGAGAGCGAGCCCGAGTGAAGCAGACGACAAATGCGAGAATCCCTAAGCCGACGTCACGGAGGCGCGCTTCGCAGCGCCGCCTGTGGTCGCGCTCACCGCCAATAGCCGGCAGAGTGTGGTCGCTTCGGCTCTAGAAAGGTGGTAGTTGGGTGGAGTGAGCCGTTCGCGCTGCCATTCAGTGTGTGTGTTGGGGAAGGGGGGGGGGGGGGGGGGGGGGGCGGGGGGGCTTCTCCGTGTCTTGGCTCTCTTCGGAAATGGCCTAGACGGTGTGCACTCGGGCAGCGGCGTGTGCCGCCTCATTTCCGCCAAGAGACTCGTGTCTAGGAGCCCAAACGATGTTGATGTCGGAAAGCTGCGGGATGGTATTAAGGATCTCGAGGGCGAAGGGTGATATGCGGCCGAGCTGGTAGTTGCGGCATGCTACTTGCGAGTCCATAATGACTGTAACGTACTCTCTGTTTGTTGTGGCTGCTTCTCGAACCGCATTCTGTCACCCACGTCACAGCTCGAGCCGAAATGAGGATAGATCAACCCTCTCTGGAATCAGGCGTTCGGCCCTCAAACTCTTCAAATTGGCACGTTAACACCGATGGTGGTTTGCGGCATTCTATGACTGACAATATGTGTCGCCGGTTCTCGCTCGTCGCTTGAGTGCCGCATCGGATGCACGCTCGGCGGATGCTGCATTACTATCGGCACGCCGTCGACGATTGCACTCGCACTCTTATGGCGTCCAGTTTGTGTAGTGTAGTTATGTTTCACCAGCGCACTGACGAAATCATCTGAACACATGGCCCAGGAAAGTTCTGTTGGCAAATTGTCGTTTGGCCACGCTGTCTATCACCGGCCATTGCTTGTGTCCGTGGCTGAAAGCCTGATTCGTAAAATAAAAAAACGCAGCACGGACCGTCACGACGAGGTTGCAGGCACAATTCGACCCAGGAAAAAGACAGCAGTAATTAATGCAGATGCTGATCCTCAGGTAAGAGAGGGGTTATGTGAAAAGCTACACCTTCTCAGATAGGTGTAACCCCGCTGCCATTTGCGCCCTTCGAGTTAAGAATAAAGGTGTTCCCACGTCAATGGACTTCGTTGGGGGTATGGCTGAGGCCACGCTGTTCATCATGACAAGCACCACTGTTCCCTAGGAGATAAAATAGCGCTCCCCAACTTACCGAGAATATGCAGGTAGAACGCGCATGGTCATAACGCCGCTTCTCATGTTAGTGCGCCCTGGTAAGATACGCCTGCTACACTAAATGCAGCCACTCTTTCCACGGTAAGCCTATCCAGTGTGATCCTCCCGTCATTGTTGGGACCATATTGCCCAGTGGGAGCCAAAGGTGGGCCTACTTGTTGTTTTTTTTTTGTTTTTTTTTATCCTTATTCCCATCTTACATCGGTGCGTAACTACCTCCACGCTCGTCATTCCAGCCGATGCAGGAGTGTGTGAAGAGACCGCCTGTATCAAGGCGCAAAAATTGTTTCCCAATTTCCCACGCCAAAGTTGAAAAAAAAAACGTAACCATTTTAATAGTGCGATAGCGGATCATTTCAGGAAAAAAAAACCAGGCAAAAAATGTAAAAGGTCAAACCATGCGAAACGAAAAGTCGTCCGATCTGGCGAAGTCCGGTAATTTGGCTATTGATGCAAGCCCTGTCAACCATCCCTGTCCGTAGAAAACTAAGATAAATGAAAACATAGAAAAAATAAAAAAATTATCTTGAAGTAACGACGTCACGACGGTACAGCTATCCAGCGTGCTCAGGTGATTAACAAAAAAGAAAAAAAGAAAAATGGAAATTCCTCAGCGAAATCACACAGCTACACCTAATCCACCACCTTCAACTGCTTAGCTCAAAAGCAAAAACAGGAATATAAAATATCAAGGGAAAATAGCGTGAACAGGCGAAACAAAAAGTTTTATCCAATCCACGGACCGCACTGAAATAACTGAAAAAGGGATAAACAAAGAAACGGCCGCTGTCTAAGTCGATAGTTTCATTAGATGGCACCAAGAGAACGTAAGGTGAGTGAAAGTAAGAAGCTGCGTGAGAATGCTTACGCCTTGGTAGGCGACGCTCAATTTCTGTAGCCTCATACCCAGCATTCACTGCTACCCCGTAGTATATATGGCTTCGCGGAGAGTGACTTCCAACGATCACTGACCAAGCTTGCAGCATCCGTATTCTTGGGCACCACTTTCGATTAACGCATAGGCTGCATAATATAAACCATTCCAGGACGCAAAAAACGACCTCGCACCGGTGATGGTGGCAACGGAAGCTCCGTCGAGGCCCGGTGTCGCCAACCACCGCGTAGAACATTATACCGTCCGGGCCGATTTACTCCGTACAACCAGCGCCTTCCCGGGTGGCCAGAGTGTAAGGGGAGGCACCGCGCACGCGAACGTATGCCGTAGACACTGGATAAAGGCACTGCTTGTCTAATTACAGACGAGAAGGCCACAGTATTGCTCGATCGATTTATATTACATAGTGCCTACAGCTCCGAGAAAGCGCGCTAGATGGAAGGAAGCACGTTTCCGTACACGTGGCCGGTATCTGGACGGCAGCCACAACGCTGCTTCTCTGGTAACCCACGCCATCACACTCTACGACGCGCATCGGAACGTGCGCTCCGGCACCTTCCGCCATGCTATGAGGCTGCGCAGATTAAACCCACCCCGCACCTCCCACACACACAACCGCCTATATTAGCTCTGACTGACAGCACGACCCACGCTTCGACTCAGAGAGACGCGAGTAAAAGGGGCAAGAAAACGCCAAAAATTAGAGCGAAGGAAAAAGAAGACAGGGCTTCATAGTTTCAGTGATGGAGAGTATATATGCAGCCTTTTGGAGGTTAGGTCAGATAGTCATATTTAAAAAACAAAAAAAAAAAAACTCTGAGTGAGTAAGTCACATGGTATTGAAAAGGAAGCAAGCTCTATACGTTCCGAAGTTGAAGCCCAGAAATATTGTAAAGATCGTTATTACTGTGCCAGCAGACCGAACAAAGGCCTTATCCTGGAAGAGACCCTGACAAATGAAAAAAAAAAAAAGCGAGAACTGTCACAACAACCCAAGGGAAAGATAGAATAATTCTGGCCGTTTTATCAGAAATTGCCTAAATTCAAAAATCGATATAAAATTGGGCCCATCTCCCCGCGAGGGGGACTCGAGTAAATGCGTCGCATAGGGGGTGGGTGTATTGCGTTAACGTTTAGTGTTTGGGGAGTTGGTGGTAGTGAATGCGTTGTGTCAGCAGCTTCTTGACGTAGTTTGAATGAGTCAAGGATATAAGGCGCGTTCGTATCCTCCCATTCTGTGTCGGCTTTGTGGCGCAGTAGGTAGAGCACCATGTACATTGCTTTCCGCCGGCAGGGTCGAGGGATCGAAACCAGGCGCCGGATAGTATTTTTTTTTATATAGTGTAGGGGGAGGGGTGCGGACTACGACTACGGACGTCAACGCGGGTGACATCGTGAGTTACTGAAATGCCCTGCATTTAAAACCGGTCCAATAAAAGAGAGCAAGCGGGCGGAAGAAGTTTCTCTCAGAAGGCTTCTGGCTGGGGTGGCTCTCCCACCTTCAGTTACCTGGACTACGGGACCCTCGCCAAAAGATAATTGTGGAGTTGAACGCTCCGACGCTTCACAGGCGATGAGGCGCGCCGAAGTGGCGGGCTCCGGATTAATTTTGACCACCCGGGATCTTTAACGTACATCGAAATCTCGAACACACGGGTGTTTTTGCTTATTGCCTCCATTAGAAAGCGGCCGCCGGCCCGGGATTCGAACTCGCGTCCACAAGGAGACCCAACAACATGTCCCATATGTGTCCTGCTTCGGTGGCTGAAACTGATGTCAAGCGTCTCTTGTGCATGTGCACGGGAAGAAGGACAGCCCGCGACAATGCGCTCACTGTGGTGGGATAAGCCGGGCGATATCAACAGGTGGGTGCAAGAAGACCGCTACTGCAGGTCCCTTAATGAACATTCTACGGAAAGCCGGACTGCATGCCTACCTGTGAAGTATGCCAGCGTTATCAGTCTTCTGACTACCACCGATTTTAAGTGCTCAACAATTTAGGGGCCGGCCTCACCGTCGTAGCTAGTTCGCTGTCCCGGTCGGCTGTCAAGGTTTCACGCGGCATCGCGCACCCAAAAAAGGCCACGTGGGGTCACGCACTCAAGCAGAGGCTTCGAAAAGATACCCGCTTGTCTCTCGATTCAGCCTTCCGGCCAAGAGTAAACAGCATACTTGAACAAGCGGTTCATATAGTCATAACCACTCGAAACTACTGAACCGCTCGCACTTGTCATACATGTCCCCGTTATTTAGCGCAAAAAAGACTGAAAGTGCATTTGAGGGAATATATATGTTGTTGGAACTTTTGAGGCACGACGACGTTGAAGCAGCATCCGAGTTCAACAGACACGCAGAAGAAGATCACTAGGGGAGGTGACAAGATGGCTGCTTTGATGATGATTCTGTGTAAATAATGTAAACATATTGGCTTTTCCCCGACAACAGCCTCCTCCCTTGCCTCCCCAGCCATTCTTCCAAATATGTAATTAACCAGCAGCCCCCACGTCCATTTAGTTACGAACGCTCGTTTGGTTGGTTTGTACAATAGTAAGCGAAAAAAGGGGCTGCAGGAGACAACAAACGACGCGTTCAAGACTGCGCAGTAAGACTCCGCCACGTGCGAGATGAAAGCAGGCACAAAAAGAACATAACTCCCGCTCGTGCTGTTCCAGGCAGAGGGCGCGCGAGCACTGCGAAGGCGGGAAATTTTAATTGCATTGGACAAAACCTTTGTTCAATTCATTAAGAGAGGAGTCAGACAGGGAGAGGAAGAGCGTGAGGGGTAATAGCAATAAGCGGGCAACGGTACCACAGCCCCTCTGGCAAATCACTGCTCGGCACTTCCAACAGCTTTCACGTTGAGTGAAACTGCTTTAATTTTGAAGTGCGAATGCACTTCTTAAGCGACCCTGAATCACGCGTCCACCGCCGTCCGTCCATCCGCACCACATACCCACTTAGGGCGATTGGCCAAGAAGAGTTCTTTCGCATCAACCGTGCATTCGCACTTCCCCATGCTCCCCTTCGGGGAAATGCGGGTGAATTTTTTGAGCTGGAACGGAGTTGAGCCGTTCCTCTCTTGCGGGGGCGTCGTCATTCCATGAGGCCCTGGGCACGTGCGGCCAGTGGCGCCCGGGATATCAGCTCTTGCTGGTCACCCAGGTCGCCGCTAGCCAGCTGGCTTTCCCACTGTTCAGGGGTGTGGTTGAGAAGGGGGAGTAGAGTTGGGGTTAGGTAGCAATCCCACACGAAGGGGTATAGGGTGCATGGGGATGGACAGTGTTTGCGTTTTGGAGAGTATACTGTACAGGATAATAGCGTGCAGGCGTCTTGGAGATTTCCAATTTCTATCATGTATGAGCCTTTGTTTGATCGCTTTTTTGTACTCCTTTTCTCTCCTGCTTTCATACTTTCTTCTCTCCTCTTATCTAAGCACCTTCTTTCATATGCTGCATGGCAAAAACACGAAGTAAAAAAAGAAGAAACAAGTAAAACAAGAAATTATGAAATTCAAGTAATGGGTGGAAGCCACGAATAAACAGTTTCCATGCTAAGGAAAAAATTGTTCGTAGCTTCCTCCGCTTTTCCTATCTGCTGCCGCTAGAAAAATGTCTCCAACACACGATTTCACTGCGAGCACAAAGAAATGAAGTTGGAGCGGATCCTTCCTTAACTATACCGTTCACGAGGGGTCTTTATGCCAGCAATTTCTGTCAGCTGGCGAAAGCGGATACCTTGACGATATATATTTTTTTTTCTGAGAGGCAGGCGCCAACCCGCTCAGACGACGCATGTATCGAATAGATGTATCTAATACAAACGCAGGTATGTAATACTAACCTGCGAGGAGATTAGGTTCTCCCGCGAGGGTGTTCTTGTTTTCAAAAATACCCTCATTGTTGCCGTTGGCCAAAATCTTATTACTTCGGGAAGGTTTCTATAAGGAGTGAAACCAATCCTAACGCTTTAATCTCGGCCAGGTGGCCCCCATTGGTGTCTCTGAAGCACGCGCCACAGATGGGTCGCAGACCCGCACGGCTGTTAAAAAGTAATCAGGGCAGCTAGGGAAAGAACGAAAAATAAATGACTTCCCCAGGAGAGAAGGAGCGCTATTGATCGGGCGCAGCCGTGGCTGCTGCCCTCCAATCTAGGCTCAGGATTCCTGCAGGAAAACAAACGGAAGCCGTGACGTAAGTCGCGTTTTCTTTCAACTCAGAATCGGCAGCGGCGGTGCGAACATCGCACTGCCTAACTTGGGCCGCTGTGATGGCGCCATGAATTTGAACCTCTGCCAGTAGTCCCTCGCACGCGATCTGAACCCTTGTGTGTACAATTGAACGCTCGACTAGGTGCGGTACTACGGTATAATGGAGGGGGAGTCGGCCTCTCTTGCCCTCCACAGCCTAGTTGTTTTAAAACATCGGTGGGAGGAGGAGGAGGAGGAGGAGGAGTAGCAGGAGGAGGAGGGGGGGAGGCCTTGAATGGTGAAGAGAAGTCATCCTGGCACCGATCTTGGCTTACTACTCCACATGAACATGAGAGGTGTGCAAATGAGCGAATGATGTCTATTGGTTAGCCAAGGCTCGACAGAGGTTTAGGTGCCTACTTATATTAATTTACTATCCCTGTCGCACTGATGGTGTGGGCTAAAGTAAGTGTAAAATAATATTGGCTGCGTAAAAACAAAGCAAGAGAGAGAGAGAGAGAGAGAGATAGAGAAACAACTTTTGCTGAGCCCATTTTAGGTGACGCTCGCAGGCGTCTGATGGGGTGGAACCCCTTATCCACAAGTCCCATACGAGTCCAATAGCTGCGACGAAAAGTTTTGTTTTCCTGAAGCAAAGTTGACAGGATGGTCGAAAAAGAGTCCTACTCAGGCTAAGCCTTAGACCCTTTGTCTCACTCTACACGGTGTTTTTGCACCTCGCCATGTTAAACCGCTGGAACGGGAAAAAATGCACTTGCAGAGGAAAATATGCGTGATGATCGTGCTACAAGGTGCGATACTGCAACGCTGCTTTAGTGACCGCTGTGCGAAAGTGTGATAAAGTTCCGCCTTGCTCAGTCGGATTCTTAGACCCATCCTTTTCCCCAGGTGAATTCAAACTCGTGTTACCTCCCCGAGCCAAACGTTACCGTTTCGCTACATATTGGGCCGCCTCCCGGTATTGCCCCCCTCCGCGTCGGCTGGAGGCAATACCGGGAGGCGCTCCCCTCAACGCCATTAGGTCCACAAAACGGAGCATTTTGAATGTAAATATGGAACAGGCCACACATTAAGTGCCTGAGAATAGTGTACTGGTGAACATCTTTCAACCAGCAAGCGCCCCGCGGATGAAATAAAGTGCCAAAGGCTGATAAAATTTATTCCCTGCAGATACTCCAGAAAACAAATAACGGCGAAGACGTATGCGCAAAATTTATTTTCATGAGTTCTTTTATTTTATTTCGGGCTAGTAATGAAACGAAAACCCACTTGAAAAGCATTCTTTTTGTGAAGAAATAATGAGCAAAAGGATATATAACGGTCCTAACAGCGAAGCACGTCTGGAAATGAGTCGCGAGTTATAATTGGCTACATTTGCTTCACGGCTGCCGCTACCAAAATTATAACATCAAAAGTACCAGAAATCGATATCTTCTACCTATCGTAGTTTTAGCCCTTTGAAGGTTACCAAACCACCCCATTACGTCTGTTTGCCGTCCAGACCAATTTTATTCGTCGCACGCACTCCACCGCAACCATAACGTAAGCTACAAATGCGTAGGAAGCTAAATCAATTAAATATATGAATTGTTACGTGAAGTCAGAAGCGTTGATAACTGAAGCGTTAGTCCCATTACATTCGTTACGAAAAGGGGGATCAGGAATTGGCGGCTCTAATCGCTCGAATGTTTATGATTGTTATTTCCTTCAAGTCACATCGAGTTTCTTTAAACGCTAAGTCCTCAGAGCAAGCTGTAGGCCTACCTGCAAGAGGTTTTAAAAGTGTACCGGGATGTACTTAATGAAAAAGAAGTTTCGATGCACAAATCCCTATAAATTTTGAAACTACTCAAGGCCAAACCCAGTTAGTTCAATAATACGTCAAACAAGTTTTGCTTCATTCAATTTCACTATTAAAAAAAAAACTAGCTCTAACATGGAGCTCATTATTCACCTTAATCGATGCCGCTTTGGAAGGGGCGGAACGTTGAAATACGCAGCAGACGATTACGGAGAATTTAGAGCGGGGGGACGTCAAAGCGGACTATATTAAGGTGATGAACAACCGCAAACCCTCGTTACGACGCGCGGCGCTTATAGGGGCAATAAAAATGGCTCCCCTTCCACAGGCCGGCCCATTTGAGTATGCGAACCGCAAATAAGGAAGAACAACGAAAGCTGCCCGTAGGCTTTCGGGTCCATATATTAAATAATTGCAGTCGCTTTAACCCTGGTAATTTTGGCGAAGAGTTGAGAAGTTTTAAATGCGTGTCAAGGGCATTATATAGGTCAACGCAAGTGGAGTTGCGGGAAGGCCCAAAGACCGGCGCCATAATAAAGGAATCTGAGAACTCAGAGAACCTGCACACGCTTGAGTGGAATTCCCCTTAAGGAAGTTACACATGTGCGGGCACACCGGCGCGGCCCTTAACACGTTTTTGTTTATTCAACTGGAAAGCTCGTACAGGCAGATAGCTTGAGTGGCGTCTCCCATGCTGGTGCGCAGCGTGCACGATGGAAGGCTCTGATTATATCTGCCGCTCTTATCTCGAGCAGCATTGAGGGAGCGAAACCTAGCAGTGACTTAGGTAGGCTATGCCAGGTTATACGTAGCATGAGCTAAGGTTCAGCTGGTTATTCTTAGCTTTCCTGGTTGTCTAGGATTAGCTTGATTACCATGCTCACTGCTGCTTGAATGACACACACACTGTATACGCATTATGTGACGCATGTATATTTATCAAGGGGCTCCGGCGCAGCGTCACCAATCGCCCCAGAGCTAAGCTGGCTCCACAGGCGCACACCTGTGTTGCTGCGACGCACGAGCCATCGGTTCCACACCCGGCCACTCCCCGCATGATCACCAAGTGGACCGGGCCGCCACGTGCGGAACGGAGATCGGCGAAGACGCTGGGCGCGTGGGGTGTGTGAGAAACGCCGGTAAGCGAGCAACGTTCTCTGCGCCATGTGGCGTCACTGCTCCTCGCGCATGCGCAGCATGGCGCTCCAGGAGCCACGCGAAACTACTCAACCTCGGCCAGTTTAACTCACGCAACAAAAGAAGTGCACGAACAAGGGCGGTCGCAACGCCATACCCAAACCACAACATCGGGCTTTGGAACGCTCCTAAAAAAGGTTTTTTTTTTTGTTAGCCACAACCTGGGTATCCCATACTAGGGGATACTTCCACTGGGTGAGATCCCTACTATCAGCCCTTATTCTCAGTCATGAATAAAGATAATTTCTCTCTCTATCCCACACGCCAACGTCGACTATTTCGCACAATGTGCTATTTGGTGCTTTCACTTTAAAATCATTCGGCTACCACTACAGATAAACCCGACGCACCTATCCGCCTCCACACCCTTCCCTTTCTACCGCTGACGCCCGCATTTGGCGCCGACTTCACTTATTACAATCACCTCCACCACATATCCCCTACTAACTACCCACTCAATTGCCTCCAATGCGATGATCCTAACGCCACAGCTCATCTCGTCTGGACGTGCCCCACCAATCCTCCACCACCCAGATCCCCTACCCTTGAGCAATGGGAGTGCGCGTTGCAGAGCTGCCAGCTCGAAGACCAGGAGGCCCTGATCTCTCGCGCGAGGGTGGCAGCCGCGGAATAGGATGGCCGCCCACAGCTCCTACCTCTTTTAGGGGCGAAGCTCCTTAAGGCGTGGGTCTGTCCATCCTCGACGTATGTATGTAGCCACCTCTAGTTTAGTTCTTGGATTGTTTACTAGATGGCGTGGCTACCTCTAGTTTAGTTCTTGGATTGTTTACTAGATGGCGGTACTTGTATATGATGAAAAGATGCGCTTGGATTGTTTACTAGATGGCGTGGCTACTTCTAGTTTAGTTCTTGGATTGTTTACTAGATGGCGGGGAGCGTTGTAATAAAATCCGTTCGCTGTTGGCGCGCGCTCGGAGTCGCCCGATGGATAAGGCTGCAGATGTGCGAGCCCGCGAGGCAGAAGCGCTCCGTGAAGCTGCGCGACGCCGCCGCCAAGATCCTGCCGTACGAGAGCGGGAGGCCGAAGCTTGTCGTCTGGCTGCGCGACGACGCCGCCAAGATCCCAGCGTTCGAGAACGAGAGGCCCAAGCGTCACGGCAACGGCGCGAGGACCCTGCCGTACGCGAAGCGGCACGGCTGCGGCGCGAAGAGGATCTCCAAAACGTCAGAGAACGGGAAGCGGCGAGAAAGCGCTCGTATCGGCAGGCAGACCCCGATGCAGTGAGAGCTCGTGAGGCGTCTGCAAAACGCATCAGGCGAGCTCAGCCCCAAGGTGCCGACGCGCGGTTTAAGCGAGACTTTCTAGACGTTACGTTCGGACACAGATGTAGTGGGTGAACTTTCACTGAAGAGTCACGGTTTTACCGTTGATTTCCCCTCAGGAGCTTCGCCCACTCATCATCATTCACCCCGTGGATATGCTGTGAATTTTTTCTCCCCTAGCCCGTCTCTGCTGTTTCAATAAACGTTCTCTCTCTCTCTCTCTTCCGAGTTAAACATAGGAACGGAAAGAGATATTTGGATTGGATTCGATTGGATTGGCTTGGCTTGGGTTGGATTGGATTTTATTGTATTGGATTTGGATTGGATAGGATTAAAGTGAATTGTGTCGGATTGTGTTTCGTCATAGCCGCGGCAGACGCACTTGCGCCGGCGCGTCCCCTCACCGTTATGCGCGCTATAAAACGCGGTGCCTGCGCCGCTCCGCTCCATCGTTCCAGCGCCGTTCCTCCGCTGTCCAACGCTGCAACGTGAACCCCCTATGCGTCGCATCTACACAGGGGTTCCCGCGAGGGGAGGTGGTAGTTTTTAAAGACGATAGTCTTTCTTGGGCTACTTAAACCCAGAAATTTTGGTCTGTCTGTATGTCTGTCTGTCTGTCTGTCCGTCCGTCTGTCTGTCTGTGACTCGATTCAGCCACCCGGCCAAAGTAAAACAATGCCTGCGCAATAGTCTTATATAGTCACAGCTAAATCTACCCGTCTAAGTCCGGTGTAATGTTCATACTTGTCAACATTGTTGAAGAAGAACAAGACATTACACAAATATAAGACAACAAATTAATACAGAAGTGATGTATGCAGTGTTCCTTTATAAAAAATCCTACATGCTTGACTTTTGCGAAATTAAATACTTCATCAACTGCAGAAAAAAAATTCCCTCCGCCGTCGCCTGCTGTCGCCCGCGCCATTATAGCATCGGGCGCCATTTTAAGAAATCAACCGGCAACAGTTACGAAAGGTTGTACTAGACAGGTTCCACGTTCTGCTTGCAACGCACGTGGAGTAGGAAAACGCGGTTCTATAAACGTTGAAGTAGGCCGCCTCGATTCACGCGCGTCTTCGCCGTAGGCAGCGTTGGCATCGAGACACCCGGTTTGGAGCAGTGGAACGCGGGAAATTTAAAATGATTGAAGCAAACCTTTGACGTCTTTACCCTGGGAGAAGCGTGACGCAAGAGGAACAACATGAGAAGTGAGCGGGAAAGCGAAGGGAGGCATTTACTTGGCAAAAGTCGATAAAGACTATCGTCTTTTGACGACATTTGCAACGAAAGGAGCAGATACGCGGTCATTTTTTTTTCTCCCAGCGAGCGCTGTGCTGAACGAGTGCAGAGCTCGCGAGCGCGTCCGGACAAACCGTGGTTTGCATTATCACTATTGACGGTTCAACCACGCAGCGGGTATGTAGAGTGTGCGTGATTTTTTAAAAGACCTTCTTGGCTTGGACCGGAGTGAAGTGGCTTTTTTGCAGCCGTAAATCGCAAGAAGCGAGTGCTACCCTTACAACAAACAGCAGGCAATCGATTGCCTGTCAATTTCGTGCTCCAGCCTCAGAGCGTACGTATGTCATGACGATGTGTTTGTTCGAACCCATTTCTTGATTGTCTTGAAGTTGAATAAAATGTGTGGGTCAAACGAGGTCTTTTGATTAAGGGCGTTATGCGCTGCTCTGCTTCCACTACAGTGGGTACTTAGGTAAAATAACAATTGTATCATGTTTTGCACGTTTTCAATCAATATTGGCGCCAAGGCGTTAGTTAGTAGTGGTTTGGTCGTTTGGTCGCTCTTAAAAGCTCTAGGCACACTTCTGGAAGGTGGACTAATAGGCAACTTTCTTCGCAACACATTCAACAGATGCCGCACTAAACTTTCCATATCGCGGGGGAAAAATTATCGTTCCAAGCTGCTACAAGTTGGACTAACGGATGGCGGCACGTTGCTAAAACCCTAATATCCTTAACAATAATACAAATCAAAGGAGCACCCCTGTCGTCGTTCTCGCTGCGGTTGCGCTGGCCGCTAGACGTTTTCTGGGTAAAGTGGAAGGCCGCGCGGCACATTCACATTGTTTAACCACCATCTCACGTACGGTGCGCTACCAAGATTGACCGACAGCGTAGCAGGTAACGGAAGTGTGGGGCGGGCAAGTTGTTTTGTCGTATGCGCCCAGTGCACGACTGGTGGCTTCTGCGACCGCGATGGTTCGCTAGGAAGGTTTGAATTTTCCTGCTAGAATACACCGCTGTCTCATTTGCTTTTGATGACGTCACGCGGGACGTCATAAATAGGCCCGAGGAATTAAATGCGTTTTTCAATTTGTAATTTCTCGGCAATTGAAGCATCTCTCGCCACCGAATAAACGCTGAGAGGGCTTCGGAGCAGTTCAACTTTCGTCTAAGGCCGGACTTGCTATAAAAGCAAAGCTGTACTACTTTCGTCCAGCGATTTCGTGGAGAATGCGCAAGGTGACCTTTTGACCGGAGACACACCCCCCGGCGACACACCCCTCACTGTGCATCACGTGATTTGCCAGGCCCGCAGGCGGAGCTGCGCACAAGGCCCCGTTTTAAGTCATTTTGGCGACTAAGCGGTGGCGGCCGCTCAGCTGATCGGCAGCCGACCAGAACAGGCGCCTTCTACGCATGCGCCGCTTTGTCGTCTCGGGATATGTGACTCATCTTGCGCCGTGTTCACCGTGAAACAGGAACGCCACGTTCGCCGAGAATGAAAGCGAGGCCGGGTCTTGTTCTGTGAGCGTTGCACGGGACCGAACAACCTTGAGCCGTGGTGGGCAAAACGGCTACATCAAAGGTTAACCAAGCGAAACCAAGACTCAACCAGACTAAGCCGAGCTTTAGCTATGCATACCCAAGGTTAGCTGAGATAATGCGCAACTATTTTTGGCCTTCAGTGTCCCTCTAAGGTAGAACCACTGACTGCGTCGTTTGTGCTCTGCTCCTTGTAATCCTTGTGGTGTAAACAAGATTAAATACAACCATTTGCGGCACACAGTTCCCCCATAGGCGACATTACGGCAACAATGTGGGTTGCATTCCGCACCGGGACCAGGACAGAGCAGCAACGCCACATGACGAAGGCCCGGTGTCGGCACTGCAAATCCAGGATTTCCTCCACTACTTCGCTTCTCCCAATATCAGGCGTTCGTTTTAACACCGAGGCACCGTTCTTGCATACGTAATAGCATCGGGAGGCGTGCAAGTTTTATAAACTAAGGGGGGAGATCGGGTGTCCTGTCCCCTCCGAGGGGTGGCCGCACACTTGAATAATTTGTCTCGCACGCGTTAGCTCCTGAGGGCCCACAAGGGAGCAGTTACCACAAGGCACCGGAATAATGCGTCCACGTGGCAGAGTATACGTCCTGTGCTACAGCTTATGACAAAAAAGCCTCGGCATCACTTCCAAGCCTATGTTTCCTTTTGAAAAGGCGGTTAAGTTCGACCAGTGACGCTGTATTTTTTAGCACAGCGATTGAACAAAGACAAGACTGTGTCTTGGATCCGACCGTATACCCCCTACTGCGGGAGCCTTCTCGTCGTCTAGGGGGCGTGTGTGTTTTCTCGAACGCGTGTCCCTGGTCAGGGGAGATAAGGGAGAGGGGGGTAGGCTGAGAAGGGACGCGAAAATCAGGAGAAATAAAATTTTACGGTACTTGAACTGTCCACTTGACGTAAAGATTTACTCCGACTGGGGCACCAAAAACTGTATTCATATTTTGTTCTGTTTTTTAGCCTGCGGCCCGGCTGCTTGGTGGCCGTGGTGGTGATTCGAAATGCCGGCGGCCCGAACGATCCCGGAGAGTAGCTGAGTGACGCAGTTACAGGCTAGAGATACGCGTGTTGCATTGACTTCTTAACGGTACTAAGTCCACGACCGCATAGCAAAATGAGGACATCGGCAAGCTGGATCATATTAAACAAATAGGAAACAACAAAGCGGTCAAAGAGCTGGATAGATGCTACATATACCGGCGCTGTCTATGCACCGCCGAGAATAGAAAGGGCGAGACACGGGAGAGGAGCAGTTAGCGAAACGCAATTGTGCGGCGACGTACATTTTATGGGCCGTAAATGTGGGAAAGACATTACTTATTTGCATTGGAATAAACAAACGGTATGTGGCCAGCAGACGACGCAGTTCCCCACTAAATGTATATGATCCCGTTGCCTCCAAGCACCAGGTAGAAAGAGAGAAGCCAGCGGAAGAAGAAATTTCCCGGTTCATGTATTCCATCATCCTGCTGCCGACGAAAACCTTGTCGTAAATTGTCATGAATATGCGCTTGTAGGTGTGGTTCCAGGTTTATGCAAGCACATATTCAGTACATTGTGATGAATATGTGCTTGTATACAGTTAAGCCTCGTTATTCGTATCTCAAGCGAGTGAAAAAAAAAATGCCCGAGTTATCCGAATGTTGAATTATCGAATGAATAACAAACTGCATATATTCATTTTTTTTTCGAAATTCCGTGACTAGTATGTGGGCATGCTACAATGCCTCTAAAGCGAGCGCATATCCTGTAACATCGCAGCAAAACTCCTCTATAGAACGATGAGAGCGTCCGCGGCTTCTTTTGCGGTAGGACGCAACGGGCGTAGCACATCGAATTTTGCCAGTTCTTTTTTTTAAAGACGATAGTCTTTCTTGGGCTACTTGAACCCAGAAATTTTGGTCTGTCTGTATGTCTGTCTGTCTGTCCGTCTGTCTGTCTGTAACTCGATTCAGCCACCCGGCCAAAGTAAACTGCTTACTGCGCAATAGTCTTATATACTCCCAGCCAAATGTAAACGTCTAAGCCTGGTTTATATGTTCATACTTGTCAACTTTGTTGAACAAGAACCAGGCATTACACAAATATAAGACAGGAAATTAGTACACAAAGGATATTTACAGTGTTCCTTTATTAAAAAATTCATGGATGCTAGGTTTTTCGATAAAAAATTATATTCTACATCTACTGAAGAAAACCGCTGCCTCCTGGCGGCGTATGAAAAATCACGCGGCAACAGCAACGAAAGGTTGCACTAGCTAGGTTCCACGTTCTGCTTGGAACGCACGTGGAGCACGGCCACGCGGTTCTATAAACCTTGTAGTCGGCCGCCTCCATTCACGCGCGTCTCCGCCGTACTGCAGCGCTGGCATCGAGGAACCCGGCCTGTAGCAGTGGAACGCGGTAAATTCAAATCGCCTTGCGCAAAGCTTTAGTGTGTTTGCCTTGGGATGAGCGCGACGGTACAGAAACAGCATTAAAGGTCAGCGGGAAAGCAAAAGGGGGGTATTTCCTTGGCAAATGTGTACAAAGACTATCGTCTTTTGACGACATTTGCAACGAAAGGAGCAGATACGCGGCAAATTTTTTTTTATATAAAGCCATTGCATGGGCTGGTACCGCTCGGCAGTCGCCGTGGGGCACGCGCTCGCCAGTACTCGGCATTTTCTTTATATTTTGTACTGCAATACCGACCTTGCGGCCAGTAATAACTGCTGCGCTGTTAAAACAAGAAAAAAGTCCGGCGCGCTGGCTCAGTGGCTAAGCGGTTTTGCACCGTAAAGAGATTGACGTGGATTTCAACACTCCCGCGGTGAATGCTTTTCAAACTCGAGGATCCTTAATCATCTTCGCCATCTTATCTTTCATTATCATGATTTTGAATCATCTTTCGTTGCAAGTCAGGCGGCTCTGCCAGGCTAACTACGCCAGTTTCTTCAAAGACCGTTCTATTTCTCTTAGATGGAAGCGAAAATCAAAAATGCCCGTGCGTCGAGATTTCGGCGCACGCTGGAGATTCCCAGGTGGTCAAATATAATCCGAAGCCTTCCACTGCAGCGCGCCTTATGCCCGGGTCTTGCTTCGGCGCGTTAAACCTCCAAAATATTAATTTCGGGTTTTGGAAAACAGGAAAAACAGAAAAATTATCAGCCGAAGAAAGTTTGAATTTCTGGAGGCTGGAGATACTACCGCCTTGAGGTCCACCCATGCAAATCCACACGTCAAGGCTGTTCGACAGAGCGACAGAGCCGAGCGGCCGCCGTGACGCGTGACCCGTGGGACCGAGGCTAAAAACTAGCGCCCGCCGCTATGCTGGCATTAGCCCGCCCACCGAGCACAGTCGCGTGATTCATGCCCGCACGTGACCACTCGGACCCGTCACTACGCGGCCGGTCCGTACGGCTCCCTGTCAGCGCTGCGAACGCGCAGTGAATGACGCACCGATGATGGGGTGGCGTTGATTCGCAAGCATTCGCCTCTCGCCCCACAAAACGCTTGACATTCGATGTACCGCCTGAACTCCCTGCCTTTCTCCTTCTTGCCGTCTTCCATTTAACCGTCGTTACGAAGAAACAGCGCGGCTTTTAGCAGAGAAGCTGTTTAGCAAATCGTGAGAGCTTCGTGTCCGCAGATAAAAATACCAAGACAATGTCGAGCCCACGGGAGCGCGTGCATGGCTGCGACGGCCCGGCAGTTAAAGAAAAAATCACGCCATATCCACGGAATGAATGATGATAAGTGGGGCGAAGCTCGAGAGGGGGAGATCATGGGTAACCGTAACTTTCCCGTGAAAGTTCGCCCATTACATCATTAAGAAAGACGTAAGACTGTGTGCGTACATTGTACAAATCAACTTTTATTTTCGGAGTCAATGCTCCCAGGCCCAGACATGGTGAAAGACCCCGCGCCATCGAGGACTACCCCGCACCTCTACCACAATTTGTCACGTAGAATGGGACACAACGGTAAAGAAATAACTTTTATTTAGGGCGAACTTGTGCCCGAACAAGACGAGAGGAAACGAGCAAAGGTCCTGGCGTCTCGTTCGATCTCCGAGAACGACTGCCTGCGTTCGTGGCGTGATCTCTTGCGTGATGCCTTGAAAACTCCCTCGCAGAACTTGGCTTGGAACTTTCACCCAGCAAAACAGAATTCCTGAGTATAGATGGACGGCGACTAACAAACCCGGCCGAACAACTGACACTTCAAATGGGCACCGAAACTTTAACCTCAAAAAACGGCACTATCAGACTACTCGGCGTCCAGGTTAGTAGCTGCAACAGTCCCCACGCGTGGATTCGTACCCTACCCACAACCTGGCGACAAACAATGCACCTAATTTCCCGCATGTCAAGTAAATTCGGCGGATCTAGCCAACGGGCTTGCCTTACGCTTGCGCGAGCGGTGGCGGTCGGAAGAATCCCTTATGGAATACCAGCATACATTCTGTCACAAAAACATATACGGGACCTGAATGTCCTGTACCGTGCAACAATCAGGACAATCACTGGGCTCCCTAAACATACTCGCATTGATATCCTCGAACAGGCCGCTCAACTGCCACCACTCACCAGCATCGTGGAAGAAACGCAACTTAGGCACCAGCAACGCCTTGACCTAACGCCGCAAGGCCAAGCACTCAGACGATGGGATCTGCAAAACAGCGAAGTCGATCCCACGCTAATACCCCCTTCAATCCCACCCTGGGATCGCCGAACAACCTGTATCGTGCGCCGGAAACCAATCCCAAGACGAAACACGGCTGTAGGGGAACGATATATACACAAACTTAAGCAAGACAAAGGTCCTGATGAATGGGACATCTTCACAGCTGCCTCACTTGACGGTGCGCAAGAGGCCATTGCCTGGGTATGCCCTGAACACCCTGCCCTCAATGGCCGCCGCCAAATAGCGCACACCTACGGCCTCACCAAAGAAGCTGAACTCCTTGGAATACTCGGGGCGCTTCAACAACTGCAACACTCTGCACCAACTAACGTCACCAAATTCAGATTAATTACGAACTCTCATACAGAGTTGCACGAGCTCAACAAGGCCTGCACTCACAATGCAACAGCAAATCACATCATAGCACTAATACAGACCCTCCAGCAACAAGGCACGATTGTTAGACTTGCGTGGACACCTGGTCACACGGCTGGAGCAGATGGAAATCAGCAAGCCCACGACGCAGCAAGGGAGTGCCTCCTAACCTCTCCTCCCGTGATTTCCAACCCTCCGCCGGCGCCTACTCCAGTAACATGGTATTTGCAGCGCCAACGCTTGCAACAAGAAAGCCGTAAGCGGCTCCAAGACATTACCCCTCAGGGTTACCTGCCCGCTGGAATCCCCCTCAGACGGCAAGAAGAAATCTTTATTAACAAGGCCTACGCAAACGCGGCATATACCCCCAACGTAACCCGAAAATGGTTTAACGGCGCCACTTCCCTCACATCGGCACCCACGTGTACCTTTTGTGGGCAGGCTACAACGCCGAACCTGTATCATTTAATCTGGCACTGTACGACATTCGACAAGGGCAGAGCCGCCCTGCTTGATAAGTGGCCACTGCCATCTGACGCTCACGCGCACTTACAGCTACTCCGGAGTAACGCATCCTTTCTCGGAGCAATAGGCCGATACGCACTAGAAAGTGGTGTCTACAAAGCAGTATAGAGCGGGCCTGACCATGTTTTTTTTTTTTTTTTTAGGCGGCACCCAAGAACGAAGACGCCCTCGAAAGGACCTATGATCCCACAATAAACTTCAGTGGTATCCCACTTCATCCCCTCCCCACTTACCTCCTTCCACCCAAAGGGCTTCGTGCCTCCTTTAAATAAAGCACATTCATTCATTCATTCTTGCGTGATCTCCCCCTCGCAGTGCACGTGCGCTCGCGCCTCCGTTGGCGAACACAGACAAGCTCGCGCTCCGGGTGCCGAGTTTGCGCGGCCGGTTGCAGCCGGTTCTTGCGCGTGCAACGCGGCCCACTTTGCGACATCTCCGAAAGCATGCGGCGGTCACGTACCACGAGACACAAGGGATGGACAGACCCATGGCTTTAAGAGCTTCGCCCCTAAAAACAAAATAAATGCCGAGCGCTCGTTTGTGCGTGCCTTGCGGCGACCACCTAGCGTCCCTAGTGCCCGTTCGTCAAGCCAAGCATTGCCACTAGGGAGATTGCCCAAGATTGGACAAAAAACTCCAGCATTCCCCGTAACCATGGAAACACTTGCGCGGAACAAGAAAGACTCCAGCGGTTGCTGAAATCGTGGCACCACTTGCTCTGAACGAAGACACGTCATAGCGTACGCCAATTAAAGGTCATGTCCAATTATTATCATTTCCAAAATGAGATGAAGGAAAGCCACACTTGTAGCAACAAAGCTGTTGTAAATCTGCTGCAATCATGGATTTGCACTGTCGCGATGGCCGTGAAGGTTGCTTACAGCTTCGTCTTGCTCAAGGCTTATGCCTTAGTGTGAACTTCCGACATTTTTGTAGCCGAAGTTTACATGGCTAGGGTTTCGTGAAGTTTACATATCGGCGAATAAAAACTCCCTATTCTTAAACTGTCTTTGAATGAGAAATCGTTATATAGAACAAGGCGGTAGAACACGACGTTCGGGTGCGTTCGCTATAGCAAGCAATCCCAGTTAAAGTCACACGCCGCTCAAGACATGATTCGGAAAACAATCGTATCCGCCTCATCACTCGTACTTTCATCATCAGTATATTAATAATAGACATCCACCATTTCAAAAGGAAAACTTGAAGGCATTCGGATGAATTAGTTTTCGTTATTTGGAAATATTTATATTTAAGTAGATCCGAAATAAAAGTATGCGCGGTAATGTATGGCTTTCTCAGGGCTGACTGCCATCAAGGCTGAAAATAACAGATATTTCCTTATACCTTTCATCAAAATTTCGTCCCACCTTTGTATCCCGTGCTTAAAAGCTTCGCTGGTCCAAATAAGAATTGCTTGGGATCTTTTCCTTGGGAATGTACCATGTAACCTATTTGGGAGTCTATAAAAAATCAGTAATTTGCAATTCCCTACCAGATGACTGGCTTTTCATAAAAAAAAGACCCTCGGTAGTAGCCGCTTTTGTTCGCGTAGAGGTAGCTTTGCGAATTCTTTTGAATATAATATGGGAAGCTACCGCACGTAATAGGGTTATGTTTTTCAAGAATGGGAAAGCGCGGAACGCAAAAGATTTCCACGGGGCACTTTCATTGCGAGCGGTTGATAAGTTTGTATGAGTTTGTATAGTTTGTATACCCACGCAGACGCTATAGTTGGCTGTGTATGAATGACTGAGTGAAGACTTTACATTTACGAATATACCTGCTGAAGTATCTCCCTTTCAGGTAGGGCACCGTCAACGCGATTTCGATGTCTGCCACCATGAATCCTGCCGGACTTCGGAAAGCAAGAGGCTAACTCGGGCACGTCGTATAATGCTGGCAATGCTGGCGGTGGAGGCCCAGCGGGCTGGGCCTCCACCGGCTTTACGGGTGCCTCCACTTCACGGGCTTCACTTCACGGGCTCGCGTCGCACGTGAGCATTATGGGCAACGAGGTTGCGGACGCCCTGGCCAAGGGTGCTGCTCGCCAGGCAGGGGTCCCAGCCTCCCGGGATTTGGTGTCATTCGACGCTCAAGGACTATCCTGGCCCGAGTGGTGGAGGCCCTGCATCCATGTGCCCGAGTGGTCAGTGGTCAGGACCCATGGGTCCTGCGCGGACACATCAGCAGAGACGCCCGGTCGCTCCTGCTTCACCTGCGCCTTAATTGCTGCAACGTGGGAGCCCTTCTGCACAAACAGGGCCGCTGGGTGTTCCCCACCTGCACCGACTGCCCAGAGCCCGACACGATAGAGCACTTACAGTGCTCTTGTCGCCAGCATGACACCACGACGGAGGAACTCCGGGCTACACTCCAATGACTGGGTGCACCAAGCCCCAGGCTGGAATACTCCCTGTTCCCCATGGGACCGGACGCCTTCCGACGGGAGGTCTTCCAGCACCTCCTAAACTTCCTAATTGGGACAGGACTGCTGCAGCGTTTGTAGCCGTCGAGCCTTGAACGAGACGAACGCGACATATACTGTCCCCCACTCACCTCCTCCTTCCCTCTCTTTTTCTCTTCCTGTCCTTTGAAACCCCCTCTTACATTCCCTTGACTGGGTTGTGTAAGGGTAAAATCCCCGTTGAGTTTAACAATATCCCCAGTTCTTTTGTTTCCCCTGCTTTCTAAATAAATCCCCACCACCACCACCTTCCTTCCCCTTCCCTTGCGCTGTGGGAGCGCGATCTGGCAGCTCACGGCGCGACGACCAGGAACGCCTGATCGCTCGCATCCAGGCTGCTGCGCTGGCTCCCGGCTTTTTGACTGAGAGAGCCGGGCTCTTTTATGTTCAATGAAGTAATGTTTTTCCTCCTCGCACTCATATGGGCCTGCCTTTTTAGAATGGCTGCACGGCATGCGATACAGCAGCTGCAAGAAATGAGTGCGCATTGTTGGTTAGATCTGACATCTCAGAAAAGAAACGCAATTTAGCGAAGTTTCTTCGCAATTCTGTCTTTGAGGGGCGAATCGACAGAATTGTTCCGATGTTATTGGAGGTGCGAATATGTTGAATGCGAAAGGATTTCACTGTTTTTCACATCGTAGAACGTAACAAAGAATATTACGAGGGAACTATACAATGTGTTGCGTCACAAAACGTAAAATGCAGGAAGAAGTGTTAGAACGTCAAAGCCAAAGACTTCGATCCGCCTATTAGGTGTTCCGTGCCAGCAGTCCATGTTTCCATCCTACTTGATGCTTCATTTCTTTCTAATGCGGGGGAAGCTCTCCAGATCCGGTCTTCCCTCGTGTGTGTTTGAGCCTGAAAGAAGGCAGCGGATAGAAGAAAGACCACACCGTCCCGCTGCCGCCGCCGGAAGTGGTCAAATAAAACGGCCCGATATATACCGCAAGGAACTTTATCATGAGCGGAAGCTATAAATCCGTTCGAAAAACAAGTCTGCGAAAAGCTGCCGCTGACAGCGGTGCCGCGCTAAATCCCTTGCCCCCCCCCCAATCAATGTTGCGGATTTGTTCTCCCTGTCCACTACTGGAAGAAGAGGAACAAAGCCTGTCTGTTTATTCCCCCGCAGTTTAGGATTCGCGCAGGGAGCCCTATAGGCTGTGCCAGACAGGCCATAAAAACAGCGAACAAGGAGAGGGTGGAGGCTCCGAAACGTGTTGGCGCAGCCGAAGTCCTCGGCTCTAGTATGTGAGTCGGGGGGAATCCACCGTCTGCGCTGGAACGCCTCGATGAAGGACAGGGGAGTGTACGTTTCCGCCTGTGAGTACAAGGAGCTGAAGCGATCGGCTCGGAAGGCGCCACGAATGACAAGGCGGCCGGCGCAGAGGCAACCCGCAGTTCGACGACAGTGCGGGGAGTCTCTATCCCTCCAGCACAGAGAGACTTTCTGAGTCCCTCCTCCACTCCATTTGCTGCCTCCACTCGGCTGAGGAGAGGATTCCGGCGATGCTTATGCATAGGGAAATCGATTTCAAGGCTCCCCTCTACTGGAGGCTTGAGTGGAGGGAGGACTCAGAATATCAGGGTATGACACTCTTGGGGACACGGCAGTCGAATGCCTTCCACCCGGACGCGTACGGAAGCTCGGACATGCCCCACTAGCTGATCGCAAAAGCGAGGGAGCGGATGGTGGGCAGTGTGGTGGGTTAATTCAGCGCCTCAGCCAGGACTAATGCTGTAAGTGAGCAATTTGAGCGTGGGCAGAACTAGTTATACTCGTTGGAAAGGTGTGGCGAGGAGAAAAAAGTGGAGGCGATCGCTGGAGCGAGGGAAACGTGACTTCCAAGTAGCACAAAATGTCTTTAAAATGGGAGATACGTTGGCCGAAACAGATTTTTGACCACGTTAGACGCACTTGATACTATTGCGGAGTGAAGAATTCTTTTTCTGCCTCGCAATTCGTCGAAAAGGCCTGCTTTTGAATTATTTTTTGTCTGAGAGCTGTTGCAGTCGCGTTATCGACGAAGGAAACGGTACCGATTTATTTGATCCTGACGATTCGCCGAAAAGACCTTTTTTGAACGGGGTTATTCCTACGGAGGTACCCAGTAGCGCCAGTTTCAGGCAGTGGGCGAGGGTGGGAACTCGGGGGTGAACTTAAAGTTTGTGCCACACCACTTGAACCCGAAGCGCGCGTCTTCGGGTTCAAACTTTGTGTGTGTTAGTGATTGGTCCTTTTCTTTTCCCTCCGACATAGCTGATTGGAGTTAAGAGGCGTGTGACCGATTGGCTAGAGAAAATGGGGCCAGAATGCATTTTTTTTCCCGTGGATGCGGTTGAAGCAAATATAAGTCGCTTCCTCGGGTTCGCGCGGTGGCAGCTGGCACCGGGGTATCATTGGAGAAGGGTTGCAGCCCGTCGTCGGGCCCTAACACCGGGATACCTTCGCCATCCAGTCAGCTATGTCTCGTGGAATACTTTTGATTACATTTCCTCTGTTATAACCCAGTGTAACACGTTTGTTGTATGCCCTGTAAGTGTATGTGTTGTAAGTGTAAGCCGATGTTATCAGTCAATTCAACTAGTTAATGTTAAAACTCCTTATTACTTCTTGACGTCTTCACTGGTGATCGCTATGCTACCGCAGCGGTAGCGAAGGGAGAAACTTCGTCGTTTTTTTTATTTATTTATTTACAAATACTGCAGGCCCTATTCGGGCCCAAGCAGGAGTGGGTACATACATAGTACACATACATTAATTGCAATATGACTAGACTAGTCGTTGCAATATGACTAGACACAGTTGAATATGTGTTCGTACGTACTCCCCGAAAACCGATTCTTCTCTTGAATTCCCATTCCTCGATATACCTTCCATGGTGACGTAATCGCTAGAGTCAAATAAAAAGGAAACTACCGATTATGTATGCAGCGGAACAATTTTCTCATGAACAGCTAGGGGAATTTTATCATACATCACATCCTGTGTTCTGACCAATTGTTTCTAAAACGATTACGCCTAATTTCTTACTTTCTTTTGTCTTTGTCATTCAAAAGTGAAGAAGTGGAAGAGTACATTACTAAAGATGAACAAACCCCCAAAGAATATGTTGCTCATCGGTGTCATCGGTGGCATACAGAAGAAACCGCGACATACTGGCCTAAAAGACAGAGAGGCGACACTCAGGTATTCGCAATCCAAGCCCGTGGACCTTAGTACATCGAGCAGTGGCGGCCACGGTGGCATTCTCCTCTTGTGGAGGAATTATCCTCTACGCGCAAGGCAGACGAAGGAACCCTCGTTTAAGGGCAGAGCGTAAGCGGTAATATCCAATGGGCTTGTGACAGGGGAACTGTCTGAGCAGAGAAACAGATAGTGTAAGAGGGGGAGTGCAGAGAGCGAGCCTTCCTCGTACGAGTGGCCACACCCCTCGTTACAGGCTGTTAAAGGAGCCATGAAGAGAAAACACAAGTTTGGTTCATTCGAAAGATTGCCTCGTTAGAACCATAACGACACCACTTATAACGCAAACTTCACTCAAATAAGCTACATAATTAGGAAAAAAGGAAATGATCATGCGACCCACCAGCTCATTTTCCGCAACAGAACTTGTGATGTCACTTGGGAATGCTCTGCGATTGGCGGAGGCCGGCAAAAGCAAACGCATGTTAGGCAGGGCTTACAGTTTGCATAGCGAGCTATATGCCCGTGAAACATACTGCACATTCTTTTTATGACAAAGAACGGTGGAGTAAACGGTTGAAGGTCCGAACGAACTCGCAAGCGTGTGCGCCAATGCGTACGAAACTAGCGCGCCGGCCGAGCTCGACATCTCACCTTCGCGCAGACGAATTTTCGGGTTCGAGGCTCTTCGGGGCCAACGAACCGTTCCAGCACGCACAGCCGCGACCTTGCTTCGTATCGTAATCCCTTCACAGGAGGTTGGCCGTCATATCGCCAACCAGCAAAGGTAAAAATAGAAACGAGGGGAGTAAGGAACAGCAAGAAGCGACGAGATAGTGCTAGTGGTCGCGTAAGTTTCGAATGGTGTTGGCTTGCTGCTGTCGTTACGAGCTCGTTTCCAGTTTACAACCACTGAAAACTTCAGTTTGTTCGAGTACTTTACAATGGAATTGCGTTGCTGCGTTTTGAAATGCCCATGTAGTACGGGCAAATCGTCGAGGGAGTGCGACATCCCAGCCGGTGAGGAGATCTCCTTTCATGTGCTGCCCAACGACGAACCTGGGCGAAGCAAGTGGCTACGTTTTGTGAACTTTGCAAACGGAGGAGAAAGAGAGCTAAAGGAAGTACGAGTGTGCTCGCTTCATTTTTGAGGAAGTGATTACGGCAGGGACCCTTACGTTAGCTCACTCCTGGGACATGCTGGCGTTCGTCGCCGACTTCGTCAAATCGCTCTGACCTTGGGGAAAAAAATGCCGTAAACACCGCGCATCGACGCTCGTATCTTTCTGGTCGAAGCAGAGAGCTCGCGTGAACGGCTTTCCATACACGACACCGGCCAACTGGCATAAGTGATACTGCTACCGAAATTGAACTATTATTAACCGTAATCAAAATACGGCACATACGTACCAGTCTATATTCGTCCGTCGCGACGGGGCTGACGATGCAGCGGTGCCGACGGCAGGGCGTTCGTCTGTTGTGGCTATCGCGGAATGGTCGCTTTCCCGTCCACCGCGTATCCCACAACTCTTGCCGCTCGTGCACTTAGAAGCATTGAGTGTTTTAGTGGTGTGAGGTTGTTAAATGCAAGCCCGAGCTCCTCGGCGAGAGTTTTGTTCTCCGGATCAGGCGATTCCATGACTAGGGCTGCGGGTGCACTAGGTTTTACTAGTATTTTTAAAATGGCCGCCATCTCGATCGACTCCCGCGTGTGGGTGCTATATGGAGTCGACATACTAAGTATCTGTTTCATGGACCGGCTCTATGACGCCATTGTACACGTCACGGAATGTTCAATTTTAGCGGGAGATTTAAAATTTTGGCTTAAATTGCCTTATTTCTCAGTGAATAAAGCATTATTTGCTTCCGGGAAAGCGCTTGGGGTACTATGAAACACCTAATCTTTCGAATAAAACAAACTTTTGTTTTCTCTTCATGGCTCCTTTAAACTAGCCAGACACAACACCTCTACAGCGGTGATGGTGGCAGCGGCGACGGTGAAGCCATCCACACGCCTCAATTCCATCCTCGTAAATAAAATCAATTTACGCCCTTCAGTACAGGGCACCGTACAAACACTTTCATTCTTCTCATGAGCTTTAGCAACGAGCTTTGGCAACTTGCTCCGACTTCAATGATCCATGCCTGCCGGCGTCGATGGCTCTGTTGGGGCTGGAAGAGCTCAAGGTGTCTAAGACGTAGGACTCCTTCCGACTGCTTTTCCCAATTACCATGTTTATTCTCTCTCTGTGTAAAGCAAAAAGAGGGGCAGCAGGAACATGGAAGCGCCTGTTGATTAGGAAAGGACAGCGAAAGAGACAGGTCTTCCAGGACCGGTAAAGCGCTATAGGTGAGATCCCTCGAGGCGAGTGTAACTGGTAGACAGATACGGTTCACTTAGATTTTGAGCCAGGTGCTTTGAAGGGGGTTGCAGACAATTCTAGTTACTTACGCTGATCGAATGCTTTTTCAGCGAGGTCGCGCAACGCAGCAGGGCTCAATCACAACCGCAAATTGAGCATGCAATGCACAGGGTAGTGACAGAAAAGCGGACGACTCGAAGGAAAAGGCGCAGAAAATTGGTCTCTACCGCGACCGAAAGATAGAATAAATAAAGGTGCATAAAATTGCCTTAGATATTTGTTTTGTATACTTGAGCACGTTTTTACGTCTACAGCGACGAGAAGCAGGTGAAAGTGGTGGGGATCTGCAGCAACTTCTCTCAACCAATTCACAGCCCAGAAGCCAAGTGGGCTCTGCCTCATGGTGACAGTTCACGTGGAGAAGCTCCACTGGTCGTCTCGTAGCAACGCCTTGGCGGCAGTAGCTGAGAACATTCCTGTCTGTTGAGAGCTTGCTCAGAAAACCGTAATTATTTATGCGGAACGCTATAATGATTCTACGCGTGTTGGTGACGATAAAAGGGAACGACAAGGCGCCTTTACCCAAGGATGTTATTCCTTGCTTACAGAAACCTGTCTAGCGATTACAGCGTCACGTAAGGGTGTCGTTGTCTAGGATGACAAAGCACGCCAACCTTTTTGTCAATGTGTACACACGTCTCTTCAGTGCACAAAGGCCCCCGAGCAATGAGCAACCTCTGTAGACACCCTCAACAGCGCCCATGGAGATTGGAGATTGGAGTTTCTGCAGTTTTGAAGAGAGCGACCTCAAACGATCAAATACGGAAAAGGTAGCCCGCAGCTCTTAAGCTTCGTAACAGGCGTGCACTCGTTACTGACTCACCTCGCTGCTTTCGTAGTCTGGTGTCGCTTCTTCGACGAAGGCATGGGATAACGATCATCGTCATCAGTCATTTTACGTGCAGTGCAGGACGGAGGCCTCTTGCCCACACTTCCAGCTGCAGCTTCCTGATATGATCTTTGCCACCTATCCTTCTTAACTCATCAACCTGCCAGGTTATTTTTCTTCCTATTTCCCTCTAATTCTAACCCCGTCTCTGAGTCCCCGTTCTGCAACCCTGGTTGTCAACGGGTTTTTAGTTGTGTTCATCGCGCTCCCCACCTAACGCCACCTCATTCTATGAGTTTATATTGGGATGACAACAGTGAAAAATAAGACAATGTTTAAGAAAAGAGATGACACACGGCACTGACTCGCAGCCGAATTTTATTCCAGAACACAGCCGTACTTGTGCTTGTGCGCAGCGTCACAGAAAAAAGAACACAAGAAACGTTACACGATAACATGAAATCACACGTTAACATCCCTAAGACGGCGTCAGGCGCAGACCAGATACTCAATGTCTCTCGGAGTCAACCCGACAGAGGGCCAGCTAATACACTTATCAGGGTGTTTGGACGTCACTTGGGCCTAAATGATCTCTCAGCAGAGTGTTGGTGTTTTCTGTTTTCGTTTTTAGTCTTCGCCTTCTTTAGCAGTGTTGTCCCCATGAGCGTACACGGACACGACCAGTTGAATGCACTTAGCATAAGCTACCAAGTTTTGCAGACGAGTGCGCTACTCGTTGAAAGACGCCTCTTTCTTTTCCTAAACGGTACTCCTATCAGCGTGCTTTCCATGACACACTGGGCTGGCTTAACCATACCTTCGAGAGGTGTTTTTTTTTGTTTTAGTTTTCAAGCTTCTGTCCCCTAAGACATCTCCGCCAGTGCCCATCGGTTGTGCATTTGTCTCTGCAGTGACAGAGGTGGCCTAATGTTCATTAGCTAAGGGTGCTTGCCTAATTGACCGCAGCTCATACTAATCTACGCCTCATTTACGTATCGTGGTTTGGAACGAAGCTGACAACTTGCCCAAAATAGCTACGTTGACACACCCCTTTCAGTATTTCGTAACACCCGCCGCGGTGGCTCAGTGGCTAAGGCGTTGCGCTGCTGAGCAGCAGGTCGCGGGTTCGATTCCCGGCCGCGGCGGCCGCTTTTCTGATGGAGGCGAAAAGCAAAAACGCCCGTGTGTACGAGATTTCGGCGCACGTTAAAGATCCCCAGGTGGCCAAAATTAATCCGGAGCCCTCCACTACGGCGCGCCTCATCGCCTGCGTTGCGTCGGCGCGTTAAACCCTACAATCAATCAGTACTTCGTAACCTAGGCTGAAGGCGACGCTTCCTGCAAACCTGTTTAACAGCGTTTTCCGTTTGTTGATATTGTTGCGGGATAGATTTATTTGCAGGGAAATTAGCAGCTAGGTGAATAACGCGGGGCGCGCAGTTGGTAGAGCAGTCGGAAAATTATGGTTCCAAATGCCAAACACGCCGGCTATCCTGCGTGGCCCTCAGCAACGCGTTTTCATTCTCGCGCGGTAATTGTTTTCCTCTATGACGTTGTCCCGGTAACCGCGGCGAAGTTATTTATTTGGAATGGTATGTTCGGCAGGTCAGACCAGGAAATTGTAGAGGTTTTGCACTGTGAGAGAACGAAGTTGTGTACTAACGCTTTTTCCGGGATGCTCCACCGACGTACGCCAATGACTTGAAATACAGGCATATTCATATTAGGATGGCATGCGCCCTTCAGATTTATTTATTTATTTATTTATTTATTTATTTAGTGAGTGAGTGAGTGAGTGAGTGAGTGAGTGAGTGAGTGAGTGAGTGAGTGAGTGAGTGAGTGAGTGAGTGAGTGAGTGAGTGAGTGAGTGAGTGAGTGAGTGAGTGAGTGAGTGAACTTGTCATCCAACTGACATGTGGGTCTGTAGCACTGCGCTAAGCTAGAAATATCGCCTCATTAATTTCCTATGCCGCGCGCCCTCGGTTGACAGGCGTCATACGCCGTGACGGGGCACTTTAAGAGCAAGGCTATTCCCTCAAGCGTTAAACATCACGCACACTATGTAGGTCGTGGAGAGTGAGATGATGCTACTTACCTTTTTTTCTGGCGCACGTCACACTGTCTCCTTCGTCCATTGCTTTGCGCTGGCTGCTTCGTATAGCGTGAACACTCTGGAAGCGTGTGAGGCGAGACGAATAATGTTTCCGTCGGAGGAGATGTACCCCGGACGACGGCCGTCCTGCCGCTCCGATAATGCAGGCCACAGGAGCACGCCATGGCGTGTGCCGGACTAAGCATTCGCGCCCCTCACACAAGGCCACGCGTGGAGACGGCATGGAAATTGAGCGAAACCGGTGCATCCCGCACACCGTTTTCTGTAGTAACGTATTGCTAGGGTGCACCCGACGCGTCGAGCCCGTGACGTGCGAATAAAACGGCAAGGCGAACTGGCAACCATGGAGGGCGGGAAAAATACGATCACGTTATATAAATTCGGGAACTAGCGGGGCTCTGTTTCTTAGCAGAGGCGAAGAAAATGACCTAAAACCGAAAAAAGAAACCGCGAAGAACGGACAGACACGCGTTTGAACAGGATGCACTCTGCGCGGTAAGTGGAGGAGGCGGAGACGGGAGAGATGATGAATCTGTCTGTCTTTCGTTCTTTTTTATTTTCTAAAACTTCTCCGTCAGCGTCGTGCGAAAATAACAATCCGATAAAACTTTGTGCTAGGTAGGAGATAAACTTTGAATCTTTTTGTTGCGGCGCAAAGTTTTGTACGGTCCCTTCGCAGGTTGTTGAAGCGCGTGGGACCCCATTTAAAAATGATGGAGAAGCCGTCACTTTCGTTACTGGCCTGTGCGTGTTTAAAACGTGCATGAGGTACCGCCGCACTCTGCACAATCCATCTCTGGGAACCTACCATCGAAATGGGTTAGTACGATGAGGAACCACGCAAAAAATTGTAGTGCCCCGAAACGTGAAAACCGGAGCTACAATGCAAGTGATAGTGAAGCGGACATGAAGACTAATTTCAGCCAATAAAAAACTGTTCTAAATACACAAAGAAAATATTGTCGACACAGCATTGACTTGGATTCACTGTACACGAAGTCATTTCTTCGAGGAGTTGCAGTCGCGACCCATCTAAGGACGCGTGTGGTTTTGACGTCGACGTAAATTAAATATTTAAAAATAGCGCCTTTTTTGGTAGTAGGGACCACCCTTCGTTAAAGTCGGTACAGGTTTAGTGTTCCAGTTTTGTGGGTATAAAGCGCGGAAGCTGCACTCGGGCTACAGAACACGCCATAGTGGAAGTCTCCTGATCAATTTTGCCCACGGGGGAATCTTTCGCTGCCGCCAAAATCTCCACACAGAGGCTTCGTCTCTTTTAGTCTCCATCTCAGAAAGGGACACCGCGGGCAGCATTGAACCCGTGTCTTTGCGCTAAGCAGCAAGTTTAGTGATATAATACTGGCGCAAGACATCGCAGGCCACGACAGCGTCCACGAGCACGGGTGTCAGGGATCGCTGTTTTTATTCTTTAATTTCCCCTTTGCTTTAGCGTCGCAGGCCTGATTGGGAATTGTGGACACGACGGACACTGATGACGCGTAATGCTGGCTCCCATTCGCGACAAACTATCTTTAAGGTTTCCTACTTTTTCGACACTCCCGCCAGCATCGGTGGCCTATTTATGAATATGGCTAACTGGTCGCGTTCGCCCTTCTTTCCTGAAAACGGAATCCTCGTTATCCAAGGAAAAGCGAGGGTTTACGTGGTTTCCCTTCATGTTTTCGATAGTTTTCCCAGGTTTCGCCACTACACTCGGGTTCTCTACGAACACTCCAAAAATAGGATTCGATGCAGCGGAGCCCGGGGCAGAACGACGGTATCCCCGATCTCAAAGAGACTCTACTTGGACTTCTACCAAAATGACGCTTCGAAAGTGTGATGCACGTTTTTCAGAGTGGCCAAGAGTTTGGTGGCTTACTTCCGCTGACTAAACATGCTGGAAAAGTGCGCGCTGTCGTGTACGCTGGTCGGTGCCTCGGTAGGCTCATCGGTGGTCCGGAAATCCGGCTAAAGCGGATACCACATGCTATTGTTCCCATTGATGTTCGGGGCTAACATTTTCCAGGGCCCTCTTTTCACACCTGAGGCAGCAACAGCTACATTGATTGATTGATTGTAGGGTTTAACGCACCGACGCAACGCAGGCGATGAAGCGCGCCGTAGTGGAGGGCTCCGGATTAATTTTGACCACCTGGGGATCTTTAACGTGCGCCGAAATCTCATACACACGGGCGTTTTTGCTTTTCGCCTCCATCAGAAAAGCGGCCGCCGCGGCCGGGAATCGAACCCGCGACCTCGTGCTCAGCAGCGCAACGCCTTAGCCACTGAGCCACCGCGGCGGTTCAGCAACAGCTACAAAATACTTGCTCCGAACTCCATAACATAGTGAACTGACGTGACAGTTGTTCCATAACTTCCTCAGTCATGTAACGGCTTTGTAACCTCCACGACACGGAATGTCTAACTTACTGACCCCCATCGTAGCTCAGCGTTTACGTTGGTGTCCTGCAATAGATTGATGCCCAACTTTTACAGTTCATGAGATTAGCTTCTCCGAACACCGGTAGCCAACGAGTTCAGCGACCCACGGAACCTATTCAAGATATCCTGGCGTCACGCCCTGGACAGAATGACTGGTACGAGTATTATCCTATGACGGCCTCTGTGCACAACTCGAACCAGCTATATAGAGGCTCCTCGGGAAATAACTTTTACCTTTCGCTACCTCCAAGTTCCGATGCTCCCGACAGAGGTGCTGCACGCTACCAGCCGTTTTGAAAGGTTCAGCACGACCATGTGGACTGGACTCCAGCATATCCCTTCACTACTGCGCACAGACAAGCTCAGATGCAGCCGTAGCCAGACACGCACCCTCACAGACGTCTCAAATTTATTGACGTGGGGCTCATTCGACGGGCACACCACGTTTTGGCCGTTGCGAAAATTTGCTTCTGCGCTGCCTGAACCGTTAAGAATTGTCCAAGCTTAATTTAGACCCTGTCACTAATATCTTCGGGGATTTGTCGGAGCTTGGCGCACGCTGACGTCGCTGCTGCTTTGTATTGCACCCTCCAACAGACAGTCATGACGCGCAATGCTGGCTATAGTTGCAGTTCTGCTGGCAGGCGTTCTGGAGCCAGCTGAAGACGTTCCCCCAATTGGCTTTTCAGTCATCTATTGTGAAGAGGGTGGCAAAAACTGCCGTAGATGATGCTGTCCAGGTCTGAGGGAAACCAAGTGTGCCATTACTACAAGAGCAGCACAGAACGAGGGGCAGCGTATCCACTTTCAGAAAGATCAAGACTGCAATCTTATTGGTTTGCCTGTATCGAAACTGAGCTTCCGTGTCTGAGCGTGAAGCTTCTATTGGTGGTCGTAGATTGCAGCGCGTCTAAATGCCAACTTCAACACGCGCGCACGCACGTATAAAGACACACCTATACACACGTGCGCACAGAGGGGGTGAGTGAAACAGTTGATTGATTGTGGGGTTTAACGCGCCGACGCAACGCAGGCGATGAGGCGCGCCGTAGTGGAGGGCTCCGGATTAATTTTAACCACCTGGGGATCTTTATCGTGCGCCGAAATCTCGTACACACGGGCGTTTTTGCTTTTCGCCTCCATCAGAAAAGCGGCCGCCGCGGCCGGGAATCGAACCCACGACCTCGTGCTCAGCAGCGCAACGCCTTAGCCACTGAGCCACCGCGGCGGGTGTGAGTGAAACAGTGAGAGAGAGGCAGAAATGCCATTGGGTAGGCTTTCATTTTGCATTTGTTTTGTTCTTTACGTGCCTACCCACTCCAACCACGTTAATGCATTCGCTAATATAGTGCAGCATTAAGAGCTTAGTTTAGCGTCTTCGTAGCAAGAACTGGTGCGCCATGTTCGGTGCTGTTGTGAGCCGGCTCTCGCTTTCAAAAATCAAGATGTTTCATTAAGGGAAATTATCGACCATAAAGGCGCTCGCGGGGGGTGCACGCCGCCCATCCGTTCGCTCTAAGTTCAGCCGGGTGGGGCAAGTAATCGGCTCGTAAGCACCCTGCCGAAACAGGGCGCAAACAGCGGCTGCAAAGAAATAATCGCTTTGAGACGTGCAGAGAGAGCCAGAAGGAAATGAGTTTTTCGGGCAGACGAGCTCTATCGATCGGGCGACACCGCGGTCGTTTGCTCCTTATCCCAAGAGGCGTTCATTGCCCTCCACCCTCGACAGGTAAACAAAGAGAAGCCATGCGTCAACCGCCTCTTCTTCTTATCCAACCTCGGCTTCGAGCTCTGAAAGCGGGGCGGTGCTACCAACGACCGGCCTCACTTTGGGCGACTAAGGGATCCGCGGCGCGATAAAGTTGAACCTCGGCCTGGGGCTTCTGGAGCGCGCCATTTAAAGAGCCATCAAGACAAAATACGACTTGTTAATTAGACAGAATCAGCATTAGTACGTGTAACCTATCCAGCTCTATTCCAACGAAAAGATGTTTGTTAGCAAAAAAACTCCGAAGAAAAATTGAAAAGCTTTAAGATTTCGCGCTATACTGACTGTCTGCAGGGACATACTCGAGGTCAGCACTAAAAACCTAGCTGACAGCGTGTTAACTGCGCGTTTGCATTCACGAGATACGCTCAAACGGATCTGGAGGTCCCACTGAAATCGCCAAGTCATGTTTCTTGACGGTGGCTTTGTGCGGCGGCCTCCAATTGCCGGAACAAGATTCTGTGACGTCGTAGAGACGTCGTCAGAAATTGGCTGGGGCGTCGGCACTCCTTCATCGTTTTCTTTAATATCTGGAATGTTTGTTTCAGATTGCATAAAAAACAATTGTACGAGGGATTTTGGGAGAAGGCAGTCTTGTTAATGAAGCAAGAGAGAGAGAGAGAGAGAGAGAGAGAGATAGAGAGAGAGAGAGAGAGAGAGAGAAATAACTTTATTTGGAGAGGCTGGTGATCATAGGCGTCGGTCAAGAGCCTTTGGGTTCTAGCAGCATCTTCGGTCAGCTGGACGGCCCAGACTTGATGCGCTGGGTCGGAGCTGAGCAACACGGTCTCCCATTGCTCCGTCCGAGTGATTCGGCGCGCGGGTGTAGCCGCCTGCAAGCTGGCCTATGGCATATGTGCTAGATCTGCCTTTCTTTACATTTGTGGCATTTGTCGGAATGTTGCCCTGGATAGCTACAGCTATACATAACCGGGTTTAGATATGAAGTCCTCTCAAGTAGCCGTCACACGACGGATTGCCTCTTGTTGAGTAACGGGCGAGCGGGGGGGAAACGGGCAAGTTCCAGACGGTAGTGATTTTTTATGTCCCTGTAGGACACGAGTTGATCCCTACCCGACCATTGGAGCGAATGGGCGAATGGGGTGTGGCACACATCAAGTTTTTTCCAATGGAATCTGTCTTAAAGGTCTACTGCAACACTTTTTGAACAGCGAATTTTAAAAACCATCATTAAAGACCACTTCAGATCTCTTTGGCAACCCCAACACCGACCTTGTGTAATCAAGGAATGAAGAGGACAGAGGCATCTTTATTGTTCCGAATCCGCACCAACTCACCGCGGACCGCGGCGGGGCTTCATAAGATGAACCTTGTGTCCTCACCTCTCTGCGCAGCGTGTTGTGCAACAGGTGACATGGGACATTTTCTTATGGACTGCCGAGAGCATGCGGCAGAGATGTTAGCTTTGTTTAACGAACTTCGAAGGAGAGGCGCTCCGCATGCCTCTTACGATGATATATTTTTTTCTATAGGCCATTGGATTACCAGGAGAGACATTTGCGCCTGATTTTCGGGTTTTTAAGGGACACACGCCTCAGTGACGCCTACTGATCTCCCACCCATAGCGGCATGAATGTGTTGATCGGGGGAGCAATTGCTGGCATATCACGCAAGGCTAGATACATCCGTTAATAAACGTCATCACCAGCACCACCATCTTTCTGGTACTTCTCCGTCGCTACGTCTATTCGTGTCATGCACAGATAGACGCAAAAAGAATGATCAAAATTCCTACCGAAATGAAAATTATACTGAATCATCAAATTTAAAAATAGAATCAAATTGAGCGCTCCTCTCTTCTCGAAAACTGGTAACCGCTTCTCGCTTTCCCACTCTCACAACTCACGTTACCTCACAGGACCAATGAGGGCAACAAAAAATAATGCGTTACGGAAGTTTCAAGACCATGGTTGTCAGATTTTAGAAGCTCTTTTACGAGCTTCTTGACGGCGTTGTTCGGCGGCACCGCGCTGACAAGCAGGGCAGGGAGAGCAAGCACACCACACCGTCGAACTAAGCAGCGTGCTGCTGCATTGATGCGTGTTGCTCAGATTATTTTACTTAAATCACTACCATCCTCTCCAAACCCCTTTGGGTAACGGGACGGGTGTTCACAGCGAGGCCTACCTTGTAGTCATGTCCAGAGTTATTCTTTGATCCAAAGTGTGATGCGAAGTTCAGCGCTGTATTGCTACTGAGCGTTGACGTAAACGCCACGTGTGTGTTGATAGGAAGACAAGAAACATTCGCGTATCCTGGTTAAAGAAAGTGTTCAGTGCACATACACTCACAAAAAACATGTTCCAGGGCTAAATTATCGATCTGCAGAACAGCTATTCGATATGTTAACCAATCAGCCATTTCTGCAATGCAAAACGCCTTATCAATGTGCTACACAAAGCCCTTGCGTCAATGATTATCTTTAAGTGTGTAGTTTTTGTAGTTTTCAAGCAATTCTGGTTGCGATAATGCCTGTGTCCAGAACCTGCCTTGCAGATTAGCCGGGTCACGCTACTACAAGATATTATTCCATAGCTCTTTTTTTAACTTAAAAGAAGGTGTCGCACAGTCGCGATCCTCCGGACGCAAACCAAAGTAGTCACGAGTGTAATGAGCCACTAGAATTACAGTTGTCCTTGGTAACCGCTTTCGAACAACAAAAATTGCCCCCACCTCCCCGAAGGGAATCGTGAGGAAGTGCGAATGCATTTCTTGCGCCGAGAGTACACGGCGTAGTAATTCTGCCATCGCCTTGAGAGGCGCAGTACCGGCGAGGGGGAGCTGTCAGGCGAGGGGAGAGGCGCGCGCCGAGGGTGAGTGCAAACCTAACGGGGGGAGAGGCGCGCCAGCTGCAGAGCATGTGACGTCACGGCGCGAGGAGAGGGGGAGCAGACGCAAAGGCGCCAGCGCGCGGTCACGTGGGAGTGTGACGTCACGGCGCGAGGAGCGGTGCGGGAGCCGGCGCGGGCGCGCGCAGCCACGGCGCGGGAGGCGGAGCGCGCGCGGGTCACGTGGGGTGTGACGTCGCTGCGCCGTTGCTACAGACGCTCCTCTCCGCTCCTCGCGCCGTTGCTAGGGGAGAGGAGGAGGAGCAATGCGGACGGCGGATTCAGGGTCGCTTATAAAGTGCATCGCACTTAAAAAAAGCTTGGCTTATTTGCCTTACGTACGCCGATCGCTGCTATATATAAAAAATCCCTGACAATTGCGATGCCCCCTCATGTGAAATTTGAGCGCAGCGCAAACTGCAAACCTCGCGGTGACAGCGCATTACGGCTGCGTCCCATAAAGTGGTCTCGTCATCAACGAACGCACCCCGACGCCCGCTATTATCTCCCAGCACGCCGCCGCCGCTGAGCATGTCTCGCGCGCACGCGGCATACCTCTGTCCCCCGCACATTTCCAGCATATTTTCCTCCTCCGCTATTCTGCTCGCTCTATCTCGTCTATCTTCGGATTCCTCCTCGTTCGCTCCGGGACAACAAGGACGACGGCAACGGCGACGTGAAACCAACAAAAAGTGATTGCTTTTCCGTGAACGTTAGTGCTTCTTAGGGATAACATTCGTCCCAGAACTTCGGGACGCTCGAGAAGGAGTGAAAACCCCGAAGCTGCCGTCCACTTCGCGGTGCTTGCTGAGTACAACACTTTTGACGTCGACGCTGATATCTGCTGCGGGCAGACATCAGCATATCGCACGCAGATGGACGATTTTGCATGCGTTCTATGTAAGCGCGGAGACACTGGGCGAGGATGGGAGTGGCTCATCGAAAAACGCCATGGAAGGGCACACAAGTGCTCAATGCGAGCAGTAGTGTCTGCCGTCTGTTACTCTCGCTATTTGTTTATATTTTCTTTTTTTGAGTCTGCGGTTCAGTTTTTCCTACCTTTAAAGAAAAAAAATACGACCTAAAGTATTATTTAGACTCGTTTGTTCGCTGCAATGACACATAAAAATATTTCACACAGAGCCAATCATAGGGTCTCCGCGTTGTCTCGTCATATCCGGAGCCTTCGGGTGTGCATAGCCAGTGCCCCATTTGCTTGCATTTTAAGGCGTAAAATATGCCTAACGTTCTTAATTCCGCACCGATCATGATCATTGTGTTTGGGTGTGTACCTGAACTACACGAACAACAGACGAAGAGCCAGAAAAGTACCCAGAAGAAAAGCGTTGCGGGGAGTCCTTGAAGCACTTGTGGCTCGCTGTGCGCGACACTGGAAGGCCACTCCGCCTCCCCAGAGCGAAATGCCCCGTTGTTTAACAGAAGGCCTGCGCGAAATGGGAAGGAAATTTTTCTGAATGACTCCGGTGGGTTTACTTCACTCGCGGTCTACGTTGATCCAGCGTCGTAGCTTATGCCACTGAGATTCGAGAGGTCGAAAATCTGTTGTCGTGGCCAGGGAATAGATCACAAAACGGCGCAACACTCGTCCAATTTAAAAAAAGAGGTGAAAGAATGCTCGATGTGGCGGCAAATTACTCAGGGAAGTAAAGTAAAGTAAGCAAAGTGAAGTAATTAAGTGGAAAAGGGAATGGGGTAAATTTTGGTCTGGGAATTAAACGTACGCTCTCTGGAACGTGTGACAAGCCCAGATCCCAAACACCAGGAAGGATCCGTGTTTCTACCTGAATAAGGTGGACCTTGTGAGCGCGCGTACCGTTCGAATTGGAAAGGTGTGTCGGAGACATACACTCAGCATACACCGGAAATTAGAGCATGGTAACTGTAGAAGTAGCGCGTTAGAGAATAACAAAGCAGGCTCCACACAAAATGTACGCTTTGCTTGTCGTTTTGCCGTTGCGCCACTATGCGGCATTCACTGATACATGTGGTTGTATGGCGTCATCCCTACAGAAGGCCCGCAAGAAATGCGAGGGTGGGAAAATTAAATTGAATAAACGTTAAACGTTTTTTACAAAAAGGATGGCTTATGGCCTATGTGAGGAAAGGAATAATGGGATAAGTGATTTCAGGAGGCCATGGTAGTGTGTACACGTGGAGGGAGAAAAAGGCGAAAAGGGAAACGAATTTGATGATAAGAGGACTGGAGCCACCCACATCGGCAGCTGCTTCGCGCTGCAGGCATTGGCCCTGCACAACGTGGGAATAAATTGGATGATGTACCATGATGATGGTGATGACGATGGAATGGCAGGACGATTTCGGCAATCGGACACCGATACTTTTGCATTCACTCCATCATAACGAGTGCTTAGGTGACTGCTTAATTTCTACTTCAACTGTTAATATAAACGTAAAATTTGTTTACAAAAAGAGAGAGAAGAAACGTGACAGAATAAAAATGTAGAAAGCAACAAGAACAAAGGAAGAAATAAGCCGAAAGGAGAAAATTACTCGAACTGAAAATTAAAAAAAAACTCAGTGAAATGCCGTAGTCTACGTCGATTTACAATTGTTTCGTTCACTGAGTCCCCAGAGAAAATGCGAAATAGTTTATCGTTGTCGTGAGAGTACACATCGCACCGCATACGGTTCGTGCGTATTGTGCGGTGTCACTGTAATTAAATGTAGCCAATATTTCACGATAAGCAGAGTTAGCGGCGTTCCCCTCCTTCCTGGCATCGAATTTCTTTTTTTTTTGGGGGGGGGAGGGGGGGGGGGAAGGGAAGGGCCCTCTATTAGATCCCTCCCTCCCTTTGCGTGCACCAATGTTCTGAGCATGAATTTTCCTGGGAACAATATTTTCTTTAGACCATTCAATTAATCTATTCAGCTATATGCAGACAAGCCACTGCCTGGCCGAACCTCGCAAACTAATGAATAATCACTAACCGAAGTGTCAACAGTGGAAATGCCAGGTTCTCGCTGGCATAGGTAGAGGCTCGCCTTGGTGCAGCTGCACAACGTACTGCGTTTAAAATTTAAAATGTGCACAGATTACGCTCTACTTTTAGTATTGTTTTTCTGCTTTGTTTCCTGGCGTCTCTGGCACGCTGATCTTAAATCGATTCGCGCGCTATTAGGGGCAATGTTCCCATTCAGGAAGGCTGAGCTCGCGGGACTATTGAACCGCCACACGGTCGAAGGCGAAGAAGCCGGCGTCAATTACTTTTACGCGCATGCACTGTTCTGATCGATAAGCAAGTGGTCCGCCTTGGTAATTCCTTTCGATTGCTGCACAGGTGAAAAACGAAAGGTGTGACGCTCCGCTGGCGCTTCTTCGATCGAATGCAGGCGGCTATGCCGTTATCGTCTTCGGGTGATACGGGTATTGATATTTTTTTCCTCTGAAAGTTGCTTTGAATGAGACTGTGCACTAACAGGTTCGTAGGACATGGATTACGTACATATCCACCGGGATTGCACGTCAAATACGTTCAGTGTGCAACCGGAAGATCGAATAATGTGCCCCGAAATATGTTACACATAGATGTGCGCAGTTCCCCAGCTAAAAAGAACGGGTTAATAAAAAAACAGGGTGCAACCGGAAGATCGAATAATGTGCCCCGAAATATGTTACACATAGATGTGCGCAGTTCCCCAGCTAAAAGGAACGGGTTAAAAAAAAACAGGGTGTATGCATTTTTGCATTCCTTCGTAATTATCCGCAACTGAGCATTAGCACGGGCACGTTGAAAACAGTCAACCAGGCTGAATCTAACGGAGCTGGGAGACCAAAACTATCGAAATGTGTGCCACAGTTATTGGCGGTCGTGGCGTAATCCACGTTGCGGGAGGAGCAGGAAGCCAGCGACGCCGTTCATGCGGGTGGAGGGTGACTGTCTCTCTTTTAGATGCAAAGCATATCTTGCTCTCAGCTCCGTCGTCCGTCGTCCGTCCATACACCGCCCCAGGAAGACATCGCCAACTCTGCCGCTCCAGGAGCCTCTTAAGGGGAAGCGTGCTCGTCTCGTGCCGGCCCAGGAAGACACCGGCAACACTGTCGCTCCAGCATCTCATGGTCGGGGCTATGTCGCTCCCTTGTTGTGGCGCCGTCCACATCCCCACTGCGCGCGCTCGACTGATCTCGGGCCGGCCCAGGAAGACACAGGTAACACTGTCGCTCCAGCATCTCATGGTCGGGGCTATGTCGCTCCCTTGTTGTGGAGCCGTCCACACCCCCACTGCGCGCGCTCGACTGATCTCGGGCCGGCCCAGGAAGACACCGGTAACACTGTCGCTCCAGCATCTCATGGTCGGGGCTATGTCGCTCCCTTGTTGTGGCGCCGTCCACACCCCCACTGCGCACGTTCGACTGATCTCGGGCCGGCCCAGGAAGACACCGGTAACACTGTCGCTCCAGCATCTCATGGTCGGGGCTATGTCGCTCCCTTGTTGTGGCGCCGTCCACACCCCCACTGCGCGCGCTCGACTGATCTCGGGCCGGCCCAGGAAGACACCGGTAACACTGTCGCTCCAGCATCTCATGGTCGGGGCTATGTCGCTCCCTTGTTGTGGCGCCGTCCACACCCCCACTGCGCACGTTAGACTGATCTCGGGCCGGCCCAGGAAGACACCGGTAACACTGTCGCTCCAGCATCTCATGGTCGGGGCTATGTCGCTCCCTTGTTGTGGCGCCGTCCACACCCCCACTGCGCGCGCTCGACTGATCTCGGGCCGGCCCAGGAAGACACCGGTAACACTGTCGCTCCAGCATCTCATGGTCGGGGCTATGTCGCTCCCTTGTTGTGGCGCCGTCCACACCCCCACTGCGCACGCTCGACTGATCTCGGGCCGGCCCAGGAAGACACCGGTAACACTGTCGCTCCAGCATCTCATGGTCGGGGCTATGTCGCTCCCTTGTTGTGGCGCCGTCCACACCCCCACTGCGCACGCTCGACTGATCTCGGGCCGGCCCAGGAAGACACCGGTAACACTGTCGCTCCAGCATCTCATGGTCGGGGCTATGTCGCTCCCTTGTTGTGGCGCCGTCCACACCCCCACTGCGCGCGCTCGACTGATCTCGGGCCGGCCCAGGAAGACACCGGTAACACTGTCGCTCCAGCATCTCATGGTCGGGGCTATGTCGCTCCCTTGTTGTGGCGCCGTCCACACCCCCACTGCGCACGCTCGACTGATCTCGGGCCGGCCCAGGAAGACACCGGTAACACTTTCGCTCCAGCATCTCATGGTCGGGGCTATGTCGCTCCCTTGTTGTGGCGCCGTCCACTCCCCCACTGCGCACGCTCGACTGATCTCGGGCCGGCCCAGGAAGACACCGGTAACACTGTCGCTCCAGCATCTCATGGTCGGGGCTATGTCGCTCCCTTGTTGTGGCGCCGTCCACACCCCCACTGCGCGCGCTCGACTGATCTCGGGCCGGCCCAGGAAGACACCGGTAACACTGTCGCTCCAGCATCTCATGGTCGGGGCTATGTCGCTCCCTTGTTGTGGCGCCGTCCACACCCCCACTGCGCACGCTCGACTGATCTCGGGCCGGCCCAGGAAGACACCGGTAACACTGTCGCTCCAGCATCTCATGGTCGGGGCTATGTCGCTCCCTTGTTGTGGCGCCGTCCACACCCCCACTGCGCACGCTCGACTGATCTCGGGCCGGCCCAGGAAGACACCGGTAACACTGTCGCTCCAGCATCTCATGGTCGGGGCTATGTCGCTCCCTTGTTGTGGCGCCGTCCACACCCCCACTGCGCACGCTCGACTGATCTCGGGCCGGCCCAGGAAGACACCGGCAACACTGTCGCTCCAGCATCTCATGGTCGGGGCTATGTCGCTCCCTTGTTGTGGCGCCGTCCACACCCCCACTGCGCACGCTCGACTGATCTCGGGCCGGCCCAGGAAGACACCGGTAACACTGTCGCTCCAGCATCTCATGGTCGGGGCTATGTCGCTCCCTTGTTGTGGCGCCGTCCACACCCCCACTGCGCACGCTCGACTGATCTCGGGCCGGCCCAGGAAGACACCGGTAACACTGTCGCTCCAGCATCTCATGGTCGGGGCTATGTCGCTCCCTTGTTGTGGCGCCGTCCACACCCCCACTGCGCACGCTCGACTGATCTCGGGCCTGTGGCGCCGTCCACACCCCCACTGCGCACGCTCGACTGATCTCGGGCCGGCCCAGGAAGACACCGGCAACACTGTCGCTCCAGCATCTCATGGTCGGGGCTATGTCGCTCCCTTGTTGTGGCGCCGTCCACACCCCCACTGCGCACGCTCGACTGATCTCGGGCCGGCCCAGGAAGACACCGGTAACACTGTCGCTCCAGGAGCCATTAAAGGGAAAGACACCACCGGACGTTCAGCAAGCCGAGCATGCGCAGTGGGGGTGTGGACGGCGCAACAACGACAAGGGAGGGACATAGTCCCGTCGCATCTAATAAAATTACACCATCTTCCCGTAGAGGAACCCTGAGTAGTATGAGAAACAGCCATGGGCGTAAATATAACGTTAGCTACGTACCTCAACCTAACGGAAACGACGAACTGAAAACTAATGGGCACTTGAATCAACCTCATGGATGCTTTGCATACTACTCAGGGTTCCCCTACGGGAAGATGGGGTAATTTTTTTTTTTGCTCATTCACCAGTCAAGCGGCTCAACTCGGCCGTTGTTAGGGGGCCATAACCACCCAGAACAGTTTTGGGGAGCCGTGTCGTATGCTATACGCGATGAGAATGCCAGCGGTTCAGTTCACTCGGTCGGTGAAAAGAGGTTATAATAAAACTTCGACGTGTGGCAGGGCATTTTCTGATGCATTTATGTCGCTTTCTTCGGATATAGCGTTGCCGAATTAAGTTCGGTGATTTTCGCACGTCTGCATTGCAACAAAAAAGTGTATTTTTAATTCGAGTGAGTATTGGTATTCTTTTATACGTATAGATGTGTGCCCAAAAGTTTTCTCAGTTTCGTTAAAGCCAAACCGCATTGCTAGTAGATGGGTGCGTTCTTAGTCCTTATGTAACTCTATACCTAGTCTACGATGTGGCGTGGCCACAGTGATTTTCGCAAAGACAAGGTCCGCCTTGAAATAGAAACCAAATGATTCACGCTAAAGGGATCTGACGCAAGAAACATGCTGGGGTTCCAAAAGAGATGATTCGCCTAGACTATATATATATATATATATATATAAAGCACAATATTTTAGGCACGTCAAAATATTCTTGCTGAACCACTAAGCACTTTTGTATTTCTCCTATTCCTTTCCCTGGTGCACCGTTGAAGCTCTCTGAACGTGTTAAAAGTATTGCGCCTGGATCCAGCATGTTCTTTTTTTTTTTTCATTCGGAGCATTTGTACGTAAACATTGCAGTTGTGGAGCCCAATAAAGGCTATCGTTTTAAAACTGATTGCCTTTCCCGCAATTTCTGAGTTAGCGTGAGGGCCGCAATACGGGACTACAGTAGACTATCGATAGATGTGTGAAAGGGCAAATGTATGTGCATACACACTCTTGATACCAGCTCAAGCACTAGGAGGAGAATGTAGCTGACAGTTTTTCAGAAAGCAAGAAAACTACAAGAGGTTTACGCACGGCATTCCCAAAGTTGCTTTGCCAACAATGAGTCGCTCTGCACTACAAAATGCATCAATTATTTTTGTTCTAGTCCTTGCAAATGCATCTTCACGGAGGCTAGAGGTCTCAACTTCGCGAGTGCTTACGAGCCACCGAGTTTAGAAGACGGCAACGCGGTAATGAAGCCCGAATAGCACCACGATGGCACGAACGAGGCGGCAGGAGCTGAGCCCTGCAACCTCGGCGTCTTGAATTGTGACCGAACGACTGGAACAAGAGCTGCGATGTTGCATTCGTTGCGATAACACAGCTGACCACTAACGAGAGGAAGCTTACGAGGCCGACAGGCTAAAAAAACATGGAGGAAAAAAAAAACACGAAACAGCCGGTACCGTACTCTCATGCCAATGGGTTTCACATGAAGTTCCATTTATGGTTCCGTTTACGCGGTGACGCGGAAATTTTAGTTCCGATTACCGAGAATTTTTTTTTTGTTATCTGAATACAAAACCAACCAAGCGGCAATTACGTTTAAGCGATTTCCATTTATCGAAATTCTACACTATAGCTGTTACGGTACATGGATACATACGGGAGTTGGAAAGACGATGATACTATATAGGGTTCACACTGAAAATTGGGTTGACTGCAATCATTTGCGCACACTGGCAGCCCTTTCGTACTACGGGAACTTCGATCAATCAAACGCCCCGCCTCCTCCCCAACTTCCGCTGTCCCTTTCAGTTTCCCTCTTTCCACATCCTCCCTGTTGTAATCTCCGTTCGGGCCAATGACCGCTTGAATTGCCGAACACGATGCGGGCGCGTCAACACCGACGCATGCCTCCATTCGATCAGCGCTTATTTACCTGTACACGAATCCATTACGGAGTGTGTCGCCTCGTGCAAACATTGTGATACATGATAGCCCTCTTCCAGTTTCCGGTGTTCGGGCGTGGCACAGAGTTGCTGTTGTTCTTTTTGTAGTCGTCGTCGTTGTCGGGGTTACTGTACCGTAAAAAAAAAATCGCCGCTACTGTAAAGAGAAATCGTTCCGGTACCGTAACCGTCTTCCATATTCCTGCCTTGTTGCATCGCGCATTTTTTTTTAATACTGGGAAACAGAACGAACGTGGAAGTAGCCGAGAGGGCACCGTGATAATTGGAACTCTGGCTGAAGATTACAATATTACCTAATGGTAATTTGTGCGCACTGCTAACTGCAGTCTTCTTAGTGACGGCGCATACCTGCTGCGTCTCAGAAAGGGCTAGCCTCATGAGCGAATGCACGACGACAAGCGCTGTACAGTGAAATCTCGATATAACGAACTTCAGGGGACCGTGGAAAATTGCTCGTTATTCTGAAAGGTCGTTATAGTGAAAATCGCAAAATTTAAGAAAACAAATAGTGTTTCAATGCCTAAAACGACCTACGTGTAAATCAGTGCATCCTTGGAGTCATTTTTTACAAAAAAAAATGCACTAGTGATCATGAAACAATGCACGTTTATTTAAAGTGGTTGGCGATTTTCATCTAGCGCGAGTAGCACAAGCTTCCTAGCACGAAGGACTCAAAATCTTACACATTCTTGGGGAGTGAATCAGCGGCCGTGCGGTTTTTCCCCGGACATGTGCGGAGTTTTTGTATGCTGTCCACCACATCCGCAGTCGTCGCGTGCTCGTAGTAGTCTTGGAGTACTGCTGCGGCACCCTCAGAGGCATCGTTGTTCATGCCATCCTCGCTGCCATCTTCACTTCTTCATCCTGAACGCTCACGGTCTGGGCAATGTCCTCTGTTGTCTGCTCCGCTGATGTCCGTGAAGATCCAGCAAGCCACGTGAGCAGCGGCGGAACGTAGAAAAAGTTGGGGTGAGCGCGAATAGCGCGGCCGCGGCTTTTGGGACGGAGAAGGCCACCCATGCTTCATTTTTTCTCCTCTCCTCACCTTTTTTCTCCTTCTTGCATCGGCTGCCGCATTCCGCGGAGCAAGTTGCAAGACGTCCTCTTCTTCGCTGCGCTTTGCCGTGTCGTCTACTAGCACACTGCCCCGGTTGCCGCGATTGTTTAACGGACTTCTAAGAGTCTCCGGCCTTGAAAATATGAGTTCTTAGTACTGAGGTGTTGTTAACATGGCACGGAACTAAATAAAGCGATCGTTATTTTGAAACGTTTGCTATTCTGAAGTACGTTGTAGTGAAATAATTTTACATTAAAACTATAAGCAGTCGGCGTGGGATTTCTTAAACGCTCGTTAATTTGAAAAGTTCGTTAATGTGGTGTTCGTTGTACCGAGGTTTGACTGTACTGTGGCGTTCTCTCGTAGCGCGCGCTGCCGCGGAGCATATCTCGTGCCGCCTCAGTATACTGGCCTCCCCCTGACACATTCGCCATGCTTTTCTACTCCGCTTTCCTGCTCGCTTTATCTGATTTGATTGTAGGGTTTTAACGCGCCGACGCAACGCAGGCGATGAGGCGCGCCGTAGTGGAGGGCCCCGGATTAATATTGACCACCTGGGGATGTTTTAACGTGCGCCGAAATCTCGTACACACGGGCGTTTTCGCTTTTCGCCTCCATCAGAAAAGCGGCCGCCACGGCCGGGAATCGAACCCGCGACCTCATGCTCAGCAGCGCAACGCCTTAACCACTGAGCCACCGCGGCGGGTCTGCTCGCTCTATCTCGTAAATATTCGGTGTCCTTTACGTTCGCTCAGTTATAACGAGGCCGACGGAGAAACAAAACAGCAGGAGCGGGCGTTTTGGAATTGCGCTGTAAAACTCGTCTGATCTCATAGAAAGTGAATCCAAACCTCCCGAGTAGAAGCCCGATGCACTGCCACTGAGCTATAACGACACGCTCTCAGTGATTGTGGTTGTTTAATAATGTTTATTGCAACAGAAATTTTCAGAGTGGGTGGGCTCTTTTTTTAAGCGGTGGAACAAAAATTAAAGAAGTGGGGGCCACGTGACAAGTGAAAGTGCCGACACGGGAGCAGAACAGGCGCACCCCAGCCGCGCAGAACTTTTATTCTCGGGAACCTGCGCCGGGTGCAAGCAGTTTGCGGGCTGAAGTATTGCGCGCCAAAAGACGAAGCAATGACAACACGCGGCGAAGAAAGACACGCCGAGACGGTGTAGTTGCAATAAAAATGCCGCTCAAAGTAATTCCCACCAAAAGCACGAAAAAACGAGAAAGAAGACAGAGAGAGCGAGCGAGCGAGCGAGCGAGCGAGAGAGAGAGAGAGAGAGAGAGAGAGAGAGAGAGAGAGAGAGAGAGAGAGAGAGAGAGAGAGAGAGAGAGAGAGAGAGGGAGAGAGAGAGAAGGAACAATATTTAAGACGAAACTAGGTAGGAGGGGGAAAGTCACCCGGTCTACCCCGTTAGATTGTGGTCATGAACTCGTGGGCCCTACGACCTCTTCCGCCAGTTGCACGCATTGTTGCCGCGAGTCGGCGTGACGCCACGTACTTATGAGAAGCGTGATGAAGCCCCGTTACCATACTTAAGTGCCCCAAGGAAGTATTTTCTCCGCAACCATCAGTGGTTTCAGCTCGTACAGCTGCCCGTGCGCCTCTCAGAGAGAGAGGAAGCATATCTGATTCTTTCTACGTTTACGAAGCGGAGATATTCGGCGGTATTTGCTATGCTGACCCAGTCGACACTGCCAGTTGGTATAACTGAATCTAATTAAATACCTCAAGCCACGCGACGACTACTTTAACCAAGAGAGCGAGATATTCGGAAAACAGATGAAATAGTCACGATTTACCAGCTGTTTTCCTGCCACGAGCTTGCATTGCCCTATGGATTACATAAAGCTACTGCAAGGATACATAACGACGGGATAAATTTTCTACGAATTGCTTTATTTATTAAAATTAAAATCCTCGTTCCCCCGTCATGCTAAGCATCAAAGCGTAGAGTTAGGCCTGCGTACCTGGGAATTTAAATACCAGCGTTTAACACCAGCGTTTAATACCAGACAACGGGCTCACTCTCCGTTTCTCTGTTTGCTCCAGGTTCGATTCCTGGTGATGCCAGTAACTTATTTTATTTCTTTGCGGGAGTTTGTTGTTGACACCAACGATCGCGACAGAAGCCTTGGTGGGTAGAGGTAAAAAACTTCGCTTTAAAAGAATTTCGCGCATGTCATGCATGAGAGTTTTTAACGCAGGTTTCCCCCGCTTCGCCCTTGCTTCCGTGTCGCAACAATTGTTAAATAGATTGAAGCGAGAACAAAATGCTGACCAGTCTGCAGCGGCAACGCTTATAGATAGGCGAAGAAAAACTGCTGTTATTTGTTCTCTCAACTCTGTTAGCCCAACCTGAGAAATATTGCCAGCCATTACGACGTGAATGTCGTCTTTCGTTCTGGCAAGAAGTTGGGGAGTGTGTGCGCGGGTATTGACAGAAGGGTGAAGGAGGAAGAGCCACTGGTGGGGAAAAGAGCTCCATAATGCAAGATACCCGTTTCACCACCTGCGTTTGTGGAGTTGTGTCCTCCATTGCTCTCCATCCATGCGGTGGCAAGTACGTTGATGGTGAGATGGTATGGTGCTTAAACTTTTGTTTAAAAGACGAAGCTGGGCCTCAAGAGGGCGTACCATCTTCGCATCTCTCTCGTCACTGCAAAGAGTGCAGTGGCACTTTTGAGTTAGTCGTGGGGATGACACATCAAGGCCAGCGCCCGGGGTAAATTGCACAACACAAGATTACAAAACGCGGAGATACGTGCGTGAACCGCACTTTAATTGCGATTGCAAACTCAGGTTGCCTTCCTACGCAAGTTATGTGTGTAAGTGTTTGCGTGAGATATGCTTTGGGGACCGTCTGTTTATTTTGTTGTTGTTGGTTAATGAAGTACAAACGCGAAAATTTGGTGTTCCATTTTTATTGCTTTTATCGATGCCTAATGATCTGTCGAACCCGACACACCACTTTAAATAAAGGATAAAACGTGGCGAAAACTAGACGTGGACGAAAAAGACAGGGTGTGACAGACACAGGCACCAGTATCTGCGTCACCCTGTCTTCTTCGTCCACGTCTAGTTTGCGCCACGTGTTATCTTTCTGTAGGTATATACCAACCAGTAAATAACATGAAATATTCACATTGATATTCATATTCACAAATTAATCACATTGAACGGCCTGAAAATCGTTTGTTTTAATTTCCCGCGCTTTCATCCCGAAAGGAGCATAAGACAGAATCCCGGCATGACCTCACCGCTTTGTGCGGATGCCAAATCACTGCGGAGGCAGGTGGGCGCGTTGTTTAGACCGCGCCACCGCCGGAGCTGAAAGGCTGATCAGCTACCTTAAAGGGGCCCTGAAAGGCGTTTTGAGCACACTAAATTGACTAGCGCAATCGTTAGATTGGGTCGTCAACAACATCTGTGCCAAGTATTACTCTTTTACGCGCAGCGGAAAGCTCACACTTTTGTTGCAAAGTTTGTCGCTTTTTTCTCACCCTTTCCTTCGTGTTTTTGGACGCCGCCATCTTCACATGTCTACATCATCGATTCCCAGATGTTCGTCATGAGCTAGACATCCTGATATTGGGCGGCTTTTTCACGCACTTCCGGCAAAGAGATGAGTCGTCTGCTCAGCGTCGGCTCGCCGGCTGATCTGCCAGCAGAGTGCCGGAGTGCTTGGACATTTTACGACAAACGAAACAAGTGTAAACAAACGCTTAACCGTTTGTATTGAATGCAACAGGGCCATAACACGACATGAATATTCTCTTACTTGAGTACGTTCCATAAAGAAAGCGTTGAAGCCCCGTGGCACTTTTCTTGCAATCGCAGAACGCCCTGAAGCCGAATGCCCGGGTTTGACGCATACATTTTATTCAACTTCCAAACAATCCAGAGATGCGTTTCGAACGAATACAACGTCACAACATACGTTGCAAGTCCGAACCGCGATTGACAGACGATGGGTTGCCTCCTACTGCCCCTCGTAAATTCGGCACTCACCTCGCGCGCGGTTTTCGGGGACGAACAGCAAGTCACTTAACTCTGGCGCACAAGCCTAGATGGCTTTTAGCCACGCACACTGCACATACCCCATGCGAGGTTGAGTCGTACGCCGCTTGAGAAAGATAATCCAGACCATGGGAAGTACTATCCACCCGCAGAAGCACAACGTCGCATTTCATCGCGAAACAAAGGCGTCCACAACACACACCATCACCTCCTGTAATGCCAAACGCATCTCGCACTTCCAAATAGGAGTGAGTAGTATGCCTGCAGTGCCCATATGCCGCGAGGTGGGGCGCCAAGCTGAACCGGGATCACGCAACCGTAACTGACTTCTAGAGCGGTTTGTGGCTTGTTGCCAGGGCAACCGATGTTTGATATTGTCAAAGAAATGGTTCTCGCTCCAGCGCGAGGAAGCTCAGAGCAGTAGTATTAACTCTATGCTCAGAGCCGTGGCGGAGCATGTTTTGCCAACGTTGCCGCTCTCCACCACGCGTCGCCCCAAGCTGAACTGGCGTTTCGTGCACGGGTTCTGTATCGGTTTAAAATGTCTTTTTCACATGCCGCCGGCAGGAATTACCACCGCCACAAAATAAGACCCGGCACCACTGGGGCCACATCTGATACGCGCTTTTTGGATAAACAGTGCGCTGTGCATCCAAGGGAGCGAGGGCAGGATCCTCCTCGTGCGGCTGCGAGTTCGCCGCCGATAACAAGTCGCGTGCCGCCGATAGCAAAGTTCTGCAGCAACGTACACCGCGAAAGGGCAAGGCCAGGCCGTCGCACACATGGGGCCAGATTTTTCGTTCGCTTTTCCAGCCTTGAGCGGATTGCGGGATTCATGGTGTCAACAAAGCTTGCCCGTAGCAGACGGCTGTGTGAGCAGCGCAATAGCGGAAGTACGTCACCGCCGAAGAGCGCAGCATCATGGGATAGAAGGCTCACTCGCCGTCTACAGCGGAGAGTAAGTTGAAAGGAGGAGGAAACGCGGCGCGACGATAATGCGCGGTTTTTGATTTACGATTTCTCAGCTAATACTCATCGCTTCAACAAAATTCTTGCGGGAAGAGATTGCTAATACATTGCTTTATTTGGTTACATGTACATCCACGCATCGGCGGAAGGTATTTCAGGACCCCTTTAAAGTGCTAGGCCTACCATTGCGGCGAAAATTCGATGACCGCTTTCCATGGAGGAAATGCCGCTTTCAATAAACGTCCTGATGGCGACTTCTATTGTGATTCCGGGCTATATTATCGCTTCCTTTCCCGTGTGTGGAACTTTATTTTTGCCAACAGTGCCTTTCTGGGCAGCGGTTGTGCCTGTAGCTCCGGCTACGTGCACCTGTTTGTGAATGCGCGGGCGCCCAGTCGCCGCTCGCGGAGCCGCGCGCGTGAAGTGACGTCACGAGTTTTTGGCGAGCACTGTTCGCGAAACTTCTTTTGGCTGTGGGAGGTGATTGAAGCCTCTCCCTGGCAGCGTCGTGAGCCATGCGGTTGCCTTGTGCGCCGGAAGTATGTCCCGGAGTCCAAACAATGCGGATTTTGAATCCTTCCATTTGTAGGTCTCGTAAAGTGGTCAGAATATTTGTCGCCGTAGCGTTCGGGGGAAACGGACGGTTCAATTCACGGACAGCAACGTAAGAATCCGTCATAATGCGAAATTTCTTCGCGGTGAGGTAGGCGGAATGGTCATAAATTTTCCGGGTGCCTACCAATTTGCCCAGAAGTTCTACTTCTTCTACGAGGCCGTACGTGTTGGAACTTTGCCGTGATCCGTTCAATTCTGGCAAGTCTGTAGATGTCCACGCAATAGCCGCCGTCATTCCATTCAAAGACGCGTCGGTGTAAGTGTCAACTTCGTCGCCTGCCTTGTCATGTAGGAGCGTGCGAACGTAGTGTTCGCGTACTCTTCGGTTACTGCGCCGAATTGAGCGTCGGCGTGGAATACCGATTGAGGGGCGCTGCCACGGAAGGGTTGCTGGAGGCAAATCGGTGCTGTCAGAGTCGCTATTTAGGTGGTCCCATTTCTGCAGTCTTTTCTTGGGGCGAATGGTCCAGATGATATTTAAAACGTAGTTTGGTCTCTTCGATGAGGTTAGTGAGAGGCAGAAGGGGAAGTGCTTCGTGTAGAGTATCTACCCGGGTGAAGGAGGGGAGTCCGCTAATCGCAGGGAGGAGGTGCCGATTCATCTTGTCAAAAGCATTAATATGTGACTGTCGTAGTTCATAGATCGGGGAGCCGTAAGTGAAACATCCATGTGCCACGGCACGGGGAGCATAGTACAGGCTGCTTGGTACGCTCCTCCACATTTATTAGATAGCCGTGTAACTACGTGTAAGGTGGAACGCCAGGATTTCTGAAGTGAGGCTATCCACTGTTTTGTACTATTTCAGCTGCTGACTGGAACGCCCAACCGTCGAATTGTACCATTGCTAGATTCAAGGAGTGTATCCCCCACTTGAAGGGAGATAATCTGTTCCATATTTGTGCCACGTTTATCATCGACGCTGAGCATTTCTGTCTTTGTGGGGGATAGCTGTAGCTGGAATTGGCACTGCGTATGCTCCAAACTCAGGACTGCTGCTTGCAATTCTGTTTGCATAGCTTCTTTCGTGCCATATTCCGTGGCTTCTGTCCATACCACAATATCGTCCGCAGAAAGCGAAAACCGGACGGCAGTGCCCTGTTCAAGAGTTCGGGCCACTCGGTTCATTGCTAGATTAAAGAGGAGAGGAGCCAAAATGGATCCCTGTGGAACTCCTCTACCCAGGTAGAACGTAGTGGGCTGGTGGGCTCGAGGGTTAAGACGGATCGGTCGGTGCTGAAGAAAGCTGCGTATCCAGGCTTGAGCTTTTTGGCTAGGGTAGGCGAGGAAAAGTTCTTGAAGGATTCCTGATTGGCTGACCTTGTCAAATGCCTTGTGCATGTCTAAAGCGAGTACGTCGTCCGGCAAGGCCTTGCGCGAGGTCCGATTAATAACCCTCCGGAGCAGCCAGGTCGTGGGTTGCAAGGAGGGGGCGGAAACCCGTAAGGGAGGGATGAAACCAATTTGTACCTTCCAAGTGGTGTACGAGCCGATTGTTGAGCATACGCTCGATAAGCTTACATATTACAGGGGTAAGAGCGATGGGACGAAGATTCTGAGGATGACGAGGATCTTTACCGGGTTTGGATATTGGATGAATGACAGTTATCTTCAGAGAGTGAGGTATCTCGCATGACTCCCAGGAGTGGTTGGCCAGATGTAGTAGAGCATCCAGGCCATGCGGGGGAAGGTTCCGGAGGTCTTGCAATTTAACTTGATCGTGATCAGGAGCATATGTGGGCTTGCTTTGAGAAATGGCTACTTGCAGTTCACCCAAGGTGAAAGGGGAGTCGGGTTCCGGCAGGGGGTGATCAATGTTGATGATCGGTGAAGGTGGGAGGGTTGAAGGATCTGTAACGGCGTGAGGGAACAACGTGTGAATGATGGCATCTTCTACTTGTCTGTAGCCCATTTGAAGGGACATCTCATCCAGGATCGGCAGACGCACCTTTGCATGGCCTTTCATGGAACGGAAGACGCCCCAAAGACTAAAAAGACCAGATTCATGTCCAAGATCTTGGCAGAAATTCTGCCAATTCTCATTCTGTAATGTGACCTGATATTTGCGAATAATGCGATAATGACGTTTCAGCTGCATCAGGTGATGATGGCGTTTTCCTTGTGTACGATATCGTTTGGTTAGCCGTTCTGCCTTGCGGAGAAGTTGGAACATGTGGTAATGAGGACAGTCCACATCTGCCGTACTGGTAACTTCTTCAGCTGCGAGCGACTGTGCTTGTGTTATGGAGTTGATGAATTCCTCTAGCGTAGGTTGAGGAGAGATTGCAAGTTGCGAGCGATATGACGTCCAGTTTATCTGGCGATAAGCACGTGTAGTGCGGAATTTCTTGCTGTGAATTTGAAGCGCGATTGGGTAATGGTCACTGCCCCTGGTTGTTTAACGTGTGCCAGCTCTTCACCGCCCCAGGAGTAGCTAGGGTGAGGTCCGGTGTAGTATCTCTTTGAGCGTAATAAAGGCCAATCCGGGTAGGGACGCCGTATTCGTTTCTCAGTTGAATGGGGCTGTACTCAAGAGTTTCCTCTAAAAGGCGGTCTTGACGGTTTGTGGAGGAGTAGCTCCCAAAAGAGTGTTGCGAGCGTCGAAGTCACCCCCGATAATGATGGGACCGGTGAAACGTAGTGAAAAAAGATATGGGATCCAGTCATATTGTGTTGAGGGAACGGCACTCGAGCTCGGCCTGTAGTAAACAGACACAAGAAGCATCGGTTTGCCTCCTGGTGGCGTAACAAGGACAATAACCACTTCTCTGTCGCCATTGCATGCTTGGTCCCAACGATGCTGGACAGCGTGGCAGGATTTGTGAACAAGTACCACAGCTAACCCTGGGGTCGGGCCGTGTGGAGAGCGGGCTTGGGTTGGAATACTAGGGTCTGAAAAGGTGTTATAATCTAACATTTTACAAGGACCTCGTGTTTCCTGAAGAAGTAATGCTATTGGACGAAGCGTTTTAACCTGGGACTTAAGAAGTGGGCCGGTTTGAGAGAAACTACGGCAATTTCATTGCAGTATACTTCTATTAGAAGAAAGAGCTAGGGAAAAACATTGTACGGCTAAGGTTTTTTCTTTCATTGCGTTTCGGTGGGTGGTTGCGTTGGGGTCTGGTGAGTTACGAGTGTTTGACCAAATTTCTCCATGAACTTGCGTAGTTCATCTTTAATAGTAGCCACCTGCACCTGTAGGTCCTGCACAGCTGTGACTGAACTGGAGCACGTTAGTCGTGTCCGTGACGACCCCGCTACTTTAGAAATAATAACGCAGTACGCCCTTGAAAACGGCCTCTACAAATTGGTGTAGCGGTCTCACAGACTGTCTCGGACTGACCTTACTCATCCACGTCCGATTTCAACAGCGACATTGCCACTGACTTTGTGAACTGTGGCTTCTGTTAATTGGACCCCAAGACTAGAACTGTGTACATTGTGTGAATTGTTACCTTTCGCTTTCTCCTCCTCCTTCCCATCCTCACTTCCCCGCAGGGCCTTATGGCCTCTCGTCTTTAATAAAGCGTTTCACTCACTCACACGCACTTCACATATTTTCAGAGTCTTAGTAATTTTTTCACGGAAACCCAAATTTTTCGGGCATTTCTGCCACGCACAGAATGCAGTATTGATTTTTCAAACTTCTCGGTTCAGTAGTCTGAGCTTTGCGTTGATGACGTTGCCAATGAGTCATAGTGGCACTTCCCATTTTCAGGCAATCAATAAATTTGGTACCGGCGCGAGCGAATAACTGCTCCGCATTCGGTCGCACGGTCCTGAAAGACCTTTTTGTGCCCAAGCATCATGCGACTGCGTTAGCCAGCTGACGTTTTGCTAACCTCGCCACCAATTCATTGTGCAGAGACCCCAACTGAATCTGAAATACATCACTCTCACAGAGCAGGCCCGTGGCGGCGCCAGGTGCCCCTCTCGCAAAGCGAGGTTAAGGCATCCGCCTCGCTTACGCTGAAGCTGAGCCGTAGCTGCAAACCTTCCACGCCCAACTCACCGTCCTCCCTCTTTCCCTTTGTTGGTCTGCCAGACGGGCGCGTCATTTCCCGGCGGCAGGTCCGTTGTTTGGGTGTCGCGAGCGACGATAGCCATAGTCCTGGCGTTTAAGTTCACGGCAACGCATCGCCAGGTCGCCGTCAGTGGGAGACCACCGGAGTTACCGAATACGCCCCGGCGGCCCGCACTCAGTCTTTCATTGACGCGTACAAACATTGTCACATTGCTTTGCCACATCTAAAGAGAACGCACCTCTTTGGCTAAACACATGCTCGGGAATGGCTTCCGGGTAAACAAACATCATTTTACTTCGACTTGACGTGCCCATATATTCAAAGGGAATACGTTGATGACGAAGCAAGCGTAACATGCGGTGCGGGGCGCTGTGGATTGATCCCTCGCCTTAGGCATTTCGCTCTGGCTGTCTGACTTTGTTGAACCCGTGCTTCGCTTTTCTGCCCCTTTATTTCAATAATTACCATCCTCCCCCTCGCAATTTCAATCTCACTTAAATTCTTATTTCGGGACACGGACTTGTTCGGTTTCAGAAACATTAAACCAGATATTAATTAATTAATTAATTAATTAATTAATTAATTAATTGATTGATTGATTGATTGATTGATTGATTGATTGATTGATTGATTGATTGATTGATTGATCTAAAAATGCTGCTGCAGCAACGCAACAAGGCCCATCAAATCTTCAAGGTATTCCTTCCCTCAACTTTCATATGTTCACGACCGATGGTATAAACTTCTCTCCGGGCACTTTGCGTAGATACGCTTTTCTTGCTTATGAAGCTCGGTGCGAGACTTCTGCGCGTCGTTGTTCTGCGGAGTCGCAACAGCGCCCTAGTGGATTCTTTGCGGCCGGGCGCAACCAAGTGCAACAAATATGGCCCACAAAAGTCGGCGCATTGTCCTCAGATCCAGCCAACGGCCACTTTTCAATGCATGCCGCTGAGGGGGATTATGGCATGCGCAATTGCACGCAGGACAGCTCAATTTTTTAGTATAACAGCGTGAGCCCTACAACTCGAAAGGGAGCGAGGGCCTTTTCACTTTGATGCGCAGTTCCCCGGCCGCGTGTTTCCAAACGCTTCGCTGCACAGAGCACCCACGTGACATGTGATGTCACTGCTCGCGCTATTCTTTGAGAGCCTGCTAAAACGAGCCCACCGGTCCGGCTCTGCAGCCTCGACGTAGAGCACTAAGTACTGGCGCTGACGGCTTGGCTTCGAGCCCCGGCAGGTCTACCTGCTAGTTTATTTTAAAAATTTATTTTGTTTCTAAACTCGAATCTACGCGTCATCTTTATCACTAATGGTGATTTGGTATGTTTTAAGTCGCTTTAGGTTTGGGGCGCAGCCAATGACCACGTTGAATTACCGTTCTCCATCGCGCGAACGGACATGTCACACTGGTGCTCTGTGCAGGGAAGCGTTGGGAAATACGCTCCCCGCACGGCCCCGCACTACGCGCACTGTACGTCCGTTTGAGGCCACTTGTGGAGCAACGGGCCACTCTATTTTCCGCCGCCATGGACAACAGCCCTGGATGTGTACGCCCCGTCTTCCCCAGTATATCACTGTCCCATTCCACTCTGGAATTTTTTTTTTTTTACGACGTTTTTCCATGGCCGCGAGCGGCCGTTGTTATGCGCTTGATGTTCTAGAACGCCTCTAAGCCTCGCACGCGTCCGAGCAAAAAGCAATGGATGGAGATTAGAGTGAAATGGGCCCGGGGTTTCACGAGAAACAGCCTTGGTGACCGGGTGAGACCTTGCGGACCAAACCCTCCACGTTACCAAGCACGGCGTGAGACTGCGGCTGCTTCCAGCTCCAGCCACGTTTGCCCCCAAGATTACCCGCGACGTGGTGATCACAGACATCTTTGTGTACTTGTCGCCCAAGCTTGATAGAAGTAGCGGGGGGGGGTTAAGAAGGAGGCCCGGGTTTGGCGCAGCACCAATGACGTGAAACGGAGCCCTCCTGTCGTCGCGCCAAAGATGAAAAACAACGTACAATGAAAACTGCGTGTGAGAGGGGAGATCGGCAGGCGTTTTGCTTGCAAAAGCGACGTCGAAATTATCTATTCCCGGAAGCTTGCGTAGCGAACTCGGCTTGCCATAACGTTGTAGCTGCGTGGTGTCGGGTATACGCTGCCTGTGTGCTGTGCACTCCAGGGAAAGAGAAAATCCATTTAATACGCCGAGAAAGTCAACGTCCGTTTTCTGGAGTGCATGGAGACTGAGGAAGTGGGGACAATGCAAACTGCTTGAGGTTCTCGTACAAGCCTAATTCAATCAATTGCTTCTGTGAAGATATCAATGTACTAGTGCTGCACGCTCATTCAGAAATTGACCCACCGCGGTGGCTCAGTGGCTAAGGTGCTGCTGAGCACGATGTCGCGGGTTCGATTCCTAGACGCGGCGGCCGCATTTCTGATGGAGACCAAAACCAAAAACGCCCGTTTGTACAAGATTTCGGCGCACGTTAAAGATCCCCAGCTGGTCAAAATTAACCCGGAGCCGTCCACTACGGCGCGCATCATCGCCTACGTTGCGTCGGCGCGTTAAACCCTTCAATCAATCAATAATTCAGAAATTGCTCGTTTGGAGGAGGTACGAGGGAGGGCTATTTTTATTTACTCATCTAAACATTTAAAGGGACTATTATTGAGAAACGTAGTAGAAGGCAAAATGATACGCCGTCAGGAGAGCACGTGCACACAACTTTATGGCCTTTAGCGAGAGCTTTAAGTTGTTTGCAGCATTAAAGTATATTTTCCGTTTCTCAGCGAACTCCCACAACTTCAGTTTGACATACAAATTATTTATCTCCTTCTCTCCTTTCCGGCCTTTTATACCAGTGAGAGAATTGAAATTGTGTGTGCAGTAGAGTAAGAGGCCTAACAAGCCCGGCCACGGACAGAGGGCACTCGCTTCGCTAGGCCTTCCGGTCGCTGATCTGTATATTTATAAATGCACATACGCCTTGGTGCCAGCAAAGGATCGTGCTTACCCGATGCACGCGTTTCTCTCTGGTTTAAAGCGGGGCTTCTAAGCACATTGCAATGCCGATAGTTGTACCAGAATACGAAAGTGAAAAGTGCGTTGCTTGAAGTTAGTTAACATCTATATTATCATCTATAGGCATAATCTGTTGACCTTCATGATCATTTCAATGAAAGTACTTTGGAGACGCCATGTCCCGAGTCTTCCTTGTTGAAATGTGCTCCACAACGCTTCATACGCATCAAAATATGTTGAGGCTGGCTGCAGTACAACTGCTGGCGCGGTGTCCTTTTTCTTCGATTCGACTGCCGCTGCAGACCAAGCCACAGCCAAAGAATACAAAAAAGAAACTATCAGCCCCTTTTTTAGGCCTCACTTTCTGTGAAATAGGAACAACTCTGCTGTAAAAGGAAAAAGAAAGTTAAAGTTCTTTCCTTTGAGGGGGAAGAGGTTGGGGCACATAGCTTCCTTGCCGGCTGTTTTCGGATTAACAGCGATGGCGAAAGAATGCGCTCGTCGCATTTGCGGCGTTGTTTATTGTGACAACCAAAACGATGTTCGTATTAATCGTCCCGTCCTTTTCCCATGAATAAGAAAAAACTAAATAAAAACGGGAACAAACCTGCACCAGCTAAGCTATAGCAGGATAATGCCAATTAAAAATAAATGAACAGGAAGCCGAGGCTCCAAAGTCTTTTAGAAGTAAAGCCAATAATTTACAAAAAAAAAAAAAGAGGCTCGTGCTTCGGTCAGCGGAGAACAGCACCACACAAAACCGGCACACACCCCACTCCACAGCGAAAGGAAGTCCGGTGCCTCATACGACATCATAAAAAAGCATCCCCAAAGTGCACCCCACCCCACCCATCCTCCTCCCCCAAAAAAGTTCCTACGCCCTCACGAAAAAGTCCTGTCCCTGTCCATGAAACACAAACCTAGAGCACATGATGGACAAATAAGGTCCCCTCAAACCACAGAGCGAAGTTCTTATCAGTCCTCCCCCACACGCACAAAGTCCCTTCCCCCACAAAAGGTTCGCAAAAAAAAAAAAAAAGTCCCGCACACACAGCCGCCCACACCAGTCACGGCATCAGTCCCCCCGTCCAGTCCGACCCCACTGCCACACAAATGCCACTCCCACCGTTCGCAAGAAACAGAAACAGTTTCAGAATACTTGACCCCTTTCCGTGCCCCCGCACTGCAAACACAAGTCCCAACCAGTTCCACCGGACCCGCACAGTCACCCCCCACATAAAGTTCGCAGAGTTCGCAAGGATGCGCCTGCCTGCCACAAGAATCCGGCCACCCCATCCCAGGTTAGTCTAAGCACAATCACTCAAGTCCGAAAAAAAAAAAAAAAGAAATCTTGCACATTCGAAGAGGCAGCAGCACCAGTGTTTGCTGTCGTGTTGCTGAAGTGAAGAGCGTCGTCGCCGTCCCAGGTGACGTGAAGGCTTCTTCCATCAAGCACGCATCTAGCAATTCTTATTGGTCCACTTCCATAGGAAAGGAGAAGCCGTTGTTTGAGAGATGGTGCTAGGCACGCTCTATGGTGCTAAGCGTTGACCAACTAGCCGACCTCCACGGCTGGGCCCCCACCAGCGCACGAGGCAGGGAATCCCGGCAGGAGTAACCAGCGGGGAGAGGCGCAAGCCAAAGGCCGCATAGGTTTCACGGAAGTGCCTCGAGGAACTCCAGTTCCTCAGATTTCGGCGACGGCGTTTCCAGGTTTCATGACAACCAATCACTGTGGCCACACCTGGGGCAAAAAAAAAAAAAAAAGCCAAAGCACCCCCCCCCCCCCGCCTTCTCCCCACATACCCGAAACCAACACAGGAACCTAAACCAGCCAATGCGACCACTTTTAATGTTAGTAGTTATGGAAACCTTACTCCCAGTTGTTGCAACAACTATCTTTAAGAGTTTGTACCAGCGGTTGAAATCGCAGGTATGATGGCCCCTCACACAAGTTATTACCTATGCTGACATTTCATTGGCCCCAAAGAACTCGGCCAATCTCCCTAGTGGTGTATGCACCGTAGAGTGGCTAACCTTTCTACCGTGCCTCCAAGCACGCAAGCGTGTAGTGGACAATCTCCTAATTTGGTGTTCGTTCATGCAGTTGATAAAGTTGTACTTGACATGACATTAACCGAAAAGTAATGGGGCAATCTCCCTACCGAGGTATGCAATCCTGTAATGGCGAACTCCATGCAGAGGCTCTCTCTCTCTTACGGACGCTCTCTGTCCCGCCTGTCCGCAACGAGACCAGCCCACCCTCAAGTGTCCCATGGAAAGGTGCATTCAGGCCGTAATCGAAGGGTACCACGCAGCTGCAGAGAGGAATGAGACTGTCTGTCGTTTTGTCCAATTTACCCCGCTGCTCGACCACCAAAGAGTGAAGAGATGAAAGGAAAAAAAAGAGAGACATAAAGAAAGGAAAAAAAATAGGAGATACGGAAAGAAAAATGAAGGAAAAACGAAAACAGTAAAGCTAAAAAAACCGCAAAAAAAGGATGTCATGATGAATGTTGCTATCCGGCAGGAGGAATTCGCAGCTGGTGCAGGTTTGTTCCCGTTTTTATTTAGGTTTTTCTTATTCCTAGGGAACGTTTAAAGTAAGTAAATAAGGACGAGGTGCGTGATGATTGCCGAATATCAAGAGCAGCATGATGACCATGTTTATTAGTGCGTTGCTAAAGCTGATGATGATAAAGAGAGCCCAACACTGATTCGCTACAACGCCCGCATAAATCATAAATATTTCTCTGGAAGCAGAGGCACGAGAAATATTCTGTACAGAAAACCTCCCCCCTCCCCCCCCCCCTCAAGAATGCGCATACCATAAAGTTATAACCATGGTACATCACAAACGGGCTCACAAGAGTAACTTTTGGTCAATTTGCAACGCTTTTGGCTTTAGCTGGTACACGAGCCCAGAGGTGTATTGAACAGGATAGCATTGTTGGAAAGGGGGCAGGAGGTAGGGCTTGCACGAACGTGCACAGGCCAAGACAAAGCTTTTACTAGAACCAGCCCTGCATTAGAGCCACGGAAGAAAAAAATCCTTCCGAAGCGAAGAAGCCAAGCAACTAATACGATGGCAGCAGTTAAGCGAGGTCACGTCTGTTCGACTGAAAAAAGCCGCTCGGTACCACGTTCCCTGTCGATAAATTAACATCGCCCTGCTTCGCTCGGACAATAAGATGACGGCCCCTAACCGCGGTCGGTCGTCATTAGGGAAACTGCGATGCACAGCGACCGGGCAGTGCAGGGGGAGCAGCGGGAACCATCGCTCAATTAACTCGCGACGCACAAAGCATTTGGGAGAGAAAAGTGGTGGGGAGCCGATGAGCGGACGAATCTCAACGATTCGCGATGCGAAGGCGAAATGGCACGCCCAGACGGGGCGCCATTAGGGGCATCCTGGGAAGGCTACCGCGAGAGAAAGCCACGCTTCGACAGACGCAACAACGACGCCCAGTCTAGTAAAGATATGCGTTGTGGGCACGCTAGTAGCAGACCATCGTAGCCAAATTGACCCGCCGATAAAGCATGCTTACAAGCGCACATATGAATTGCCAACATGCGCGCAGTTCCTAAAACTGTAAAGGTGTTTGCACCGAGCCGCGCATATCACAAAACCGGAGCATCCGAGCGGGAGCGGGGAAATGCTTTCGATTATGGAATCACTGCCGTTACGACTGTGATTTACATTCGAGAGCGGAGCATGCCAAGTAGTGAAAAACGACCAACCGATGGAGCTTTAATAAGTGCGAACTCCCGTTGACGAATACGCGATGGGGAACTTCTTCGCCGGCGCTTGATTACATCCGCAGCTTGATTATACAATAAGTGACATCGAATGCATCGAGAATTGAACAATTCCCCTTTTAATCGCACGTTCATGTTGCGTGAACACTCAGTGAAATTTTACAATTTGTTCTCAGCTTTTGTTTTAATTCCTGTGAAGTGGTGTAAGAATTTCGCGGTTTCGTGTACGCATCCTATACGCATCGCTGGGCCTAGACAGTGAAGCTGTGCCTTCTCGCCATCGCAGAAGGTTCACATCACAAATCCACATCCACATCGCAGGTGCATGTCCCGTGACAGGGACGCGGTTAAAGTGGATGGCAGTTGTTGCAAAGGGCTGGTGTACACACTCCATGGCCCCCATTTACTTTAGTTGTCCTGAGCTCTGAACTTATAAATAATTATCAACCATTTAAAAAATAATTAGCAATCTCATTTTTAAGATGCGACATCGGCATCTAGTGTGGAAGCTTGCCGAGAACATCTAACTGAGCAACCTTTAGCTTGGAGACAATCTTTCAGATGTGGTTGTCCCCGCCCCTTACTTGCTTCCCATGTGTTCTTGCGCCTACAAAGAGGGGAAGGGGAGAAAGTTCGCTTACGTTGTGTAGTTGACAGTATTTTTCGTTTCTTTGAATTCTGCATTTCAGACTCATTTTTCCTCATATTGTGGTGTCCTCGAACATCGCCAATGATGTCCCCTGCATCTAGCTTACTTTACAGTTTCGACCTACAATAAATTGACGGGGGGAAAATCCTATTATTACACCAGTAGTAATTACAGCGTTATAGACATGGCCTTGACCATATGACAGCAAGCCAGAGGTATCGTCATAATCATAATCAAAAACATTTTTCACAGGCCGCCCCTCCCACTCCCACCACCTCTCGTCGCTAAAGGAATGGTCCCTAAAATGCGCCTTTGTATGCGTTCAGTCCACTCTGAAAGTGGGGAATTCTGAGCGATGGCGATTACTTCTAGAGTCACAAAAATAATCGGATGTTTCCTGACCTCGTTACAGGGCAGCGCCTATACAAGACGTAGGGGAGCGGCGAATCGGCTTCCCAAGACGAGAGAGGAAAACATTCTGATTGTCTTCTCGTAGTGTGGGTGCTTATCCCTACCGGTTCAGACAGTAGTTCAAGAAGTATACGTCCACAACCGCTTAGTCCAAGATCGCGCTAACTAAAACCGAAATATATACGAAAGCTATAAGTAATCGACATTTGCCTCGCCTGCGGACGCGATTGTGCAAAGCCGACAGCAAAAGGGTCTTCCCACGTCAATTTATGCGGCGTCGTATGTCACGCACAGGGGCCACGGAAGAAATGTTTTTGGAAATGCTCCACCTCACGCTCTCGACCAGGTGCCTTAGCTTGCCATTCGGTGGCATACGTTTGTACGAGTTCGTTTAAATGGCTGGGACGTGCAGTCGGTCTTTAGTAGCTATTGTCCAAGCCGTTTCACCATTTTCTACTTTGCCGGCGACACTCATAGCATGGAGATATCAGGTCCTGAGTGATTTTGCATACACAAGCACCGCACTGGTTTAGAAGTGTAGCTACGCTAGTACAGATAGGGATTCTATGTACGTATGCCCGCACACGAATGTGCGCGTGTATGTATGTATGTATGTATGTATGTATGTATGTATGTATGTATGTATGTATGTATGTATGTATGTATGTATGTATGTATGTATGTATGTATGTAAGTAAGTAAGTATGTATGTATGTATGTATGTATGTATGTATGTATGTATTTATGTATGTATGCATGCATTCATGTATGTGTGGCTTTTCGCTCCTTAACACTGAGCGAGAACACCGTGTGTGGCACGTCACCCGTATACATTCACCCAAGCGAGTATATGGCGAGAATAGAATCAAGACGAACCGCGAGGGAGAAGGTGCACTTCAGACAACAAAAGATCGACACAAACACATTAGACTTCCATAGCGTTCGCAGGCAAGTCTCACTTTACGGGGAAACTATCACAGCGTTCAATTCACGTAAGCCACACAATCCACTCATGTCGGTGATTGGAAAGCTGAAGGGGCCCGCGGAGATATGTTGAGCGATTACTGCGGCACTACGGGCCTACGCCACGAGGGGAGACCATTGACCGTTTGAGAATGAACGTGGGCAGTGCTGCTCTGGGGCGCTGGTTGCATTGGACATGCCCCACTTCAGGCCTTGGGAGTTCAACCTAAGGAGAGTCCGTGGGGGCACCACCACGAGCCATCTTGAAGACACGAATGGCAAGGCCTTCCTGGAACCCCCCATCGGGATCCCCCCAAACATGCCTTGGATACGGCAAGGCTGTATATCCGGTTTTAGGCTAAACTTGTCAACCCAGGACGTTTTACTCTATATAAAAGAAGAAGTTCTAGACGCGGCGTTATGTGTTAGTCAAACAGATATTACGGCCATTGACTTAAAAGATGCATTCGACAATATCGACCACCAAACAGTTCTATCCAACCTTGACGACGTAAACTGCGGTTTTAGAATATTTAACTACGTGCGGTTCTTTTTTTGATGGCCGGACGGCCACGATAGGAACTGGTGAAATACGCACACACTAACAAAGCATTGAACAAAGGCACACCAGAGGGCTCAGTGATATTAACAGCGAAACTGTTTAGCAAATTTCAATTCTTCGTGTCCGCAGTTACAAATACCAACAAATTGCAGAACGCGCAGACGTGAGCGGGGGCCTCGCGGCGACCTCCCGGCAGTTAACAAAACCAAGGAAATGCCGAGCGCTTGTGTGTACGTGCCTCGCGGCGACCGCCCAGCGTTCACGGTGCATGTTTGTCAAGCCAAGCATACCCACTTAGAGAAACTGTCCAAGACTGGCAAAACCAGAAACTCCAGGGTTCGCCTTAATCGCCGCAACACTTCCTCGAAATGAGAGGCACGTCATAACGTACGCCCCTATAATGTAGTGCTCAATGATTATCACTCCCAAAAAAAGAAGGTACCTCACACATATAGCAGCAATGATGGAGTGAAGGTCGTTGAGGCAGCGAAGTAGCAAATCGACTGCAGTCGAGGACTTAAACCTCCATATGGGGGTCAAGGTGGCGTACCTGTGATCTTACGCGTTAGTGTGAGCGTCATTTTTCTCCAATGCTCTTCAACGTAGCAGTGCACACACTTCCGAAAAGCCTAAACAAAATTCCCAGTATTCGACACGCAAAATACGCCGATGATGTAACCGTATGGACAACCACAGAAAAGAAAGAAACTCTACGAAAAGCAGCAACGGCCGGGCAAACGTATGCCTCCCAGTGCACAGGCGGAAATGAAAGGCTCCCGCTGTTATACTACCGACAGGACATACCCGCTGCTACTGGACACCCACGCCGTATATCACGCCATCAAAGCCGCTAGCGCATTCCCTAACATCCCGAAGCCCCATATTCACTCAGACTCGCTCAGTGCTGTGAAGCACCGGAAGCAAGTGAAAAAGCCTCCTCCGATCTGTCACCATATTTACAGCATCCAGAAGACTAATGATGCGCGTATCTCGGGTACAAAGGCATGGTGATAATTTTTCTGACCCAATTAGCGGACAATCTTTCACACTCTTTTTCTTCACCTGAATGAGAATCCACCCCTAGAACTCTTCCTTGTGATCAATGGTACCATATTTTAGTCAGGAAATCTCTCCTGAGAAACTCCAGACGTTACCTAATTCCCGCGTATGTCCGCTTCCTGCCACCTTATCTTTCCCGGGTGGAGGAAGTTTCTCTCAGGAGGCTTCGGGCAGGGGCGGGTCTTACACCTTCAGTCACGTGGACCTGGGGACTGTCCCCAGAAAACCCGGTAACATGCCCCAAGGGTCGTGCTCCGGCGGCTGAAACATGTCAAGCATATCTTTTGGATCTGCGCAGGAACAGGGAGTGCTCAGGAAAATGTTGTCACTGTGGTTGGTCTTCGGTGAGTAAACCGGGGGACTTGCACCGGTGGGTGCAAGAAGACCGCTGCTGCATTTCGCTAATTCAATTCAATTCAGCGTATTCGCTTGCATTCTCACGATGCCGTAGGCCTTGTCGGAAAGTGAACTGTTTCACTTGAGGATAGCGCGGAACACCGCTACATGGCAATGAAATTTATACTCGAAACCGCACTGCATGCCTGCCTGTATTCTTGACCTGTGTTATCTGTTTCCTGACTACCTGTGACTTTTGAATCCCTTCTCTCTCTTGCTTTCCCACTTTCTTTCGTTCACTTGCTTTCATGCTTTCTTGTCCATTCTCCTGGTTACACCTTCTTTCATATGGCGTATGGCAAAATCACGAAGTAAAAAATGCAAATGGGTGTTGTGGTGATAATAATTCTAATACCAATAAGGTATTGTGGCGATGATAATCATGGTCATGAGAATGATAACTATGGTGACGATGACCACAAGCATTTATCGGCAGTATTTGGGTCTTTCGACCGCTGGGGAATAAGGTACCCTAAGGGATAAAAGCACAAATGCAACCAAACATTTTACGAATATTTATGGGTTTATGTTTGAAAAGTCGCGATGTTAGAACCCTGTCTGGTTCAGAAGCCGCAACACGACCTTCCTCGCATCTTTTCGCACACCGTGCCAACAGTGCTTTGCTGCGGTCTGAGCGCCTGTGTGGTTACGTCAGCTGGCTTTAGAAGCGGCACTCGCTGCCTGTTGCCCCTTTTGTTGTCCGCCAGCATCAGTATTTTCGCGCCGTCATTACCATTCCAAGCTAGTTGGCCACCTACTTGGCCCTGTACTCGCTCCACACTGACGTCGTGCGGATCAACTAGGTCTGCAGGGAAGCGAGCGAAGCTACACAGCAGCCAATGGCGCTGCCACCCCCACATCGTCAACCCTGTCTCCACCAACTCGGTCGTTCTTTGTTATTTGCGCTCTGATCGAGACAACGGCGAAACGTTTTGCGAAAACTGCCGTGTCTAAAGTGCCGTCCGACAGCGTTCCAGTTCACCACAGCAGCCATGTTTTAAGGGTCGTTCAACGATGTTCGAATTTGTAAGGCGACGTTGGCACAGGGCAGAGCGTTCGCCGTTGTGTATACTCGGTGACAACTTAAGAACGGCACCGGAAGTTGCCGCTGTGCCTTATCACCGTAGCCGGATGTTTCTCCGCTCGGCGCAAGTAGGGCGTTACTGGGAATATTGTGAACATGGCGTGAGCAGTTCCCGTGATTTTTTGGACCTTATATGCTTATAAACGACTCCAGTGACGACGAACAAACTGAGTGAAACAAGGCAGACGATATCACGCCTTCAGAGCAAACCCCTTTCAAAACGCGCGCGCACTGACGTCACGGGCGCGGCGCTTTGGCGGGGTGATACACTACATGAGGTGGTGCCGTTCTTGAGTTGTAACCGAGTATAGTAAGGTTTCGCCTTAGCCTCCTTATGCCAAGGGCGGTAGATCGAGTCCGGCAGACCTTGTCTTTTTCGTCTTTTTTTCATCTTCAGTTTTAATTATAATTTGTACATCTTAGGTTAGTTGTTCGTGTTTTTAAATTATTGCTTTCAGTTTGTTAGGCTTCTTAGGTTAGGTTAACTTACCTCACGTTACCTTAGGGACCGCGAAGTAATGCCTGTCGACGTCGTTTTAGTGGACTGCTCATAGTGGAGTCAGACGGCACTCTATACATGGCCTTCCCGAAATCCCCACCTATTCCTCACACAATATAAAGTGCAATTGATGTGGTGGCCTTTTAAAAAGACGAGCTTTACAGAAAATGAAGATATTATTCAGAGGAAACCCATGTTTATTAAAGAATATATATATATATATATATATATATATATATATATATATATATATATATATATATATAAAACACAGAAATAAGAATTGGCAGTCAAGAAAACCTCGGAAAGCAAAGGGGAGGATGTAGTTGGTCAAGATAAAGAATTAGGAAAATAAGAAAGTGGAGAAAAAATGCCCGCCAGGTGGGATCCGAACCCACGACCTCCAGAATACCGGTCTGGTGCGATAACCACTACGCTACCGGCGGGGCTATATTTCCCCTCCACTTTCTGGGTATTTATGTTAGGTATTTTTGTTTTTGCGCTTGGGGGTGGTAGCCAGCGCCACTCTGACTACTCGGGGTGAAGGGGACCTTCTTTTTAAAGGGACACTGAAGTGAATTTGTCAAGCTCCCGTTTTTGCTTGCACTGTGTAGACTGGCTCAAATTAACACACTATTCATCGGTTATCCGGTTGACAAATCGGTAATTATTTTACAAAGCGCGAAAGAAGAAAAACTACTATGCGCGGTTTGCGGCGGCCGCACCAACTAAAGGCTGTGACGTCAGGAGGGGGGGCACCGTGATTGGACGATGCCGAAGGTTAGCAATCAAAAGTTTCGGTTTCGGTTCTGTAAAACAACATGCTTGACATCTGATGGCGTTGTTGGATGGGCATTCTCGATTTCTCAATTATCGCCGTACCGCGCTTCTGCCACGTTGTCGGCTGTCAAATGTCTAAGATAAACCTCCCAGGGCGGCTTGGAATCGTAGAAATCACTACACGAGGCCTACGCAGTGGATGAACGCCCTCCGCGTCACCGCAGACTCTCAAATGCCATGCGCTTTTCCCGCATATTCGGAGCTTGCCTCACTCATGTCTGTTCTTAACAAAATAGTTCGCACCAGGCCAAGGGTGTGCTGATTCAGGCCTGGGCCCACTGCCCGCAAGCAATCGGTGCTTGTGGCAACAGCACGCCAACGAGAACTCGCTAGCGCGTCATTGTCAGTATGCGCGCGTTCTGCGATCTCGCTCGTGGAGCAGTGAACGTTACGGCCCAAAAATGGTGAACTCAGTTCAGAAAACATCGGCCGCATACGAAAAAATCAACTTACAAAAAAAAAAACATGTACCCTCGGGGATTCGAACTTGCGACTTTCAAAACAAATTCCAGCGCCTCAGACCGCTAGGCCACGAGCCGGCGCTAGCCAGTTTGGATATATAAGGTTTATAATGTATGACCAGTTTACACGTTTATTTATTTTAAGCATTTTAAGCACTTTATGTGACTGTTGTATATCACTCCTGAAGTAAGTGTCCCCCAAACTTCCACAATATCTCACGCCTAGCAATTGCATTTCTTTGACGGAAAAGCGTTCGCAGATGTGCGGTCATGCTGCTGACCGCTGTGCTTGTTTACCCAGCGCAAAAAGTGCTTCCTGCTCCCTAGTTTTGCGCTGTACGGTAAAAGTTTCAGGTGATTTTATTTTCTTAGTACGTATATTGACTTCGCTGACTCTTCTCCCGCCTTCAATTGGCCTTAGATTTTCCTACTAGCGTAAAGTCAGCGAAGCGTCGCATGTGCACTTGTGCAGCGCTTGTGTGGAGCGACCCGGACTCTGAGTTTGACACAGTGTACGAACTAACAAAGTAAGGAAAGGCACATTCTTTCATTCACAAAGGTGTTGTGGCTTAGTTTCAATTTAGCGAGCGAATAGCGACGACCCGTCGGCGGCCGGCGGACGAAACGCTGGGCCGACTGACTCGATCGGTACGTCGGCTGGTCGGCGAACCGTGCAGTAGCGCAGCCATTTTCCAGCTCATCTCCTGCTGACGTCACACGAAAACGCCACAGAAAATGGGAAAGCGTAAAGAGAGGAGGACAGCATTTTCGAATTGATTTTTCTACTAAATAAATTCGCGTAAACGCGGCCAGAGTGGTCGAAACAATGCCTACGGACTCCAAACTACAATTTGCGCTAGTAATCCCGCAATGTTTACAAATCACTTCAGTGTCCCTTTAACCCCCGGGCCGTGACTCGAGGGTCTACGACATGTCGAGAGCGGTCGACCAGCATTGAACCCTCTTAAGCTCCCTATGGCATCAAGACTGCCAGAACAGCGGCCCTCGCTATGCATGTAGCGAATCAGAATAGGAAATGAGGGGCTCGTTGAAAATAACACAGAAATAAGAATTGGCAGTCAAGAAAACCTCGGAAAGCAAAGGGGAGGATGTAGTTGGTCAAGATAAAGAATTAGGAAATTAAGAAAGTGGAGAAAAAATGCCCGCCAGGTGGGATCCGAACCCACGACCTCCAGAATACTGGTCTGGTGCGATAACCACTACGCTACCGGCGGGGCTATATTTCCCCTCCACTTTCTGGGTATTTATGTTAGGTATTTTTGTTTTTGCGCTTGGGGGTGGTAGCCAGCGCCACTCTGACTACTCGGGGTGAAGGGGACCTTCTTTTTAACCCCCGGGCCGTGACTCGAGGGTCTACGACATGTCGAGAGCGGTCGACCAGCATTGAACCCTCTTAAGCTCCCTATGGCATCAAGACTGCCAGAACAGCGGCCCTCGCTATGCATGTAGCGAATCAGAATAGGAAATGAGGGGCTCGTTGAAAATAACACAGAAATAAGAATTGGCAGTCAAGAAAACCTCGGAAAGCAAAGGGGAGGATGTAGTTGGTCAAGATAAAGAATTAGGAAATTAAGAAAGTGGAGAAAAAATGCCCGCCAGGTGGGATCCGAACCCACGACCTCCAGAATACCGGTCTGGTGCGATAACCACTACGCTACCGGCGGGGCTATATTTCCCCTCCACTTTCTGGGTATTTATGTTAGGTATTTTTGTTTTTGCGCTTGGGGGTGGTAGCCAGCGCCACTCTGACTACTCGGGGTGAAGGGGACCTTCTTTTTAACCCCCGGGCCGTGACTCGAGGGTCTACGACATGTCGAGAGTGGTCGACCAGCATTGAACCCTCTTAAGCTCCCTATGGCATCAAGACTGCCAGAACAGAGGCCCTCGCTATGCATGTAGCGAATCAGAATAGGAAATGAGGGGCTCGTTGAAAATAACACAGAAATAAGAATTGGCAGTCAAGAAAACCTCGGAAAGCAAAGGGGAGGATGTAGTTGGTCAAGATAAAGAATTAGGAAAATAAGAAAGTGGAGAAAAAATGCCCGCCAGGTGGGATCCGAACCCACTACCTCCAGAATACCGGTCTGGTGCGATAACCACTACGCTACCGGCGGGGCTATATTGTCCCTCCACTTTCTGGGTATTTATGTTAGGTATTTTTGTTTTTGCGCTTGGGGGTGGTAGCCAGCGCCACTCTGACTACTCGGGGTGAAGGGGACCTTCTTTTTAACCCCCGGGCCGTGACTCGAGGGTCTACGACATGTCGAGAGCGGTCGACCAGCATTGAACCCTCTTAAGCTCCCTATGGCATCAAGACTGCCAGAACAGAGGCCCTCGCTATGCATGTAGCGAATCAGAATAGGAAATGAGGGGCTCGTTGAAAATAACACAGAAATAAGAATTGGCAGTCAAGAAAACCTCGGAAAGCAAAGGGGAGGATGTAGTTGGTCAAGATAAAGAATTAGGAAAATAAGAAAGTGGAGAAAAAATGCCCGCCAGGTGGGATCCGAACCCACGACCTCCAGAATACCGGTCTGGTGCGATAACCACTACGCTACCGGCGGGGCTATATTTCCCCTCCACTTTCTGGGTATTTATGTTAGGTATTTTTGTTTTTGCGCTTGGGGGTGGTAGCCAGCGCCACTCTGACTACTCGGGGTGAAGGGGACCTTCTTTTTAACCCCCGGGCCGTGACTCGAGGGTCTACGACATGTCGAGAGCGGTCGACCAGCATTGAACCCTCTTAAGCTCCCTATGGCATCAAGACTGCCAGAACAGAGGCCCTCGCTATGCATGTAGCGAATCAGAATAGGAAATGAGGGGCTCGTTGAAAATAACACAGAAATAAGAATTGGCAGTCAAGAAAACCTCGGAAAGCAAAGGGGAGGATGTAGTTGGTCAAGATAAAGAATTAGGAAAATAAGAAAGTGGAGAAAAAATGCCCGCCAGGTGGGATCCGAACCCACGACCTCCAGAATACCGGTCTGGTGCGATAACCACTACGCTACCGGCGGGGCTATATTTCCCCTCCACTTTCTGGGTATTTATGTTAGGTATTTTTGTTTTTGCTCTTGGGGGTGGTAGCCAGCGCCACTCTGACTACTCGGGGTGAAGGGGACCTTCTTTTTAACCCCCGGGCCGTGACTCGAGGGTCTACGACATGTCGAGAGCGGTCGACCAGCATTGAACCCTCTTAAGCTCCCTATGGCATCAAGACTGCCAGAACAGAGGCCCTCGCTATGCATGTAGCGAATCAGAATAGGAAATGAGGGGCTCGTTGAAAATAACACAGAAATAAGAATTGGCAGTCAAGAAAACCTCGGAAAGCAAAGGGGAGGATGTAGTTGGTCAAGATAAAGAATTAGGAAAATAAGAAAGTGGAGAAAAAATGCCCGCCAGGTGGGATCCGAACCCACGACCTCCAGAATACCGGTCTGGTGCGATAACCACTACGCTACCGGCGGGGCTATATTTCCCCTCCACTTTCTGGGTATTTATGTTAGGTATTTTTGTTTTTGCGCTTGGGGGTGGTAGCCAGCGCCACTCTGACTACTCGGGGTGAAGGGGACCTTCTTTTTAACCCCCGGGCCGTGACTCGAGGGTCTACGACATGTCGAGAGCGGTCGACCAGCATTGAACCCTCTTAAGCTCCCTATGGCATCAAGACTGCCAGAACAGAGGCCCTCGCTATGCAAGTAGCGAATCAGAATAGGAAATGAGGGGCTCGTTGAAAATAACACAGAAATAAGAATTGGCAGTCAAGAAAACCTCGGAAAGCAAAGGGGAGGATGTAGTTGGTCAAGATAAAGAATTAGGAAAATAAGAAAGTGGAGAAAAAATGCCCGCCAGGTGGGATCCGAACCCACGACCTCAAGAATACCGGTCTGGTGCGATAACCACTACGCTACCGGCGGGGCTATATTTCCCCTCCACTTTCTGGGTCGTGGGTTCGGATCCCACCTGGCGGGCATTTTTCTCCACTTTCTTATTTTCCTAATTCTTTATCTTGACCAACTACATCCTCCCCTTTGCTTTCCGAGGTTTTCTTGACTGCCAATTCTTATTTGTGTGTTATTTTCAACGAGCCCCTCATTTCCTATTCTGATTCGCTACATGCATAGCGAGGGCCTCTGTTCTGGCAGTCTTGATGCCATAGGGAGCTTAAGAGGGTTCAATGCTGGTCGACCGCTCTCGACATGTCGTAGACCCTCGAGTCACGGCCCGGGGGTTAAAAAGAAGGTCCCCTTCACCCCGAGTAGTCAGAGTGGCGCTGGCTACCACCCCCAAGCGCAAAAACAAAAATACCTAACATAAATACCCAGAAAGTGGAGGGGAAATATAGCCCCGCCGGTAGCGTAGTGGTTATCGCACCAGACCGGTATTCTGGAGGTCCTGGGTTCGGATCCCACCTGGCGGGCATTTTTTCTCCACTTTCTTATTTTCCTAATTCTTTATCTTGACCAACTACATCCTCCCCTTTGCTTTCCGAGGTTTTCTTGACTGCCAATTCTTATTTCTGTGTTATTTTCAACGAGCCCCTCATTTCCTATTCTGATTCGCTACATGCATAGCGAGGGCCTCTGTTCTGGCAGTCTTGATGCCATAGGGAGCTTAAGAGGGTTCAATGCTGGTCGACCGCTCTCGACATGTCGTAGACCCTCGAGTCACGGCCCGGGGGTTAAAAAGAAGGTCCCCTTCACCCCGAGTAGTCAGAGTGGCGCTGGCTACCACCCCCAAGCGCAAAAACAAAAATACCTAACATAAATACCCAGAAAGTGGAGGGGAAATATAGCCCCGCCGGTAGCGTAGTGGTTATCGCACCAGACCGGTATTCTGGAGGTCGTGGGTTCGGATCCCACCTGGCGGGCATTTTTTCTCCACTTTCTTATTTTCCTAATTCTTTATCTTGACCAACTACATCCTCCCCTTTGCTTTCCGAGGTTTTCTTGACTGCCAATTCTTATTTCTGTGTTATTTTCAACGAGCCCCTCATTTCCTATTCTGATTCCGTACATGCATAGCGAGGGCCTCTGTTCTGGCAGTCTTGATGCCATAGGGAGCTTAAGAGGGTTCAATGCTGGTCGACCGCTCTCGACATGTCGTAGACCCTCGAGTCACGGCCCGGGGGTTAAAAAGAAGGTCCCCTTCACCCCGAGTAGTCAGAGTGGCGCTGGCTACCACCCCCAAGCGCAAAAACAAAAATACCTAACATAAATACCCAGAAAGTGGAGGGGAAATATAGCCCCGCCGGTAGCGTAGTGGTTATCGCACCAGACCGGTATTCTGGAGGTCGTGGGTTCGGATCCCACCTGGCGGGCATTTTTTCTCCACTTTCTTATTTTCCTAATTCTTTATCTTGACCAACTACATCCTCCCCTTTGCTTTCCGAGGTTTTCTTGGCTGCCAATTCTTATTTCTGTGTTATTTTCAACGAGCCCCTCATTTCCTATTCTGATTCGCTATATATATATATATATATATATATATATATATATATAAATTTAACAATATGCGCAAAAACTACGAAACATGTATTACAAACCATTCGTTAAAAGAAGTTAAGTGTGAGGAGCCATGTGCATACACCGACAGAATGTACTCGTCACCCTCTCTGTGCCGTATGCACGCTGCACCAATGGCCTTCCACAAATATTACCATGATGGTATGGCCGCAGTGCCGTTTTTAAGGTCTCCCCGTAAAATCAGGTACACAGGGGATGTAACCTTGGGAAACTGTAAAAAGTGCCCGCGGAATAAAAAACGATCACAAAAAATTGTTTTCCGCATCTATTTCAGAAACCTTTCCTTTTCAACAAAACTAGAATTAAAATGATTGCCTTCACTCGTGTCCTGATACTTAACAGCCGTACCTGCAAAATAGGCATTTGAATTATTTTGATTGATTGGTTTCTGGTAGGGTTTAACGCGCCGACGCAACGCAGGCGATGAGGTGTGCCGTAGTGGAAAATCCCGGAATAATTTTGACCACCTGGGGATCTTTAACGTACGCCTAAATAACGTACACATGGTCGCTTTTGCTTTTCGCCTCCAACGGAAAAGCGGTCGCCACGGCCAGGAATGGATGTCCTCGTTCTCACCAGCACAACGCCTTAGCCATTGAGCCACCGCAGTGGGTATATGAATTATTTTGCTGCTAGAATTGTATTAGTACAAGTTACATCAGAAACCGACTTTAGTCAGTCGTAGACTAACGAGGCGCATTTGCTACGGAGTGCCAGAATTCACAATGCTGCGGGGAAAATTCTCCATTTGCACGGGGGATAGGCCGATGGTAGTAAGATGCGTCGAAGATGTGTTGCCCGCGAGCACCGGTGCAGGTCCCCGAGAAGTGCTGGCTTCGACACAGGGTCCGATCTCTTCCGTGTGAACTACGGTCAGTCCGGCCTTCTTCGCCAGGCGCCCCGTCAAAAGCGGGCCCTCCCCTTCGCTGATGCTCTCATCGGCGAAAGCCGGCTGCAGGAGCCGGAAGGCTTCTGGCTTGGCCATGTAGGCGCAGCTCTCCAGATAACCACCGTTGCGGGACGCGTGGCCGAAGAAGCCCAGCTTCGATGTCGCGCCTGTCCAGCGGTCCATCATGGCGACCAGGGAGCGCACGCGGACGTATGTGTCGTCGGTTACCCGCAGGACAAGGTCTGTAGCAGGCGCGTGCGACGGCACCCATTCTGTGATTAACGCGGCCATCGAAGAAGCCTGCTGGCGGACATCCGAGATCAGCTTCTGCGCCACGATGTCCTTGTGCTTTCTGGCCTCGCTCTGCAGTAACATCAAGGGAATGATTGTACTGAGGCTGCAGCATAATCGCAATTTGCGCCATACACTGCAAACAGTAGCGGGAACCAACCTTATGTTTGAACACTAGTGCAGCAATAAAAACTAGATGTGCGTTAAACAATCTCAAATGCCATTAGCGTTGTAGTGAATTGGAGTGCATCTCGGATGCAAGAAAACTTCCATAAGTGACGAAGAACGAAAAAAAGTGACTCTAACGCCTGGCTCGTCCAGGGCACTCGGCTTGTGGCAGTGGATATTTAAAGCAGTTCCAATTAGATCAACGATGTCACAGTGGCACTAGCTAGCCCCGCTACGCTGACGATAATGTCGCAAAAACATTGGCCCATCGGAAATCGAGTGTATATTGTCCTGTGTAGCTTACTGGTAGATCATATCGCATGCGTTAGTCAAAAATTGTGCATGCGTTGCCGTTATTACGCATTTTTTTTCGCAAGATTTGTTTTTCTTACTTTCCTAGAATGAAACGCATAACTTCGCACTCTTGATGGTTGCTTTCTCTATTTCTTGTGCGTGTAATTAAATCCTAATTTATATTGTGCCGAGCCTCATGTCCAACGAGAGTCATGGTTATGGTCGTGTTGGTGCGTCAGGCAGCATGGGAGGGTGGAGCCACAATCACCTATGATCGGGCGGATGGGCGGGTTTTATTGTGTGTGCACGATGTTTGACATATCACGCCATGCACGGAGGGACGCAGAATTTCGGAGGAGATTGCAATAATCTTAACGCATTGCATCAACGCGCGCGAAGAACATGACCTTTGCAACCCTGCTCCGACTATGTATCTTTTTCTCGAAATGATGACGAAGGAAGTTTACGTTGTATGGTTGTGTTTTAATTTATTTCAATGTTAAGCTATCTCATGCGTTGGTAGAGACCACGGCCTAAAAGGTGAGACACGAACGAGAACAAAAAGACAGAGGACATTCGGTGTGACGCTCCGCAGAATCTTCTAACGATGGTGCTGTGCTTTAAAGTTTTACACATATTAAAGAAAAGTGTGGTAAGACAATGTTTCAGGGCCTTGTTCTTAGCAGCGTTAAAGCTAGATAACATGTGCAGAAGACTAAGGCTTGCATAACTGCATAAATGAAGATACGTTCGGCATAAGACATGTCAGGAGGTCTGTTGATCGCCAGCCAACCGTTGTCTGCACTATTCGCTTGTCGTGCAACACAGTCCGTAGGCTAAGTAGTGTGTGAATGAGAAATTAAAGGACGCTGCAACCGCGGTTTGTTGGAAGCCCTTGGCAACGTGCCCCACTACTTAAAAACCTGAAATCACCGCCCACTGTTGAAAGAAAAAGAAAAACAAATATAAAGAGCTAATAGCGACCCATCAGAGAAAGAGAAATTGTCGAAGTGCACACCGTAATAACAGTAACTGGTGGCCAGTGTTTGTGCGTGGCGAAGGCAATGCTCTTGAAATATACGACAGAATTCATCGGGGACGCTTGGTAAATCGGCCACGTTTTTTTTTACAACACACGTGGGGAAGGATTTGAAATGTAGTTGAGGCATCATTTTTTGCTAGGGGGGAGGGGGGGTTTTGTGTGTGTGTGTGGCGGGGGGGGGGGTGCGTTCTCACCCTTTGGTTTTGCATTTCCCATGTAAGATAGGTTAAGTGCCAATAATTGACTGTTATCGCTCTGAACTTTAATTCTCCATTCCATCTTTCCCTATTTTGTTTTCTCCGTAGTTCTGTATTTTACTAGAAAAACGATAGTTGACGCAGTATGTCAAAATACTGATATCCCTAGTGCGCACTGATAGGACTACAGATGACCAAGAAAAAGAACGACGGCTACATGGCACAAAACTAGCCATTCAATTGAAAAGAAAGTTATGCAAGGTAAGATCTAGGTGGGATTTGAACCAGGAACCTTTGCAATGCGGTAGCGGCACGCGCATCCGAGCCTCCATCGCTCGGCGAATCTGGTGGAATAAAAGTGGACCTAGTGAATCGGCTGTGCCCCTAAAGTTAGCAGCACGTGTTGGGGATATGTATTGAGGCCCACAGGAGAAATTTTGGCGTGCTAATTAAAGAAGTAGCAATTACTCGAGCAGCGAAGTAGGTTCTCGCTAAATGTTCTTTTTCCTTGACGACGCGAACGCGGATAATTGCCGAGGGAAAAAACAAAGAAAGACTCCAAAGGAAAAAGATGAAGGTGGGTCGAGTGAATACGTTGTGCCTTTGACTAACAAGCGTACGCTGGAGACATGTACCAAGGACTACATGAGGGATTTCACCACGCTAATAACCGAATTAGCTTTAGGTGGTTAGCGGTACGTCCCCGTTTAATGTCCTCTTTGCGAGCTGATGCAAATGCGGGTGTGTTCCAAGTCATGTCAGCGCCTTAGTTCACATGACTGTGAGAAAAAAGACACAAAAACACAAAATTTAACGGTTGAATTATGCTAATGAGGGAACATGCGGGCGTTCAGTAATTGGAACCTCAGCCTTTTGCAATGGATCACAACGTTATAAAAGCCGCGTGCATATTCATCTATTGGAAACTCGTGCACTTCCAATAGATCACTGCATTGCAAGGGATGCGTGCGTGTTCAGCAATGCGAAACTCATGCTTTTACAATAGATCATTACATTTAGGGCGCTTAGCTGTGCTCATAATTTTTAGCAAGGTAAAATACCAAAGAGCTTCCTTAGCCGTGTAGTTAGACTTCTGCACTTTTCTACGTCTCCAGCTTTCTCATCGGTTCTTGTTCTCTTGCTCATGAGGGTCACCTGTTCGTTGCTCTACAAGGTGCCTATCCGGTGGTTCATTTAAACCCTGATTGATTCAAATCAACCCGATGATCTCACCTTAGCATGTCTGAAAGTGAAAGTGTTGGTTCGACGCGGTACTCACGTTAATCTCAAATTGTCGTCGTTGTTGCTTCGTGAGGCTCATGAAGAAGACCACGCGCAGGGTGCAGTTAGGATATTGGCTTGTACGACCCCAGGTGTTGCGTACAGCGTCTCGCTGGGCCCTGCGCTCCGGCGCGGTCGGGACGACCGCAGTGAGCCTCGGGCAGGGGACCCAGATGCCGGGCACGTCACAAAGAAGGTCGGGATAGTTCCACAGGGCGTCTTCCCGCGTGAAGGCGTGGCGCTGCAGTCTCACCGTACGCCATACGAGGCGGCCGGCCAAGCTCATCGTCAAAACCGCTGATACGCTGCCCGCCGAGCAATTCGCACAGCTGACCAGCTCAGCTCCAGGGACGATTGGGAAACCGCGTGTGACCGCCTCGGCTGCGAACATTATTTCGAAAGAATTGGTGCAGCCACAGTACATTTATTAACATACCGCGGCTAATTTTCGCTTTGCCGACACAAAATAGCTAGAGACAGGAGCGCACCCAAAAAAGACAGACGTTCAAATATCAAGATTGTAAATGATGTGATTGTTTTATGATTACAGAAAGGATAGCCAGCGGTACAGAAAGCCAAGGAAGGCATTGGGGAAGTAGTTACCCCTCCTCATTTGTGTGCTAGATATATTTCTTGAAAATTTTGAGAAATATCAAAAGAAGAACAGTATCCTCCAAGCCTGGCACCAGACCCGCAGAATACGCCTCTGATGCCATACCAACCAGGTTACCAAAGGGTTGACCTCCCCGAAACTTTGTCGTGTCTATATGTGAATGTAATCGTAGGATGCGCTGGGGGCTAGATACATTTACATTTACCCTGCTTTTTCAGCGTCTAAAATGTTTTTACAGCACTGTCAATAGCCGCAGACACTTAATGAAATACCAGCAAAAGCTCGTTACTTGGAACCACTGGGTCCCGCTATCTCAGTTTTGAAATAATGGAAGTTCGAACAATGAGAGTTGAGAATAACAACAGTCAGTAAGATTTCTTGACGGGCTAGTTGGTATGATACTTAAAAATCCATGAAGATTGCGCAGAAGGACGACACGCAGACACCAGGACGAGCGCATCCTGAGCGCATTCTGCGCATCCTGTTGCGCTCGTCCGGTTGTCTCTTTCTCTCTCTATCTCTCGTCCTTATGCGAAATCTTTATGGCTTTTCAATAAGAACAGAACACTTCGATTGCGGAAGAGTATGGTATGTGAACAGTTTGATGCTTGATAGTTTAGGTGATTGCAGTCTGCTTTTTGTCATTGAAGGCGAAAGCCAGCACTTCTGAGCGAATCTAGCGCGGGGCCTCCTTATCGCTTTCTTTAAAAGTGAGAACGAGACGAGCCGCATTCACTCCTCCGAATGGACCACCGCAGTGGTACGTCATCGTCTTCCTCCTCGCCGTCATTGTTCCTGGTAGAGGCTGATCCTGCGCATCTTACCTAAGACGACGTTCACATCTGTCAGCACACCCCAGACCACTGCACTCTCGAGCCCGCCTCGACGTAGCCAGCAAAGTATACACCTTCCAAATCTTCACCATTGAGGTTTCAGATCAGATTTACTCAATTGCACCTCATCTCTCTTCTTTATGTTTGTTCCGGGGGCAGCACGTCTTCGTGCACGGGCAGCCAATGCATTCTCTGGCCGTGTACCAGGCGCCAAGCCGCCGGGGTGGTGGCGCGTAGTTCGAATTATCCGTGGTGACACATACTCGTTCTCGAATGAACGCGCTTTCTTTTAGATAGGCTTTTTTTGTGGGGACAAGTAGCTTTCTTTTATTTCCCATAAATTTGTGCCCAGATGCTGAGCTAAAACGAGGCCCTCCAAACTGTTACATGGCAGTAACAACCGACATCAAAGCTCTACGCAGTTTCGTGACATAACAAAACATGGAGCTTGGCCGGACCGTATTGATACCTTCGAATTATCCACAAATTGGAATTAATGAAGTTCGAAATAATGAGCTTTCACAGGAGATCGCAACGAAATATCCGTGCTAATGTTGCTGTTGTATGCACATATCAGATATTTTGTGAAATTGTTACCACATCTGTCTCCTCTGCGCGTTTGTAATTCTTTAAATTTTCGGCATTACTTTTCACGTTGGCGTCACCACGCCAGAAATATCGGCCCTCTTCGCAGACTCCCTTTCGGCAACAGCTATTAACGCATTCAAACATTTCTTTCAACAAAATCGCGAATGAACCAAAGCAGAGGTTGGAACAGGTATGTGCTGTGGAGCACAGATTAAGCCCTTCCACTCTGTGTTGACGACAACAAGAGCGCTGTTAGTGCTTGTAAGCACCGCTGCATCGTGCATAGACCCTTCAATGCAATGCGGCGCTGTTTGGACGGTTCTTCGCGGGAGGGCACTTTCCCGACGGTGACAGTCCTGCTTACTCTTTATGCTGACAGAGCCGGTGAAGTCCGGAAATTTGGCGTAGTCGGTGCCAACCGGATCATTTCGGAGCTTGGAAAGCAGCAGCGCCCAGATGAGGATCTGCACCAGCACCAGCGGCAGCAGCCCGCGGCGCACACACTCCACCCGCGGGGCCGTTTCCTGATAGCACAACAATTCACTAATGCCGTATTGTTGCCAGCGTACATACCTAAAATTTTTGTGCACATTTGGATGGGGAATCTTTTGTAGGAAAAAAGCAATTTGAAAGCAAAAATAACCAAGTCACGGACTGAACACATCTTGAAGAATCCGAGAAGAAACGTAATTTTGCCCGAATCTTGGTTCGTCCTTTTTGGGGCCTGTCAGCGAGTAACCCTGTAAAACAGCCTATAAAGAGCAAAATCAAGTTCTCAACCGGCCTGTTATAGAATTATAAATTCTTGAAATAACATATGTTAGCCCTTTTAACTCACGTTGCATTATAAAATCCTTCCATACTAGACTCATCTCCGTGACAGAAATGTACTGTCAGCGTTGCGAGCCCTCGCACCAGCAGTTTGACTGGGATTTTTAAAGTTTTTGGTGAATCTGCTGTAGGTCTCGCCATTTCGTAAATTTGAGTAGGTCATGCGTCACACAACGGTAGGAGCCTGTTGCCAGACCCGCCTGCGGCCTCGCCGAAACAAGTCCCAAAACCCAAAGATAGAGGCCGCAGCGGTCTTTCAGGGCGTGCGCTGCCAAAGGGGGGGGGGGGAGGGGGGGGAGGGGGGGGGGAGGGGTGTCTTCTCCTACACCTTTCCCTCCCGTTATGGAAAAGAAGTAGAGTTCCAACTCTTAGCTCCCGCAGGGAGCTAAGAGTTGGAACTCTACTTCTAAGCTAAGCTCTACTTCTCTACTCTACTCTAAGCTAACTCTACTTCTAAGCTAACTCCACTTCTAAGGAACTCTACTTCTAAGCTACCAGTTGCGCGACCCCTTTCCACGCGCCGCCGTGATCACGTCACTCCGGTTATCCATGCCGCGCAAAGAAGCCCCCACTCAGGCTGCGCCGCAGTTGCCGACGCGGGCAGCACCGCGCCCGGCCCATGAACAGCAGTTGCAGCAGCGTGAGCGAGATCGCAGGAATCCAGCGTAGACGAGCGTAGCCGCCGTAAGGCGCCGCCAACCGAAGCGCCCCCACCACGCGTCGGCCGCCGTCGGAAGCGTGGCGGCGAGGCTCCTACACTCGCGACGGGCGGCTTTCCCGCAGCAATTCGGATAACAAGATGGCGGGTGGCCGCGCAACTCTTAGCTCCCTGCGGAGGCTAGATAGAGGAACTCTAGGAGGAAGAGGCGAAGGAGCCTCCTGCCGCTGGCGTTTACCTGCCAATTCCTTCGTGCGAACCGCAGCATTTGCGCAGCAACGGTGCTGCCATTCAAGGGCAAACGCCGCGTGACGTGCGAGTCCCCACACAACGGAGAGCCACAGCTCCGTTGTTTTAACAGATTTTACACTAGGTAGTACCGGGATTCATTTTTTACTTGTGCTATAGGTTTAATTTAGAAAATCACCCTAGTTCTTTTAGCGCTGTTTTACGGACAAATCTGATTTCTTGGCGCATTTGTACGGGAGGCATTCGTCCGCAAAAACCAATTTGATATATCGAATAGTATCGAAATGCCCAGCTTAAATTGAAGAATCCGTAAAAACACCTAATTTACTCCCTCGTGCACGTTCGTACCACAGGAACTGGTTAAGGCGAAACAGTGAAACTACGTTTTAGTCGATTGTGCGAGTTACGTGCGAAAAATCATTTTCATATCTCAGGGGGTGGGGGGCAACATACTGAAGTATTTGTGAAAACACGGTTTTGCATTTGTGCTATCTTCAGCGGTGTAATTTCAGATATATCACTATTCGTGACCCCTACGCCAAAGTAGAATTAAACACATTTAATTTTGAGTGTCCATGTCCAGCAGCTTTGGCTGGGCGTTCGCGAGTTAGTCAGTCAGTCAGTCAGTCAGTCAGTCAGTCAGTCAGTCAGTCAGTCAGTCAGTCAGTCAGTCAGCCTGTCCGTCCGTCCGACTATCTGTCCGTTCGTCCGTCCGTCTGTCTGTCTGTCTGTCTGTCTGTCTGTACGTCTGTCCGTCTGTCCGTCCGTCCGTTTGTCTGTCTGCTGTATGGCCGTCCGTCCGTCCGTCCGTCCGTCCGTCCGTCCGTCCGTCTGTGTCTCTGTCTGTCTGTCTGTCTGTCTGTCTGTCTGTCTGTCTGTCTGTCTGTCGGTCGGTCTGTCGGGAGCTCCTCTTTGAATAGAGATACTATGCGAGTGTTTCCCGTGTTTAGTGGTGGTAGGCATCGCAGTTCTCACAACGTGAACGGCCCTTTCTTTTTATCTCCCGCGGCAGTGACTCGAGTGCCTGCGACATGTGTGGCACGGTCCGCTGGCCACCAACCCTCTACGCTCTCTGTGACACTTCTAATGGAGTAACTGAGGCTCTCACTGTGGGTACAGGTTTTGATAACTGGGAATAATGGGCTTCTTGAATGAACACTGTAAAGAACGCCCCGAGGCAAGGACGGCAATGAGTAAAGACAGCGTATTATTAAGAACGCCAACCACTGGACATGGTGCCATAAAGTGATTGATACCAGCAGTGATACCCGGCCTCTTCAGCCTAGTCTGTTTCGCACAGGGGCGAACTTCAGCGCACCACTTTAGCATACGTAGGCTGAAGATACTCTCTAACCTGCAGTTCGCTTGCCTTGGGAATGCAGTCAGGCGTGTCTAGTCTAAATCTGAATCATGTGGCCTACACTTTCTCAGCCACACAGACTCCAACAGGACGACTGGGCTCCGTGGTTGGTGCATTTCCACTCACCCAGCCGATGCCAGTTGCCAAGGAGCAGAGCGCCTTTTGTCTATGCTACTGAAGCCGCACGGGCAGCTAGATGGCTTACCGCTGCGAGAGAAAGATGCCCCATGGATGGCTTCTGCAAGAACACTCTGGAAGGCCCACTTGGTGATTAGTCTCGGCCGTAAACCTCAAACAGCCGAGGAACCCTGAAGAATTTAATGATAAGAGGACGATGATTCCCCCGTCTTACCGAATGGCACACGGCCGTAGTCTCTTCTTCTTAACACACATCACAATCATCATCATGACAACCCCAAAATTTATCTACAGAAAAATCATGCCCAACGCCATCATCCCGCCATTGGGAGAATCGTTTGCAGGTGGTTTCGCAGCTCCACGCCCACGAAAACGATATTTTTTTTTGCGAGAGTTTGCCTTACGGCTTAACAGTTATATGTACAACATCACATTTGTGTCACGCAGAAACGTAAGCAGAGACCGGTACTGCGGGCCCCAGATCCACCGCTGTAGATCAGGGGGTCTCCCAGGATGGAGCCCTGTGCCTCGGAGGTGTTGCAGGCGAGAGGTTTGCAGGGCAGGGCAGGTCCATAGAAGGTGGCTCGTGTCGGCTTCGGACGCAGGGACCATACAAAAGGGACAGGTGTCCGCAAACGGTGAATGATAGCGGGCAGGCCAAGCGTGGGTCACTGCTGGGGATAATGCCACCCCAACTCGAAGCCTCCGCAGCAGCACCTCCTCCCAGCGAGCGAGCCCACTGGGGAGGTCAGTTCCACGCGGTGGAAGTAAAGCACGCGTGGAGCGGCGGAGGCTCTCCTTCTCCACCAGCAGTTCTTCTAGAGTGGACACTGGAAGAAGTGGTAGCGGCCGTGAAAGGTCTATACGGCGACAGGCGCGATCCGCCGCTATGTGGGCAGGAAGCATGTTCCGGCGAACCCACAAAACACGCACAGGGCATGGGTATGTGTCCAGGATCGCGTGAATACGTGCCGACATGCTGGTGCTACGCGCAACGCGACGTAAATCACGTATCGCTGTCGTTGAGTCCGTGTAAATTTCCAGTTTCATGCCGGTAGTTACTGTCGATGCAAGTGCTTGAAGACCATCCCGAATAGCAGTGAGTTCTGCCAACAGGCTTGGTAGAGGTCGGAGGGTCTCGTAGGCGCAGGTCTGGTTTAAGATTGGGTAAGAAGGACAAGCCAAGGCTGTGGTTACGAGGGAGTCGTGTGCCCCGGCGTCCACAAAAGCCTGCATGACTCGTGGCCGCGTCGCAGGCGCCCAGTGACCGACATGAAGTAGGGCTGCATCCGGAGGTTGATGAAGGCCACAGGTTCGGACATGTAGCCTTGCCAGAGGCTTGTTGTCCGTCACCTGATGGTAGAGCCAGGGCGGCCTTGCGACGGAAAAGGCTGGCATCGTATTCGGCGGCTGGCCCATGTACGCGGCCAGAGCTGCCGCCTCTGGAACCAGCCCACGTTTCAGCAGGCGTGCAGAACGACGCTGATTTGAACGCAACATATCCAACCTAAGATAACCTAAAACTAAAATTACCTAACATCAACCCAACGTAAAACTCAGATAAACCTGACTAACCCAATGTGACCCAATATAACCAGAGTTTATTTTCTCGATTTCATTTCTCTGAAAAGAGCCTGATGCGGTAGATTGAACCCTCAAGAATACTCTCCCACCGCCATCACGCTCTCAATTGTTACAGTGAAGCTGTTCAGGGCTTAGGAATGGATGAATTTTTCTTGTGCGGTGGCCCTGCACACAGGGGAGAAAGTTAGGTCGCAACATCGCTAGCGTATAGCAATGGCAGACCGTACTGGTCATCTCTGACTTAGCGTATCATATCTACGCCATTCAGCTTGCCGATGACGCTGCCCAAGGGCTCTTGGCCGACGTCCAGCATTGCTGTCGGCCAATGAATGCATTTTCTCTCTTCTCTCTTACGCGTCAATAATTCGAGCCGGCAGAAACGTCATACTTCATCATAAATGAAGAACAGCGGCTGTAGCTCTGCTTTTTCCAAAACTTTCCCTAAAACAATTATATGACAATTAGCCGAAAAGGCGACTCTGCCATTAGTCCGACAGTAATTTAGTTGCCATTATTAGTGCGTTGAGATTGAAGGAGGAAACGTTACAGAATTCTCTTCTGCTGTCAATGCCTGCACATCTACGGCAGGGGTAAATTTGCAGAGAGCGGGCGTTACTCGCGTTTTATCGAAGTTTTTGACATAGAAGTATATATTCAGATTTCGTGCTACAGCAACTCGATCATTACACACGTTTAATTAACCTATCGTATTTACTCAGTGCATCGTAAAGTTGAAAACGTTACAGAAAACGTTAGAGAATTCTCTTCTGCTGTCAGTACGTGGTCACCTGCACCTAGAAACGGACGGCCCCATGTTGTCTGCTGGAATAACATTGCAGTCCTTCCTTGCAAGTTTCATTAGTACTCAAAAAGCCATAGGCACTGCCGTTACCAGTTAGCAAATAAATGCACTGCAAACCATTCACTTCCCAGCCGTGAGGTGAACGTAGCACGGCGCAAACAGCACAGCAACACACGCGTATCTTAACGTGCGGCCAGCTGGTCATGAACGTTCGACCGAACAGGTACGCGTCCCTTTTGTTTCAGCCCATCCCTTCGTCTCTTGCGCTTCTGGCGGAGAATTGACTCGGTGCAGGAATTCCATCGTCTACCAAACAGCTTACCCTCCAGTGAAGCGCGACGCTTGACTCGAGGGATCGATCGCCATGCGTCACGCGGGTGCCAGATAGGGACTTGTCCCTCCTAGTGCAGCCACAGCATGAAAGAGGAAGCACCGGTGAAGGTCCCCATTTTACGTTTTGCTTTTGTTTATTCGTTTAGTTCTTATAAACATGTTATCGCTCTTCCTGAACAGTGAAACTGGAAAAGCAGAAAAGATATTTTCATCTTTATTTTTCTATCATACCATGTTCCTTGCCCCCCGAAGAGCCGGGTTCTACTGCTTTTCCTCTCCATGGCGACTTCCTCAGGTCATTGCTTTCCTTACACTGTCTCCCAAGAATGTGTTTCGGCCTGCCACCCACTCTGACTATTTTTCTCTTCCTCTCGGCCGCAGCGCAATCATTCTCCCAGGTTGAATAATATATTGCGAACCAAGCCGGATCACGTCGTTGAGTCGTCAGGGCCGCGGACGGCGTAGTCCGCGGTACCACGGATATAGCACGGAGCTATACGAGCTTGGGATTCCGCAGCTGTTGCAAGCCATTGGTATAGAAATTCCGTGCGCCATCTTACGCACTGACCGCGTCAGATTTCAGTCATCGAAACGTTCTGGCAGCATCTGAAGGTGCAGCGTGTCTGTCTCTGTTGGGCACAAGAGCGCGGCAGATGTATGCGAGCATTGCCAGCGCAGAAGGAGTAGACGGCATGCACTGTAGTTTAGGTCAACACAATGGGAAGCTGGGCTTGTTTGTTGACGTTGCTTAAAATAGCTGCCACGCCCATCAGTCATTGTGCTTTGCAGACCCCGACATCGATTGCTTTGGCGTATCATAGGTCCCTCAGGAATTAGGACTAAAGCCGCCGGAGCCATGGGTCTTCCGTCACGCGGCGATATACAGACGTTACGCGTCGTGGGCTTACTTAATCCACAGGCAGCGTTGGGAACTGTGACTCTTGACGAAAACTAAGCCCCAATCTTGACGTTATCTTTAGCATTTCACTTCTAGCGGTGGCACCAATCAACCCGCACGCGTTTCTGGAATGGACAGAAAACGAAGCCCAGTAAGTAATCAGCCGAAAGTCAAGAAGCAGCGTGGCTTTGTATGGCTGCAAACCGCCCGTTAGCTGGGTGGCCTCGACATTGTATACGTTCAATACAAGGGTACTTGGCTATTTTTCACAGCGAAAACTCTAAAGAACATTGGAGTGGGCTTTTCTTCGCAAGTCCATAGAATCAGAATAAACCTTGCGGCGAAGCCACCTTGAACGCAAAAATTAACATTAATATTTCCTTACTTTCGTGGATCTCTCAGCGCCTCGGCAATTACCATGTATATGTTCGTGCATTCATTACCTTCAATGAAATCGTCAAAGACTAACGACTCTATCTTCGTAGTTTTTCCCCCGCCATCCTTCTCTCACTCCTCATTAAACCCGTTGCTGCCGACTCTTGCAAAGAGATTCTTTCGCACGTAGAGCTTGTCTACCACACACCCACATCCTCCTTTTTCCAGTCTCCAAACTAGCCACAATGCACCCAACGTGCCACTCTCAAAAATTTGGTGTGGGGTTAGCCTCATGACCTTTCCCTCAAATCTCCAGCGTCGAGATATACATTGAGTAAATTGGCGCGGGTGCCAGCCGGTACCACCGAAGTTATACAGAGAGGCGTTGGATTACTGAAGCCAGGTGATCAGTTAGCCCTGGTACGCAGAGCGACTAAAGTCACGGCTGGCCTTCGCCCAGCCGCCACCAACCCTCAGTGACCATGGCTCGAATAAAAGATTTCCCTCTCTCTCTCCTTCCCGTCACTGAATGGAGATTTCCGGTGGGCGTCACAAAAACGCATGTGTAGATAGGGCATTCGTAACTGACACGGCCTCGACTTTCGCTGCTCTCTACGTTACGCAAAGTAGTAGAACCAGTTTGATAGTATTGGAAGTCGCATTGAAGGTGTTGTGTCTTTATAACTCACAGCTGCTAACGCTAGCTAATCCCGTCGAACGGTTCTCGGAACCCTCTTAGGTAATTTCGCAAAACTCTTCCTGTGGTCGATTACAGGCGAAGGGGAAGGGATTTTCGAGCACGGTGCTCCACGTCCCGGTTGGCTGACCCGGGTCACGTCAACAGCGGTGCCGACAACCACCAAACGACAGCAAGAAAGCCCGAATTCTAAATTAACAAGCAGAGCGCACGGACGGTGAAACGGGTCGTCGCCACCTGTATCGCATAAGGCTGTAGGAGTCCGCTTAGTGTGGACGTCCGGAACTTTGATGTCGTCCTTCTCAGTGGCCGAGTTTATACTCATAAAAAACATCTCGGTGGCATAGCTGCCTCAGCGTGGCGCCCGTGTGGTATGTTTCAACGAGCGCGAAAGGGGAACTGGAACTAAAGAGAAGAAAATTAGGGCCTGAAATGATTTAGCTGTGATGAATTAGTTAAAATTTGTGTCTCTAAGAACATGCCCACCATGAGATGGATTGCGATACTTGAGGAGCTCAGTGAAATAGACGGAGGCAGTGCGTGGTGCTTCTTGACCTTATCCATTGTTACACTACGAAAAGGCTTAAGGCGAAAGAAAGAAAAATTATGCCCTACGCACAACCTTTTGGCAAAAACGAAGCGGCAAAATGTGTGGTAAATAGGGTGCGGTTGTGAGAATGAGAGCCCTCTTAAAATACGTTTCCACGATTCTTACGCGCCCGAATTGTAACTCGAAGATAAGTTTCCCTGTGAAAATTCGAAAAATAAATTAAAGCTTAGTCTACTTCGCAGATGTACAACACGTGGTACGTCGTACCTAACATGAGTGATTTTAGTTGACCCGTGCACCTGTGCCAGCAAAATATGTTGCACTTCATAACCTTGATTATCCAGCTCCTGTTGGAATTAAAGCGAAATCTAGAAACATACAAAGCCGATTTCAGGTTTGAGCCCGACTGGAACGCACACGCAGATTTTAAGGCTACTTATAGCGAAAAAACGTGTGAATTAGAATCGTGCAAATATAGTACCTCGGCCGAAACGGCACAACTGGAGTGCTGATAGGTGGGCTCGCATGTTAGAGCTTTTTCAGTTAATTAGTGATGGATTTGAAAAGCGCCAAACGCCGATAATTGCTCTAGAACCTAATTTCACTCGGAACATGCATAGCGAAATTAAAAACCAAGCGTAAGCATGCTAGGGGACCTGGCGAGCAAGCGCCCTGCCGAAGCTAACAGAAACGGGGAGGCGCCAACGTAGGGCTTTATCTTCAGTGAGCGTAGTGTGCCGCGAAAGGTGCGACGTGACCACTTTCTGCCGCCTAACATAATGGGGTGACGGTCACTCTCTTAGATTCTTCCCTGTGGTCCCAGGATTATGGCCGTGGTGAAACACGTGCTTCAAGGGGATGAAGTTCAATGGATTTTGGGAGAATCTCCACTTCACTGCTGGTGGCATTGCGTGTTGCGTGGTTTAATCCTACCGCTGCCCAGGAGTTTTTCCGAGTTGCGTTGCTTGAGTCCACCGCTGACACCAGTTGTGGCATTCGGGTTCGGGAATTCATCTTGGTAGCGTGACTGGTGACCGAAGACTGTGATCAGAAGACCGAGGCGTGCTGATGAAGAAGAAAAAAATAGCAGTGGCTTAGCTCGGCTGTGCCAGGATATGAGTAGCGTGAGCTAAGGTTCAGCTGGTTATTCTTAGGTTTCCTGTTTGTTTAGGATTAGCTGATTATTATGCTTACGACTGCTAAAACGATTTCCAATTCAATCCAATCCAACCCAGTTCAGTCCAGTCCAGTCACTGCTCCTCGCGCATGCGGAGCACGGTTCTTCAGGAGCCACGCGAAGCGGCTATTAAGCGGCTCCGGCGCAGCGTCAAACTTGGCTACTGCGCAACGGAGGCGCACAGCGGGGCACGCGCCGGCGCCAGTGCGTCTGCTGCGGCTATGACGTCACTCCTCTGGAATGCGCAGACCGGCGAATGTGCAGACCCAATTCTCTACATGCCCGTACTCCAATTGGATTGGATTTCCAATCCAATTTAATCCAATCCAATCCAATCCAATCATCCTCGCGCTTGCGCAGCACAGCCCTTCAAGGTCCACTCGAAACGGCTCAACCTCGACCAGTGTACCTCACGCTACAAAAAAAGTTTTTCATGTATTTACGTGACGAGTACAAATTTAGATGCTGTGCATCGAAGGAATCGCACAGCCAGAAGCACTCGGCGGCTCGCAACACCCCCTTTTTCTTCAAGCAAAAGTCCCTAGAGTTCTCGAATTCAACTCCCAAAAGTATCCTCCAATCACGGACCCACAATCTGACGCATATAGGCTCCACTATAGCTCGAAGCCGCTCTGGTTGCTTGCCCACGTGACCACGAGGGGGAAAAAGCGTTGGCGCCGCTATTACGGGGAGACCTTTTTTTTTGTCCAAGTTCGAGGTGCGCCTGAATGCTTTGCTCATGGTGCTCGCCGATTACCGATTCCATGACCCGCGCTTCCGACGTCGTCACCTTTGTTACTGCTGCTGCCATCATTCATCAGAGTCGCACGTTCGGGGATTTTTTTTTATTTACTTATTCCAAATACCTACAGCGCCCGTTGGGCATTTTTGCAGGGGGGTTAATTAGTAATCCCAAAAACAACAAGTAATCATAGAAATGCAAGCTATTGAATGGGAATACAGGTTTGTCTCGGTAATCAGAACGCAGCAGAACATAGCAACAGAACATAATTCAGAACATAGCAACAATACACGGTCAAAAGCAGTAAATCAAATGTTAGCATTCAGTAAACCCTTTCAAGAGCAGTGAAAACATTCGGTGAGCGCACAATTTCATTCGGGAGCACGTTCCAATCGTTAATTGTATTGGGAAAGAAGGAATACTTAAATACATTGATGCGGCACTGGAACGGTTTAATTTTTTCTAAATTGTCTCTTCGCGCGGACACGTAATTCGGCGTTTTTAGGTACGTGTTTTTGTTAATTCGAGTTGAACCTATCTTAATGTTATGGAGAAGCTTTAATCTACGAATTTTTCTACGCGAACATAATGTTTGCCACCCTAAGTTATCTCGGATGGCAGAGCTTCTTACATTGAAGTTGAAGTTACCTGTAACAAATCTGGCTGCACTCTTCTGTACCCTTTCCAGCTGTTGTTTCAACACTTCCGTATATGGGTCCCGCGCGGGGTTGACGAACCACTGTATTCAATGCGGATTCGATACCGACGAAGCCCAAGGCGGTGATGGGAATGGCGACGAAAACGCGCTAATTAACGCCGTTGTCCGAGCAGCTTCGGTGTGCCTGGTCCGCAACGCGGTCATAACACTGGCCTTATTCCCACTCGGGAGAGTCACATGTGACTGTAGAGGGTTGTGCCAGTGGTCGAAAATAGAGCGGACACGCAATGTTCTGGCGCCTGACGGACACCATAGTGCACATACAAAGGGTCACATTTTTTGCAAGCGTTGTTCTGGAGATGTCGTTTTCTAAGGCGGTTTTTCTTAGGAGGGTGCACTGTCTTTGAGCGCAACTGCTGAGTGGGCTAAATATGCACCCTTTCAACTAAGAAGCTTATGGAAACTCTACGCACTGTTCAGTACACGCCCGCGATGCTTCTCTGAGGCAAGGTAGACGAGCTTGGACTTCATTGTTGCAAGGAGAGGCTGCACACGGCCGTTGCAGGGCACCGGGAGAACAACGAATCGCGTTATTAGGTCGAGCATGGCGCGACTGCTGCGTATGGCACTTTTTTGAACCGCACTTCCCGACACAACCGATAAATATGTGCACACGCGGTAGAGGAAGCGAATGGTCGTAGTACGAGCGCAAGGCCGAGGTAGCCCGTCAGCGTGTGCAACAACATGGCCATTTTGTGTTGGCTGAACTACTGTTTGCCTTGCAAGCATTTGTAAGATGTTTTAAGTGCAGAGCACGTTAGGGGCTCGCCTTGTCGTCGTAGCTCCTTGGCTGCGCACAAGTAGAGCACCACGGTGTACCGTCGTAGCGGAGTCGTATCATAGCGGCGTCCCACAGAGTCTTCTAAAGCCAAGCGGTTTATACAGTCATAACCGTTCGAAACTCGTGAAATGCTGGCGCTTGTCATACATCTCCCCGTTATTCAGCGCAAAGAAAATTGCAGTTACATTTGAGGCAAAATATACGTAATTAACAGGCAGCGCCCGCGTTCATTTAGTGAGGAACGCTCGTTGGGTAGCTTTTTACAGTAGTAAGCGAAAAATTGGCGACACGCCTGCTCCTTTCGTTGCAAATGTCGTCAAAAGACGACAGTCTTTGTCGACATTTGCGAAGGAAATTTCCCCCTTTGCTTTCCCGCTCACCTCTCATGCTGTTCATGTTCTGTCGCGCTCATCCCAAGGTAAACGCACCAAAGGTTTGCTCAAGGCGATTTGAATTGACCGCGTTCCACTGCTACAGGCAGGTTTCCTCGATGCCAGCGCTGCAGACGGCGGAAACGCGAGTGAATCGAGGCTGCCGACTTCAAGGTTTATAGAACTGCATTGTTGAGCTCCACGTACGTTCCACGGAGAACGTGGAACCTAGCTAGTAGAACCTTTTGTTGCTGTTGCAGCGTGATTTCTCATATGACGCCATGAGGTGGCGCGGCGGTTTTCTGCAGTAGATGTAGAATAACAATTGCTATAGAAAACCAAGCATCCATGATTTTTTTAATAAAGGAACACTGTAAATATCCCTTCAGTACTAATTTCCTGTCTTATATTTGCGTAATGTCTTGTTCTTGATCGACAAAGTTGACAAGCATGAACATATAAACCGGGCTTCGACGTTTATATTTGGCTGTGCGTATATAAGACTCTTGCGCAGTGCCAATTTTACTTTGGCCGGGTGGCTGAATCGAGTCACAGACAGACAGACAGACAGATAGACATACAGACAGACAGACAGACAGACCAAAATGTCTGTGTTTAAGTAGCCCAAGAAAGACTATCGTCTTTAAAAAAAAGTGTCAGTGCAACGCCGGCACGTGCGGGATGGAAAGCAATCACAAAAAGGACCGAACTCCCGATGGGTCTGTTTCAGACAGGGGGCGCGCGAGCACTGCGAAGACAAAAAATTTGCATTGCATTGGCCAAACCTCCTTTCCATTTATTAACAGAAGAGTGAAACAGGGCGGCGAAGAGCGCGATGGGTGGTAGCAGTGAGCGGATAACGGCGGTACAGCCCATCATGATGAATCACTGCTCTGCACTTTCAACAGCTTTCCCATTGAGTGGAACGGCTTCATTTCTAAAGCGAATGCCTTACATCTCTATGCCTAAAGGTCGAGTTGTGAGGTAAAGAAGGACGTACGAAAAAATGGCCGCCATCCCGCCCCGCGAAAGTGGATGTCCAGCGGGACTGTTGTAAACCACTACACATTCTGATGGGGGAAGGTATAAAATCTTCTTCGTCGTCTCGGTAGGCTTTTCGCTCGAGCTCGGCTTCTCTGGCGGCAAATGCTGGGTGCTGCCTAGCCGGATGCATACACTAACCCTCGAATGACGTTAACCCCCCTCCCCTTTCGAGAGCACGTGCAAACCTAATCTTTATCGGAACACATTGTGGAGTGTGGGAGGGGGGGTTCTATTGTTCACCGGCACCTCATCATTCATCATGCGGTTTCTACGCTTGTTTTGAGTTTTTTTTTTTGCACAAATACTTAGCTCTATGCTGTACGCATGGTTAGCTGAAGCATGCGCTTGGCGTCTTGGGCGGGAATCGCTGGTTTCTGCCTGGGTTTCTTGTTTACGACACGAAATTTTCCGACCAACGAGAGGCTAACAGCTTCGCTGTAAAAGTTGAAGTTGAGGTAGAAACTTAAAGCCGTTCCACTCAATGTGAAAGCTGTCGGAAGTGCAGAGCAGTGATTCCCCATAATGGGCTGTACCGCTGTTATCCGCCTACAGATACCACCCAATAAAATTCAACTTTTCCGCCTTCGCAGTTCTCGCGTGCCCCCTGCGTGAAACTGCGCCAACGTGAACTCTGTTCTGTTTCTTCTTTTCTCCCCGCACGTGCCGTCGTTGCATTGCCACATTTTCCAACCACCCAACCAACCCAACGGGCGTAACGAGGGCGCTGCCAATTAATTACGTATATATTTTTTTAAAATATACCTATAGTTTTCTTTGCGCTAAACAACGGGAAGATGTATGACTAGCGCCAGCGTTTCACGAGTTTCGAACACTTGCGACTATATAAACCGCTTGGCGTGCGATGCCTCTGGGGTACGCCGCGAACAACAGCGTTACCCCGGGACGCCGCCTTGGTGCTCTATATACTCGGGTCGACAAGGCGAGCGCATAACGTTCTGTGCACTTAAAACATCGTACGCCGTGCAGCGAAACGGAAACAGCAGCTCAAGAGGATGGTGCTTAAGAAAGGGGGCGCTGCACGCAAGTTGTATACGTCGGCGCGTGGGCTCAGAGCTTCCGTACTCATCGATATGGGGAACAATTAACGCGACAGGCTCCAGCTGCGGGTGGAGAGACCGAGAAAGTACGCCACAGCGGTTGAGGCTAGAGAACGGCGAAATGTCACTCGTATTAACCACCGCTATGAAGGAAGCTCCGGCAGCGTCCACACGACAGCAACAAGAATGTTCGAAAAAAAATTCCTCCATCAGATATGCAGATGAATGAACTAGGCATTCGCCTTCACCTTGCTGGGAAGTTCTATGCAACCCCCGTAATTTTACCACACTGCGACGATCAATGGTGACGCTTAGCCGCAGAGCGGAGCATTTCTATCTCTTCGCGGCCTTTTTAAAAGAAAGATAAGAGCCCTGAACATTTATGTCATTATTTAATTTGATTCTTATTAGACCGATGAAATAGAAGGAACCTCTATTAAAGGGGCCCTGAAAGGCATTTTGAGCAAACTAAATGAACTAGCGCACTCGTTAGATTGGGTCGTCAACGTCAGCTGTGCGAAGTATTACTCTTTTACGCGCAGCGGAAAGCTCACACTTTTGTTGCAAAGTCTGTCGCTTTTTTCTCACCCTTCCCTTCGTATTTTTGGACGCCGCCATCTTCACATGTCTACATCACCAATTCCCAGATGTCCGTCATGAGCTAGACATCCTGCTATTGGGCGGCTTTTTCACGCATTTCCGGCAAAGAGATGAGTCGTCTGCTCAGCGTCGGCTCGCCGGCTGATCTGCCAGCGGAGTGCCGGAGTACTTGGACATTTTACGACAAACGAAACAAGTGTAAACAAACGCTTAACCGTTTGTATTGAATACAACACGGCCATAACACGACATGGATTTTATCTTACGTGAGTACGTACCATAAAGAAAGCCCCGTGGCACTTCTTTCGTGCAATCGCAGACAACACCCTGAGCCGAATGTCCGGGTTTGACGCGTACATTTTATTCAACTTCAAAACAATCCAGAGATGCGTTTCGAACGAACGCAACGTCACAACATGCGTTGCAAGTCTGAACCGCGATTGACAGACGATGGGTTGCCTCCTCCTGCCCGTTGTAAATTCGGCACTCACCTCACACCCGGTTTCCGGGACGAACAGCAAGCCACTGAACTCTGGCACGCAAGCGAGAAGGCTTTTAGCCAGGCACACTACACATACCCCATGCGAGGTTGAGCCGTACGTCGTTCGAGAAAGATAATCCAGACCATGGGAAGCACTATCCACCCGCAGTACAACGTCGCATTTCATCGCGAAACGAACGCGTCCACTACACACAGGAGGCGATGCACACACACACACACAGCTTCGGTAGAGTGTACTAGAAGTTTCTAATACACTCTAGCTTCGGTCGCTGCATTGGCTTAGCTGCAGGCTTCGTTCGGACAGTCAGCGATGCTACGACGATACAAAGCTGCGTGAGGGCGACGTGCTAACCACTTCACGTATTTAAAAACACAGGGGCAAAGAACTTGGTTCATCGGAAGCAAAAAATCTTTCCTCCATTGTTGTGCCTGAAATATACTGGCTAGTGTGCCGAGGGCGGGCTCCAGACGGGCGCCGGGAGCGATGTACGCGGCCGGCTGCCGCTTGGGACGCTGCCGTGCAGTAGTGTGCGCGTTCGCCCGGCCCGAGCAGATCGCGCGGTTGCCTCCGCGCTGCGTAGCAGACGGCAGCGGCAGAACTTTCCAATCCCGCTTGCGGCGAAAGCGAGCGAAAGCGACGGGAATTCTGTCGCGCGACGAAAATTTCTCCCGACCATTCGACAAACACGATCGTCGCGCGACAAAGTGACGGAATTCCCATCGCTTTCGCTCGTTTTCGTCGCAAGTGCGAACGGGCCTTTATGCGCAATCTCCGTCCCACATAAAATAAGCTCTTGCTTGTCGCCTGAGCATACGGTTGATATGTGACTACGTTACACTGTGCTTGCGAGTGTATTTAAATGATGTCACTAGGTTTGAAACGTAAGCGCTCGGCGTGCAGCTTTGTAAACGCAAGCAGCCTCACGTACGCACGCTATTTTACTGCTAATAGAGAGTTTTAGTACAGCGTTTGTTGCCTTTGCATAAGCTAAACGCTAAATGTTTGCGTCCCGCTACGTAAACATCGCGAGGGGAGTTTTAGTAGAACGTCTCATCAGTTTTGCGTTGCGACATGCTAATGCATACGGCGCCATCTGTCAATTAAATGTTTTCCGAAACGACTCGCCGGCTGATCTGCTAGCGGAGTGCCGGAGTGCCTGGACATTTTACGACTATCGAAACAAGTGCAAACAACGCTTTCCCATCAGTATGGAATGCAACACATGGGTGCAGCTTGTCAGAACACGGCTGCTCGCTGCTCGAGTGCGGCGTTGGTTTGCTCTGCGCCTTCCCGTTCATCGCCTCTGATAAAGCAATCCGATCCGGCGCGTTTTGTGCACTGGTTCTGTGTAGGTTTAAAATGTCTTTTTTCACATGCCGCCGGTAGTAGGAATTACAACCGCCGCAAAATAAGACCCGGCACCAGCGGGGCCGCGTCTGAGACCGCGCTTTTTGGATAAACAGTGCGCTGTGCACCAAAGGGAACGAGCGCACGATTCTCCCCGCGCGGCTGCGAGTTCGCCGCCGATACCAACTGCAGCTACGTACACCGCGAAAGGGCAAGGCCAGGCCGCACACATGCGGCCAGGTCTTTCGTTCGCTTTTCCAGCCTTTAGAGGAGTGCCCATGGTGTCAACAAAGATGAAAAAGCCGAAAGAGCTGGCCCGTAGCAGACGGCAGTCTGTGGGAGCGCAATAGCGGAAGTACGTCACCGCTGAGGAGCGGAGCATCATGGGAGGGGAGGCCAACAGAGAAGAAACAGTTGAAAGGAGGAGGAAATACGGCGCGACGATAATGCGCGGTTTTTCATTTACGATTTCTCAGCTAATACTCATCGCTTTAACAAAATTCTTGCAGGAGGAGATTGCTAATACATTGCTTTATTTGGTTACATGTACATCCATGCATCGGCGGAAGGCATTTCAGGACCCCTTTAAGTCTTTCTGGGAAGGGACGAATTAGAAATCGCTGCGTGCCTGTCTGAGCGTGTATAGAGAGCTCTTTCGACATGGGGCTTTTTTTTTTTAATGAACGGTTTTTTTTACCTGGTATGTTTCACCAGTACGCTTATTTTAATAGAGCAAAATCTAGCGATAAAGCACTAAGGTTCAGCACCTCTAGGCTCAGAATCACTCGTTCAAGTGAACAATAAAAAAAACACGAGGAAGAGGCATTTCAGAGTTAGAATGTTACTGGCCACGGTAATTAAGGAATCGAAGATGTATGATAGTCGAGGCGTCCACTCAATACGGTGAATCTAGAATACATTTTGTGACCGCAAACTTCGCAGGTACCACCCACTATTATCGCCGATGTCCACGAAAAGGGCTAATCATGCATAGAACACTTCACTTTTAGCCGTGCCTAAACACTCACAATCGTTGCGGCAAGCACAATCCTTCTGTCGTCCAAGAACGCGGACAAAAAAAAAAGACTCCCGCTTAGAGCGGCATTCCCTATAACCGGCAGAAGGATTCTCGATAAGTGCAGTCCCGCTTTGCAATTGGCGAGGTTATTGATTATCCATACCTCGGCAACCTTCTTCGGGTGAATCGACGGAGATCCATCCCGCCAGACAAGCCGAGGGTATTGTGTAGGGACTGCGTACCCTTTGGTTACGTAACAAGAGATTACAGAGTGCCATAAGTGCGTAAGAATGATCCATCCCCCCGCCCACGAAGCTCTAACCAAGGGGCAGGAGCACTGCCTCCGGCTCCTCCAAATTAATACCTTTCCTCATCCGACCAAACTCCACTTGCTTCATACTACGCAGTACTTCCCGCTGTGCAAATTTTGCGCTGAGCCCGGCACCCTGCACCACATGGTATGGGAGTGTTCGGCAAACCCTAACTTGCAAAGAATCGCGCACCCTTCCAGTCAGCAGTGGGAGAAGCAGCTGCCCAGCTCCGGTCTCGACTACCACCTTAGGATGGTGGAAAGGGCCGTTGCAGCAGAGGTCTGCAATGGCGCCCCGGACTGAGGACCCACACCACATTACGATGCTCGTAATAAAGTCTACTCTCTCTCTCTCTCTCTCTCTCTCTCTCTCTCTCTCTCTCTCTCTCTCTCTCTCTCTCTCTCTCTCGGGTGCATTCTTCTGGCATTTGCGTGGACAGTGCAAAGAGCCGCTTCCTTTGTGAATATAGATTACCCTGTCGGGAAAGCATTCTGCCGTAGCATCTACTAGAGCATATTGGAAAACACCTGAAAAAATGAGCTGCACCAAGGAAAAAAAATCAAAAAGAAAATAGCAGAGAACAAAAATACTTGGTGAAATGTCGTTGTGCTTCAGAGGGGAGAAGAGCGGATTTTTTTTCGGGCGCTTATCTCGTTTTCAAAGGAAAGGAAAGGAATTGCTTTATTCCGACTGTCTGCCCTCTGTCCTATAAACCGAGTTCTCGAGCGCGCCTCGTTGTGTGCCGCATTCAATAGAGTCAAAGCGGCAAAACGCGCATCGGCTGTCGATCCCCAAGCAACCCAATCTTTTCATTGTGGAAAGAAAGGGCTCGCCATTGTTTACCCTGCGTGTATCTTTCGGTTCTAACCCGGATCATTCTTTGCGAATTGAAGCAGTCGCTGCATTAGTACACAGCCTGCTTTAAAGACTATTGTCTTTCCTGGGCTACCTAAACGTTGCAATTTCTGTCTGTCTGTTGGCCTCTTTGTCTGTCTGTGTCGTTTGACTCACCTGCTCGACGAAAACTAGAAATAATGCGTGACCGATCAATATGTAAAACCGAGACCTCTACAAACTGTTCAATCTGTTGGCACGCGTAATACATTGGAACTTTATTCAGCCGAAAAAAACCATCACGAATATCTGAGGGAAAACAACTATAAAAGGGAGAGTAGTGCCAACGTTCTGTTAATTGAAACTATACCGAGGGGATTGAGCACATTAACAAGAGCGTCAAATACAGTGTCATATAAGAGATACTAGTATATACTAAAACAAAACATTCCTTCTCGGGCCGTTAGAACTACAATACAAACAAAATATCTCAACAGATGGCGGGCGAGCCGTTCGAACGCAGGAAAGTTACATCAAATTTAACAAACTTACCAGTCATATATCGGTCATGGGAGGAGAGAGGTAGGTGGGAAGACTGCGTGAGGGGGGAAAGGAAGAGAGGATCATTTGAGGCAGGGGCGGCGCAGTACTGTAGTGTTTCGACGACATTTGCAGCGAAGTGACCTCATTCGCGCCTAATTTCGAAACAGCTATCCACTGGAGGGCGGCGTGGGCCACACGTGCCATAATCTTTACAAAGCAGCCCTACTTCCCGCTCCGTACATTAATTTGGGCGAAAGTTACAATCCACACCACTCTTTGTATGTAATCGGGTGCAGCGACCCGTGGAGTGTGTAAGGGAAGAGGAGTGCCGGTAGGCTCACCGATAATGATCCTACGTCGGAGAAACGAATTGCTAGGGATTTCAGCAGGCACTTCGACTGCGCATTCGTGCCGTTCCCATCGGTACTCGCAGGGTGTTCCGCAGACACGGCCGCTAACCGCAACCGGAATTAACGCCATCCCACCAAAGCACCTCCTTTTCGGGAACTGTTTAACGCCCCAATATTGCATCAACGAAGAACAAAAAGTGGCAGAAATTCATACCAGGTTCTCTCAGACCATTGAAAAGCCTAAATTAGAAATAAAAATATAAGTGCCTTTTTACTCTGCGAAGAAGGATGACCAGCGGAGTTGGGCTCAGTTCAACGAGTGTATGGACCCAAACACGTTTGTTTGTAATTTGCGATTGGGCATACGTTCTGGCGAATTTGCTTAACGGAACATGGAGAAACTCGAGTTTCCATCTGGCGGACAAAGATGGGCTGTCCGTTTCTGTATTAACACACCAGTCTCTAATAACACAGTCCTTATTAACACACCAATTGAAGCTGCTCGACCACGGAGGACCGCAGCAGGTAGCATAGGGTCGTGAGACGTCCACGTTTAAATCTTCCATGAGCTCAACGGACATGTCATCGGTGATGGAATGAAACCTAGCTGTGCGTGCACGCCCTCCCTCCACTCCCGACCCCACCCGTGCACGCATAAACCGGCAACAGGTGATGTGCGCCTACTTAGACGTCAAAGACACCGGCAAAGATGTCGCTCCGAAAGCCCTTCTAGCTGAACAAGGTCGGCTTGTCAGAGCGGACAAGTTGCTTTTTCACCACGGAAGGATTCTGGGTGGAAGTTAGGCGGCTGCGACGGCGTCGGCACGTTCTGCAGAGCGGCTTTCTGTTGTTTTCGCGACCATTGGCCCGTCGTTAGCAGCTGATGGGGCAAATTGTGAGGGATGTACCAGCGGTGGCGAGGGGTATAAAACAAGGGAAATAAAAGCGGTGGCGAGGGGCAGCAGAGACGAGGGACCGAGTAAAGTGGTTTCACCGGAATTTAAACAGGGATCGTTAGCCACATACAGCTTCGCTGTAAACGAACATACATGCGGCCTAATTGGCAATCGTACTCCGCAAATAGCGTCTAATAAAAGAAATTTGCAAATTTCTCTTGGAATCTCGCACCGTCAGGTCACAGCCGCAAGCTTTGTCTGCTAAGCAATAGATGGCGCAACGCTGGAATCTGCCCCGGAAAAATCAGAGATAGTAAGAATCCACGCACACCGAAGCAGCAACAAGGAAGAATAAGATAGCCGTGAAGATTGGCCAATCCGTACACCCAGAAAGAGACCACATTCGCGTCGTGGGAATGACAATACAAAGAAACGGAAGAGCCGATCTCACTATTGAAAAAATCAGTAAATCTTCAGCCCAGTTAGCCCGAATTGTGAAGAGAATCACTAAAGGAAGAGCCGGATTGAGGGAAGAGGAAACATTAAGAATCATGCAAGCCCTTGTCACGAGTAGGCTGGCGCACAGCTTACCGTATCACAACCTAAACAAACAAGAAAAAGAACGAATAAACATTATCATCAGGACGGCATATAAAGCAGCACTGGGCCTATCATTGTACACGTCCACGGAAAAATTCTTTCAATTAGGAGTGTACAACATCTTCGAAGAGATCAAGGAAGCATTACTAATCGCCCAGAAGGAAAGGCTTGCCACCACTAAAACTGGGAGATCCATCCTTTGGAAGATAGGTAGCCCCCCAGAAAGAACACGACTGGAGGCCATGACGGACTTGAAACCTGAACAGCGCAGTCACATCAAAACCCTTCCTCTACCGAAAAACATGGACCCCACTGTACACAAAGACAGAAGGCAAGCGAGAGTCAAATACCTCAGGAAAAAATTCAAGGATCATGAAAACACGGTCTATACGGATGCTGGAACATGTGACAAAACCAACGCCACACTAGTGGTCACAGATTTCAAGGGAGCTCTGCAAGACTGCATGACAATTAGACAGTCAAACACAGAAGAAGCGAAGACGACTGGTGCCATCCTCATGACAATTCGACTCGGCGAAAAGACGAGCAGAAGTCTGAACACAATAACAGACTCCAAGAGAGCAGTATTGAATCTTGCCGCAGGAAGAATACCAAAACGCCTCAAAAACCTTCTTCCACCTGAACTGAAGAAAAATACAATATCACATGGTGTCCCGGACACGAAGGACTGGAGGGTAATGAAGCAGCGGACAAGGCAGTGCGTGAACTCACACACCGCACACCTGACGATCACGCTTATCACACCCCCCTCCCCGAAAAATATGGAGAAAGGCTCTGGCTTATTAGGTAAAACAGAAGTACCTTTCCTACTCCACACAAGGAATTAAATGCTATAGAAGCTCAAATCCTGAGGCAAACACAAATAAATAAGTCACGACTGGCAAAAATGTTCCCCAATTCCTTCCAAGAAACGTGCACAAAATGCGAAGAGATAGCCACGCTATTTCACGCAACCTGGGCGTGCCCGCGCATCTGGCCCCAGGAAAACAATAGTATACAGATTAATCCTATCGAGACATGGGAGGCAGCCCTTACCAGCTCACCTTTCGAAGATCAGCTACGGCTGATCCAGAGAGTCAAGGTGGGAGCCGTTGCATCTGGAGCCCTGGACGTTGGGCCCCACCCATGAACTCCCTTTCAACTTTTCACCCATGCCCCCTTCCCTTTCTTCTCACAATAAAAGTTCTACAACAACAATCCATCTTATCATTCTTCCTCCCCATTTATTTATTACTCAGTACAATAAAGTATAGTCTCTGTCTATTTCTCTGCCCTTTACACTCGGGTGGTACACGTCGGCGCCTATGCCTTTTTACTCATGCTCTCCCTCTCAGCCTCGCAAAGACGCAACCAAATACCCTTCGAAATAGAAAATCAGCCGCATCCTCACTCACACCCAGCACCGCTGCCCAGCCGCAAGCTGTGCAATGAACATTCTCCCTTCGTTTCTTACTGCTATAAAAGCAGTAAAAACGAAATTTCTAGTGAAAGTAGCTCGTTGCGAGCCTAGAATACGTATATTTCTTGCGGCGGGTGTTCTGGGACTCAGGCAACCGCCCAAGCATTCTATAATTGATCATAATTATAGCGCGGGGAAGTATCTGGTGTGTCGCCCGACTATTTCCAGTTTTTGTCACTACAGAACTTAGTTGACGGAAGTTTACGTGAAATGTCGTATGGAGGTTAATAGAACGAGGCAAGCCATTGAATGCACCACACCTCTATTTTGTTTCCTTTGCCCTTTAGGAGGTTTGCATGTACAGCAGGGTTTTGATAGTTAGTAATCGCCGTTTTGGTGCTACAGTTGACAGTTTCGTATCCCTGGTGACGCTTCAACCGGAGCTGTTTGGTGAAGCAGTATGATTGATCCGAAAAATAAATGGAAGTAGACGATACCTTTGGCCAGAACGACGCCACGGAAATGAGCCTACTGACATTTCCGCATTCTAATGAATTTCCTCGTTTATGTAGAGGAAGAAGTGTGTGTGTGTGTGTCTGTGTGTGTGTGTGTGTGAGTGTGTGTGTCTGTGTGCGTGTGTGTGCGCGCGTGTGTGTGCGTGTGTGCGTGTGTGTGCGTATGCGCGTGTGTGCGTGCGGTGTGTGTGTTTGTGTGTGTGTGTGTGTGTGTGTGTGTGTGTGTGTGTGTGTGTGTGTGTGTGTGTGTGTGTGTGTGTGTGTGTGTGTGTGTGTGTGTGTGTGTGTGTGTTGGGGAGGGGGCGGAGGGGCGTATTTTTTTATGCGGTGGAAAAACATACTTCCTCCTCCTCGGGAAAGGACTACGACTAAGATTTAATTGATCGCATCGTAAATAAAAAACGCCCTTATACACTCGTGTAAAATCGGTAACCAGGCAACGTAACGCGTCCTTACGCACACATTAGAAATAGAAGCATAAAAGCAGGCAACAAGTCCGTTCGTCATACGCGGCCTAAAATTATTAAGCGCTCTCTCTCTCTCTGCCTGTCTATTTCCCTCCAAACCAATCTACCGGTTATTCCACCCAGTCCATTCGGCTACCCCTCCGAGCAGAAAGGGCACCGATCAAATAAGAGAGGGGTGTACGCAACGAACTAGAGCTGCAGCCGCATTTGGCTTTCGTGCTGTCGCTGTCTGTTGTCCGGCGTGGATAGAGCGTCGACAGGGTTCACCGAAAACGTCTTCTCGGCAACAGGGGGGTAGAAAGAGACTCGCGGGACTTCCCACAAAGCCGAAGGTCGTTCCCCTAGTCTCCGCAGGCACGTTCGAGGCGCCATGAATGGCTGGGCGTCCGCCGAAGTGCAGTGAGGAGAGAGCCCCTGATGAGCTAGCGGGGCTCTCTCCTTCCTCTCTGAAACTGCACACCTGGGTACGCCGAAGGTACCCACTCGGACGCGTCGGGGAGGAAGCGCGTAGGGCAACGAGTGATTGCGTTAGTGACGGAAGAAGGGGCGAAGGGCCCAGCGACGCGCCAGGACGTAAGAGCCAGATTACCGGTTAAACAGGTTATTAGGGAAGCGTATGCAGCGGAGGAAAATCAATGAGCCCTTGACCTCAGTTAAACTTGTTACGCCTGAGGCCTAAAGACAGGTTGAATGGCGTAATTATTTCCAGTTTGGCATTTGATAAAACAACTTGTCAGAGTTAGCTGAATGCTAAGCGCGTAATTAGAACAGCGTGTGCAATAGGCTGCCTGCGCGGACGTCTGGTGAACATGCAGCGCCCTCTCGTGATGTGCCGACGTGGGGGGTAGTACAATAGCTGATGCTTGAAGTGACCAGCAAACGCGCGGTCGGATTTTATTGGTTAACAGCGGAGTGTACCTACCTTTATCGGTATCGCGGTATTTGAAACAGCACCACAACTGGCTTCACTGTTTGAAGAAAACCGAAGAACAGCCGAGCTTCTTTTTATCCTGTTAAGAGCTCAGCGAGCTGCCACACGCACCGTTTCCGCACGGGTAGAGAATCCACATTCGCTCGGTGGTTTTAAACCGCTCCTTCTTTAGCGTAGGTTGCTATATCGGATGTTCAAAAGTAGGAGGCACGCGAAGACTACCTGCGCAAATGAGTTATGTGGGCACAGAACAAAAAGTGAGGCGTAAGTCGCGTAAATATTGCTGTCTGCAGACCCATTAACTAAAATTGAATAATTAACTTTTTATTGACTGCGGTAAGTGGGTATATTTGTAATTAAAAGTTAGATGCAGTCGTGTTTCTACACAGTATCAGTTGGAAGAATTCTAGCGAATTTGTGCTCCGAGATATCCGACTCCAAATATTAATTGTTGTTCGCAAAATTACGCATGCAAGAGAGTTAGAACCGGCACAAGCTCCTACCTGATGTGACGCGGCTTTTGCGTGTGGCGTTTAGTCTGATATCGGAACGGAGGCATAGATTATAACTCTCCCCCTTCCCTTCTTCGCTGGCGAAATCAACATATGACAGCGCAACAGCCCGCAAACGTCGCATCACATCAGGCAAGAGCATTGCGCCGGTCCTAACGCTCTTGCATATGTAATTATGCGAGCAACAATAAACATTTGGACTCGGATATCTCGGAGCACAGACACGCCAGAAGAAACAAAACTTGTTGCTGAGCTAGTTGGTACATACTTTAAGAAAGGAGAAAACATGGCGCAAACTAGACGTGGATGAAGAAGACAAGGTAAGACATATGTCTTACATGTCTTATCTTGTTTTCTTCGTCCACATCCAGTTTGCGCTACGTTTTCTACTTTCTTAACGAGAGAAGAATTCTTCCAATTGGTACTGTGTAGAAACACGACTGCCTCTAACTTTTCAATACGAACATATGCATTTACTGCCCCCAACGAAAAGTTCATTATTGCGTTTTAGTTAATTGGGCTGCTGACAACGATAATTATCCCCTCAGTTTGCGTCCCCCTGCCACATGACTTATTTGCACAGGTGGTCTTCGCGCGCCTCCCTCTGGCTCATTTTCAGAAAACCGTAAATCTTAATTTTGAACAACCGGTATAATGATGCTAATAACGTCTAACTTTGCTATCACCCCTCGGGACCCGTGGAAACAGGTGCTTCGGTGGCGAGCGATGCACCAAGAGGAACTAAGTAGTGCAGAACTAGCCTTACCTACAAATCACCGTACTCGTGCAACTGCCGCCGTTGCTATTCCCATTCACAATACGGCCTTAGTTCTTTCGTGACACTACACCCTCAAATTGTTGTTTGATGCGCTTTACTTTTGCTCAGAACAGAGTCATCTCAGTTTAATTTCAGAGACAAAGGCATTCCTTTAGCTTTGTCACACAGCCGAACATGGGAGGTTTCTGCATATATATTGGCATTCGCTTCTCCCGCATCCCTTATTAAGCCAAAGTGAACTGATTTGCGCAGAGGCGCACTCATTAATGTACTCATCTGTCCTCTTATAACTGCACTCAGAGCCACGCGGTCGGGTAAGCTCAGTAAAGAACAACGAATGTCCACAGAAATGTGTCTTAACGGAAAACTACATAATGATTTATACGGACACAATTTACTCGTGAGCAGTGAACTTATACTTGTTTAGGACAATGCCTATCAGCTATAAATCACAGTGTTTTAGCCATAAGTGGCTGAAAAAAAAAAAAAACTAACGAAACAAGCTCAGTTACTCTGTGCACACCGTAGTGGCCAAATAAATATTCATCCTCGTTCTCCGAAACAGGACCCGAGGACGACCACCGAACCCGACACCCGACCCCACAATATACATCGGCAGCCAACTGATCCCCACTGTCAAGACCCTGCGCATTCTGGGGGTTCACTACCACCACGACGGCTCCGGAGCTGCGTATCTCCCCAGACTACAAACTACTGTGTCACAACTAACGCACCTGATTCGACCAACCTGTTTGAGAAGACACGGTCTCAGAGAAGCCGACACCTGCCGCATTCTCCAAGCAATGCTAACCAGTCGGATCACATACGGAGCTCCATACCTTCTCCTCAAACCGCGAGAACAGGCCAAAATTGACATTCTAGTTCGGAAATTCTACAAGACGGCGCTTGGCTTGCCCGTGTACGCATCGACCGAACGGCTACTGCAACTCGGTCTCCATAATACTCTCACCGAATTGATGGAGGCCCACATAAACAACCAGTTGCAACGACTGCAGCTCACCCCAACGGGCCGACACCTGCTGCATAAGCTCGGTCGACATGTAGAGCAGACTCCCGATACTCCCCAACGAATACCCACTGCTCAACGCGCGAACATACGGGTGCTTCCCATCCCACGCCATATGCACCCCACGTATACAACATTGGACGACGACAGCATCGAACCCACCTCCTTCTTCGAAAGTACGGCAGTGATTCAACTGCCCTTTACACCGACGCCACTCCCTACCCGCGACAACGAGCACACGTAGCTGCAGTAGTACGCTCTGACGCCACCACCCTCGTTGCTTCCAGCCTGCAGACAGCATCAACGAGCACGGCAGAAGAAGCCGCTATAGCCCTCGACATCGCTCACACTACGACTCAAACTGTCACGGTGCTCACGGACTCTCAAGCTGCCTGCCGCCGCTACGCTCAAGGCAGAGTTTCCACCCTGGCACTCCACATCCTGTCCCAACGCCGCACTCTACCGTTAACCCGCATCGTGTGGACACCGAGCCACACATCCCTCCCTGGGAACGAAGTGGCTCACGCCACAGCCCGCGATCTTCTTACCCGGGCCCTCCCAGACGAGGCCTGCCACCCCAACCTAGACCATGGTCCCCCTGCTCTGACCCCTCTCCAACAAACCTACACCGACATCGTGTACCACTACAGGGCCTCCCGACGCACTTATCCCCCTCCTCACCCTTCACTCTCCGTTCCCGACGCCGTCATCTGGCGAAGACTTCAAACTCACACATACCACAACCACATCGCCCTCCACCGCATCTCCCCCACCTGCTATGCACCCAACTGCTCACGCTGCGACCCTCCCAACACGACCCAGTACCTTGTCTGGATGTGCCCACTGAACCCCCAACCACCCGATCCCCCTTCTGTAGAGCGATTGGAGAGCGCGTTGCGCAGTTGCCAGCTCGAGGACCAGGAGGCCCTGATCTCTCGTGCGAAGGCGGCGGCGACCCTGCGCGGCCTACCGGAATAGGATGGCCACCCACCGCTCCTAACTCTTTCTCTCCCACTCCGCTCTCCCTTTTTCTGAATAAACATTTTCCTCCTCCTCCTTCAACATATGTGACCTATTGCGTTGGAAATATTCCGCGGGATTATTAAAACTGAGCCACAATGCAGGAATTCAAAATACTTGAAAATGGTAGCCGGTGGGGAAATAAGTAGGGTGCATAATTTTTTGAAAGTGAAGCTTTATTGCTCTCACTGATGCCGTACCACGCCAATACGCCCTGCAGGAAAGCCAGCTTTATTTGACGACGATATTGAATGATCGTGGATGAAGTGAAATAAAAAAACATCAGCCCCTCTGTTTAAAGACAACGATGGCAAAACGCGAAGCCTTAGTCGTGGAGTTTGTCACTTGATTGTTGAGTTTAATCACGACGATGGTTGAACTCGAAGCTTTCTCCTGATAGATTCTTCGGTTGGCCACTCCCAAACAAAATGGTGCGTACCTCCAGAGTAGTACATACTCCCAGTATGGGATTGGCTTCACAATGGGTACACGGCGTGGGGTCCATGCTTGACCAATACCGCAGAGCCCCGCTCTTAAGTTTCTCAGTGCTGCGTCTTCCCGGCTGCTACGTTGTTTTTGTCCGGTGCCGACGCAGCTCACATACAGTCCAGAGTTTTAAAATCCTCACTGTTATGTCGCGGCTTAGAGTACGTTCCCGGACCATTCGTCGCAATCTGACAGTCCAAAGCCACCCGGCCAACATTCGCGGACCGCCATTTTGACTATTGACGAGCCTTGGCCAGGCTTGGCTACGGAACGGACTGCAAAGCCGCACGAAGGTGCGATTCGTCACCACTAGATGGCAGCATGTTACTCTACGCTGTCGCCATCATCACTGCGCTTACATCGAAAGTTTCACTACGGAATGCCGGAAGAGCGTGTTAGTCATAAAGCACCACCAGAAGAATCGCACGCACTCTCGTCGTCATCGTGCGCTTCAAGCTTCGAGAACACCGTTGAACTTGCATCCCCGAACGTAGTCCTGCCTTGATGGCGTCGAAAAAACGGAACGCTCTTCAGGAAAAGCTTGAAGTACTAAACTCAGCAGACAAGCAGCCAGTGCGGAATAGAGTCGACATCGCTAGGGACCTTGCATTGCCACGCATGGTGTTTTCCAGCGATGGCAAAAAGCGGCAAATGTACAATCTCGAGTTTTTTAAGGTTCGAAAACCAAAGTTACCGAAATACATGGTTGCATACACTGTTTTCGTTCATTTTCGAGGGCTTCCTCACTGCTGCGTTTTCCTGGTTGTTACGTTTTGTTTTCCCGCTCCGCTGAAAAACGTATGGGGGGGTTCCACTGTACTAGTCGCGTCTAAAGACCCCACTTCGTCTCACCACCAAAAGCCATTCCTGCATAGATCTCGCGTTTTCAAACATGCTGTTTCGAGTCACGATGGCAAAAACTGTGTGTCTACCACAGTGATCTCAAGGCAATACTGTGTAAATGTAAATTCGTTCGTTCCTAAATAATCTAAATAAAGCAAAGACTGCCAGACTTAAGGAACGTGTCTTCATTATCTTACCTTTCTTCGCAAAAATGAACTACCCTCTGTCTAACGACAACGCTGGCAAAAAGCAAAGCGTTGCGCGTCTACCCGAGTCGAACCGGCCGAACCAGAGCCAAATCATAACCAACCAAACGATCAAACTAAACGATCACACGACAAACTGAACGACTAAATTTCGCGTTTTCCTATCGTTGCCGTTACGCGGAGGGGTAGTTGATTTTCTTTTTTTTTTTTTTTTTTTGCGTGTGCGTATGCAGTAATCGATATAAATCTACAGGAGTGCTAAAACAGCCGGCGATCAAGGTCCAACTGTAGATGGAATACACAAGAAAGAAATTGCCCCTGCGATGACTATCAGGGGTAAGCCGTGCGCAATTGTAACGCCATCTTGAGGTGTACGCGCCCAGAAATAAGCACAATAACTCTATGCAACGCGCGAAGCACGGATTATTATGCTAATAGCCGTGAAACTGATGAGCATCGTACAAACTGGATATGGCATCGCCAATTTAGGGAAAAACAATGCAAATTTAAGTATTCAGTGATCCCTAACACAAGAAATGTCGTTTGCTTGCTTTAGCGAGGAAGGTTTGGAATCAAAATAAGACCCAAAAGCCCGTGGCAGGAGCACCGTGCACCACGACGGAGTTTTGTCCGGATTTAGACATTGTTTTGTGTAATTTGACTTTGTGTTAGGATTAGTTATAAGGCAATAAAATCTACTCGCGCGAGTACATTTCTTCGTGAAGCACGCGTTAGTTATAAGAAAACAAGGTTTACTAATTAATTCATGTGAAGAGAAGCTAGGCGACGTAAAAAGGCTAAATAGATGATGTGGAAGCAAAACAAAGACGCTGAACCGTCATCGCCTTGACATCGACTGTCACGTACCCGCGTTCTGCTGTACTTCGCCACCACTTATAACCAGCCATCTAACGACGCTGCTCATTACTGCGCCACACGAAGAAGAAGTGCAGGCTACGGCTACATCAAATTTAAATCTTAATTCGTTCGCGATGACTGAAAACAAGTGAAATCACACACCGCGCTATCTGCTTGGCCAGCGGAGAATTCATCGGTGCGGAACGGAGCCCTGCATGCACAAATTGTACAGTATTTGCTTAGTACACTTGCTTTCTTTTTCTAATGATGGACAGTAGTTGAAACCTTCATGCCGTAAAGCTTATTAGAGTAAAGGTACGCGGACATATTCGGCGACCGCCAGGAAATGGAAACGAAAGTATGCACACCCGCTCCCGCCTCATGACTGGAAACGCAGAAAGCTACGCAAGGGTGAGCCTTTCCGCATGGATATGATTACGCACAAAACATTCGAATGACTGGGATCGAGGGACGCAAGAGCGTTGAGCTTTGTTCCGCCATTATGTGAATCCAATACTTCTGCCCTGATAGCATTTGGGAATGCTCCTCTTTTGCAGGTATTTACTTACATGCTGCGCTTAATTTCTTTGATTTTTCCGGGAGCGTGCCTACAATTGTGAAGTCATGTGACTTGTGGCCGCACCGGGAGATGATCTGCAGAATATATCAAACATGGTGTTAAACTTCAAAAATGCACGGCGAGAAAGCAAATAAGGGGTAGCACAGGACGAACGCCAAAGCACAACTGATTTTTCTGGTGGAATTGCGTTCAATGCGCCTAAATATATCACAATGCAGCTAGAATGCAGTGTAACGAATAAAAGACACACCGAAAATAAAGTATAAAATAATAAACGGGAATTATGTTACGTTGTAAGCAACACTTTTGCTTTCTCCGTGGTGGCATTCCAGGTGGTCCGTAGTATACAATCTAATTCCATTAAAGCAAGAACAGACATCCATAAATGGTGACCCCCTTTTTCTATGACTACTTTTCACGCCCACTAACGAAAGGAATCGACCGAGATATAGACGAAGACCAGCTGATACTAGACACATTTACGGTGTGTGTGTGTGGGGGGGGGGGGGGGGGGGGGTGAGGAGGTAGAGGGGGGTTACGTCTGGTTTGAAATATACGTCTTGAGAGATAATTGCAGAGTAATCTCCATCTGAATAATGTTTACTCCCCCACCTCTCCGAACCATTTCACCCTCGAGGGGATTGGCGGCGAATCGATGAAGGCTGCCTTTATCACGAGAAAAGTGCGGGCTTTCTTGCTGACTGTTCTGCCTGCGGCATTACTTTTGTAATCTGCTGATTTCATAGCAAAATATCTCCTGTAATTTTTTTACGCGACAGCCGTCCATGCAACTGAAAGAAAAATGGCGCTTTGAGAGCTAACGCTAGCGTACTATTGGGGTGATGGGCGTGATTCTTGTTGTTCTTCAAAACATTTGTTCAAAATACGAATGTTTCCTTGCTTCCAAATTACATTCCTGAACCTTTCTTTTTTCCTCTGGGTAAACTGTAAGCCTTTGTGTTTCTGTTTTCGGGCGCGTTCGCGTTCTTTCTTCGGGTGAATTCGGGCTCGGGAACCCTTTACATATGGGAGATGCTTTTTCAAACTTTAAAGGGAACTAGTTTATTATTTGTCGGTTTTAAACTATGGCCGATAAGCCTGCAGATATCGGAGTCGAATAAATGCTAGCTGGAGGTTATTGGCTCGGAGTAAAAATATATAGGCATTACGCCATTCGCAAAATATTTCTTCATTGCGGAAATATGTCAATGTATTCATTCTACCTACGAGAAACACTTCATTTATGTCTGATAATGTTCAACTCCTTAAACAAAACGCTTGTCTTTACTCAAGGCATGTTCCCCAATTCATTAACCGAAGACGAAGACGAAGGCAATCGTCGACCTTGTTATCACGTCACGCACAGCAGCCGCTCTCGTCTCATCCGCTGTGCCTTGCCTTGTATCCAATCGCTTTGCCATGGACGCATTCGGTAGAAGAACCTTCATCGACAATTGGCCGCTTCCCACCCAGGACCAGATCTTCGGGAATCCCGAACAGTATGGTTCCATGATGCCTCTCGGCGTTCCTTCGTCATCCCCGCTGTCGCCTCCATTCGCCGCCTCATCCCCCTCCCCCTTCCCCCCATTTTCCGTTCCCTTCCCTCAACGCACCGGTGAGCCGGCGAACGACGCTCCATGGCCCCAGCAGCATGGGACGCTCTCACCTGCTTCTTTCAGAAACGACACGGCTTACCCCGCAGCTTCTGCACTGCAAGCAGGCCACCTGCCCCAACTCGCCCCTCTGCGGGTGCCAGCTCCACCTCGGTACGCTGCGGGTCTTCCCTCACATAATAAATTCCAGGACAAGCGCAAGAAACGTGTTGGGAAATGCGCGAAGGCGGCTTCTCCGCCACGCTTGCCCGTGCTCTCCCAGGACGACGGCATCATCAGTGAGACTTCCGAATCCCATGAACAGCTTCAACGTCGGCATAAAAAAGTGAGAATAACGAAGGGCCCGAACGCCTATGTGCGTTTCGAGAGTACTGAGCTCAACGCCGGTCCAGAGGAGAGCGCCCAGAATTGCTGCTCGCTGTTGGCTTGGACGTTACTTGCGATAGTACTGGTTTTAGTTGTCGTCGCCTTTTCGGGACCACTGGTCAAAAATCTGAGAGCGCAGTTTCCTCCGGGAGGCGGCATTATTTTCAAATACGGAACAGACCCAAGCGAGAATGTCCTACAAGGCCACGCTGTGCAGGCAGGGTCGGTCACTAATGCTCTAGCAGAAAGCAGCTTGGAGTCGTACCGTTGGCAGCACCGGTACATCGGTGAAAAGCTGAACCGCTCGGTATCACCCTGCGTAGACTTCTACTCGTACGTATGTTCCAACAACTGGTTCCGGCAGCCCAACGTCAGCTCTCAGCCGTACGCTTACTCGGCACCGGCTTCCATCATGCTTGGACTTTGGAATTTCTTGAAGCAAGATCCGGCTCAGGGATCAACCTCTTTTTTGAGTGAGGCGGCACTCTTTATGCAAAATTGCGTGCGAGGGTCAAATAAGGACACCGACTGGAACGTGCTCCGCAAGATACTTGCAGCTCTAGACATTGCCGAGTGGCCTTACACGGGCTCTGCCACTCGCGCTGAAGCACATACTGTAGCTGCAAAGGCAGAAAAAATGCTCGGTTTGTCGTCCTTGTTAAGCGTATCTATCAGGCCGCCACCATCGAGCCTGTGGTTCATGCTGCACGTTAATTCACCACCAGTCCTGCTCAGGCGGTTCGAAAACGCCTTTCCCACCGATGACATCAAATCGTACAACGAATTCATCTTCAAACTCCTCACTCTGTGGAGCCAAGGCGACCACGATGTTCAACTGAGCGCATTGAGGATCGTTGAGCTTGAAGAAAGGATCAGCGTCGCAGCTGCCCATTCTGTCCGCAAGGTGCCGTTTGCCCACGAGAGTTTACCCATCGCCAACTTGACCTCACACCACCACTGGGACTGGCCTGCGTACTTTCGGCACTTCATCGAAGGAAGCGACGGCCGACTTTCTGGGGACAAGATCGCGCTACTGGATCCGGCTTTTTTTAAGCACCTACCAACCGTCCTTTCTAGGTCGACGGTTGGAACGATACTCAATTACGTCGGTTACAAGCTTATCGTGTCTATTTCGCCATTACTTCCACGTAGCAAAGCCGAATTCATGATGCCTCTCAGCTACCACCAGCATCTCGATGGCGTCGTCCCAAAACGACTCGAGCCGTGTTTCTCTCTCCTGCACAGGCTCTACCCTCGTGCTACCATGGCCCTCGTCTGGTCCCAGGTTTCAAAGAGGGCGCCGACACTACTTTCAGGGGACATCGCGGACGATCTTGGGAAGATGGAGCTTCTCGCGCGCCAAGAAATGAAAGACGCTGCCGCTAAGGCACCTTGGATGTCTCAGGAGGAAGCAGCCGTGGCCGTCCTCAAGGTGGAACGCCTCAAGGTGGTCCTGCTGGAAACAGACAGCAATGAAACCGTGCACGAGCGACATCCAGATTCTCCGCTGTTCAAGAACAAGAGCCTTATTGAAGCCTTTTACAACCTTCAAGTCATTCGCCGCGCCGAATACTGGCGCGCGAGATACACAGAAAGTTTCGATGAGTTGCTCTTGGAGACAGACAGCGCGTTCACAACCATCTTCCCTTATAAACCTGATAGCAACGAGGTGCTGGTGTCTCCGGCTGCCATATATTTTATATCGACCATCTCGGACCGCCTGCGCGTGGAGTCTGTGCCGTTCTACGCGGCCGAAGTCTTGCGGGACATGTTCTTGGCAATCAGCATCATCGGCTCGACTGTTAACGCCGACGGCGACCTTCGCAAATGGTGGACGTCCGCTACAGAAGAACTTTACATCAAAAGGGCAGAATGCCTTCAGAAGAGCTTTACAGACGAATCGGGTCTGTACTTCAAAGGAGGAGCCGGTGATGATCATCTGTTTGTAGAAGAAAACGTTGTGGACGGCGCTGTGCTTCGCCCTTTGTACAAGATCCACGGACGCCTTGTAAAGGAACGGGGCAGGTTCGACGTTATTCCGGGTCAGTCCAAGGATTTTGACCCGAACAAGCTGTTCTTCATCAACTGGGCCTCTACTTTCTGCGAGCCGGGACGACCTGAAACAACGCCGAGAGAACGCCTTCGCTTAAAGTTTTCGGTGCCGCCAAGGGCCCGGCTCAACATCGCGCTGTCCCGATTCCCACCTTTCTCGGCCGCCTTCAGTTGCCCTGTAGGATCTGAGATGAATCCGTCGAATGCTTGCACCTTCTGGTGACTTTGGGACGTCGTTTTTTTTTTTTGTTGCCTTGAAAATTCAGAAGGCGAAACTAAGTCACCACCAAGTCAAGAATAAAAAAAGTCGTGACAATTGCCGAAGCGTGACTCTCTTAAATGAAAGGTTCGTGGCGTAACAGGCTGCCGCTCAGTTATTGAGGCTGGATCGCGGTGAACGGGATCCAAATTATCGACACCTTTTAAGGCAATGCGTTGAGACCATTTCGATTTGCATGCCACAGTGCGGTGCTGTGAACTAACATCGTCATTGTGTTGTTCACCCCGTGGAAGCTGCCGACCTCTACGGCCGGCTGCCGGACACCATAACGAGTGCCGTCTATTCGACGGACCTGAACGCACAAACTCTAGCCGTCCAGCAGCTCGAGGCTGCTCTCGCCAGGCAGAAGCGGAGCGAGTCGCAGACGGGGGGGAAAGGGACGAACTCCCGAGTACCTTTCGCGCACCGCTCACGCCGACACCGGCGGGGCCTAGTCCCGAGGACGTCGTGAACGTGGGTGGGATGTGGAGGCTCTGCGCATCCCGACCTCCCACTCCCTGCTGGCCTCAAATAAAGTCTTTCTCTCTCTCTCTCTCTTCATAATCTCATTTTGCATTTTCATTAAAAGTGGTTTCTTTAAATTTCTACAATATGTTTTCGGCTCCTACAACAGGACTTTACACTGGTCAGTTATTGCACATTTTAGAGATGGACGAAAACTCTGCTCTGAAAAGATAAAAATATATTTCAAATGAAGCAGACAAGATCTTAATAACTTCAAAAAATGATAAGGACACGCAGGCATTCTTATGATTTTGTGAATGAGAAATGTCTTATTTCCGACAGGAGATGCCGACATTGTCGGCGCCGCCACATCAACCTGGATCCCTAGTGACTGCTACGCCTCCGGGTAAGGCAGGTGTGCAAGTGCGAATCTTGGCACGGCACGCGATGAAATCAACGATTCCTGTCCTAGTAATCACTATCTTTTTCATTTCAGTCTCCTCTCCTTTTTTCACCACGATGGAGAGCTTGGCCACTCACCCTGGAACGCTCAGTATGCAGGCGTAACATTAAGTAGCCGTACGTCAAGGCTGACAGGTGCGAAGCAACGTGAAACTCATTTTAAATAAACTAACGGGTGTCGGCTGATGACGGTACGGCTCCCAGCATTGCGCCAAGCCAAACGCTAGGCTCCAACATACCTGTATTAATGCCGTTAAAGCAACTGAGACATTTGGAGGGAACGTACTTTACTGCCCACCTATGCGCTGCTAATTTGCAGGCCGTTTCCCAAGCAACTGTGGCGATTCCAGGGGGCCAAGTGTAAGGAACAAAACCGGTGTGCAGAACAGTGCGACTGCAGTAGCCTCGCATATGACGACCCGGAGCGTTGGTGTATTACGTAGGACTAATGAAGGCGAACATATCAGTAGGTCACTACACATGCTCAATTGACTCGTCTAAGCCACGGCATATATCTCAAAACGGATCATTCCAAGTCGAACGCCACAACGTATTCGCGAGGTTCACCTGGGGTATGCTGGAGGCGATAAGCCGCCGTACTGTTGTGAATAAGATACACTCTCGCATGCCGGAGTTGCGTGGATGGGTCGCGTCCAAGCACCAGACCAAAATTTAACGCATTTTCGTCTCGAATCAACTGCATTATTTTTATTATCTCTTGCGTCTTCAGTCATTTTGTGCACCATCTGTGCACCACGGATACCGGATTGTCTACCTACGGATTTAACTAGTGTTTCCGCCTTATAGAATGCCGTAAACAGGCCTACCGCATAGTGGTGGCGTAATCATTTGAATGATTTTGGTAGATGTATTGATTGCTCTGTCACTGGCATGCATGTCAGCATGCGGTGGCAGGTGGTCGTTTGCCGCTTTTTCTTTTCGTGTGTGCTCTGAAGGCGCCGCCGTTCAGGGTGCAGGGATTATCACTGAAATCATCATTATGCAAGATGACAAGCACTTGACCGCGACGCTCCCTTTAACCAGAGGTCTGTGTCACGAGAGGACGACGAAAAAACCTTCGTACTAGTGGCGTGAACACTGCGCGAACAGCCAAGCTTGGATTGATTGTAGGGTTTCACCCACCGACGCAACGTAGGCGATGAGGTGCGCCGTAGTGGAGGCCTCCGGATTAATTTTGACCTCCTGGGGACCTTTAACGTGCGCGGAAATCTGGTACGCACGGGCTTTTTCGCTTTTCGCCTCCATCAAAAAGCCAAGCTGGCGGCCCCACCTAGCTTATTCTTATTTCGACTAAGATTACGCAGGCATAGTTATGCATCGAGACTCGGCCAAGTTTTCTGCATGGTTATGCCTCGAGACTCGATGAAATTTTCTGAGTGGTGGTGTCGTTAGCCCAGCCATTGTGACCGATTCACAACGCCAAGGCAACAGCTATCTACCACGCTTCGCCGACTCGACGACCACCTTTTTACAGCGCAGACAATTTTGTGTCATAGGCGTTGTCCGTCACAGGCCGAAAAGGCTACGAAAGCCTTACTTCGCTTTTTGAAGGACGAACTATTTTAGGGACATTACTACAGTGCAGCGCCCTTAGTTCGCTAATTTTATCAGTGTACCGTTTTAGTTTTGCACATTTTCTTGTTTTGTGTGCGTGCTTTATACTGCCTTTGGAGTTGCCATGGCCTCACCTTGTGTTTTTCTCAATTTTCTTCCTCATCTTTTCTCTTTTAATATGAACCGCGGTACTTTCTTTCCCTTTCATTGCCCGTATCTCCACCCCCCCCCCCCCCCCCCCGAGTCGGGTAGCCAACCAGACAGCACCCTGGTTAACCTCCCTGCCTTTCCTGTACTGTACCTTCCTTCCTTCCTTTCCTCCCCCAGAGAGCAATGAACACCCGGTCATTAAAGTGTCTGCAATGTACGCGTGCCCGCCGGCTTTGCGGTGAAGCTCCAAGAGTAGCGGAGGGCGGAGCAGGAGGAGGGCCTGTTAACAGTTTTTTGAACTCGTTGGTTAACACCGCTCGGCTAGTGTGGTCTTGCGTGTAAGATGCTAATAACAAATTGATGAACGTTATCGCTCCTCAGCCTTCTGGCTTCTTCCATTTTGGCATTAATTCTCACCTTTGCACCGTCAAAACTGCGCCATTCGTTACAACAAGAGATAGACCGAGACTCACCGTGAGGCGTTTAAAAAGACGTGCTTGTATCAATTGTATCGCACCTCCAAGAGGTGGCGACCCGTGTAACGCCCGAGCACGGCGTGGAATAGCTACGGTGGTGCGGACGCGCGCGATGACGTCACCGCATGGCGAGGTTTTACGGCGCACGTTCGCCGGCCTGACCACCAGATTAAACAGCGTCGCTGTCGAAAAAGAATGTCGGATAGCACTATTCTCCCCCATCTGTGGGGAAGAGGAAGGTGTGCGTGTTGCGCGCCTAGTGTGCATCGAGCTGTCTGACGGCCATCATGTGAATACATCGCACCATCCTCAGCCCTGGTTCCGGTCCCTTGTTCTGCAGTCGGAAATCAACCGAACTGAAATTCACTCGCAGCAAGATACAAGTAACAAGCTGCCTTTTTAAGGAATTACTTGTTCGGCATCGTGCGTGAGCAGGCACAGCACGCAACTTTACAACTGAAGTGCAGTGTTACGCAGGGCGAACATCATAAAAGACTGACCACTGCTCTAAAGAGTCGGTGCCTTTTCACTCTGTGAAGAAGGATGACCAGCAAAGCTTTGGTGCCGAGACCAAGGTCAGCGACAATATGATTTGACCGGGTCGTATAGTGCAAGGGGTGCACGAAGCAAAGCACGCTTGTTAGTAATTTGCGATTGAGCTCACTTCCTGGTTAATTACCTGAAAAAAAAAAAAAAAAAAAACTTTGAAGAACTAGAGTTTAAATACTGATGGACAAACATGAAGCTCTCCGTTTTCTTCCCGTAGAAGCCCAGGTATTGACCGCAGACGAGAATTTCACAAAATTTATAACTTCACGATGAACTATGTAATTTTGAAAAGTAAATGAAACTCGGCGTAATCTTAGATCGTCTTGGTTTGAGCGAGTCGTCTGATTGTCGTATGACTTGTTTTGGAATAGTTGCAATAAAGCAAGAGTTACAGCCACTCTCTATAATCATACTGCCTCCGTAGATGGACGTGCTTCGCTGTGCAACACTCAATGTGGGAAAGAAATCTCACAAAGACCAAGCTTACAACGATCTCGTTAAAGTCGGCTTCCTCTCTAAACACGAATTCATTGCTGAGAAGAAATTTATCCAGGGAAAATATTCGACATCCTGTATTAAAATACAAAGGCCACAGGACATGTTGTTATTTTTTATCAGTTTTTACATACATTGAAAATGTGGCGAAGATTTACAATCCGGGGGATTTGAGCGGGTGCCGCAACATGACGCTACGCTCGCTTGCGATTCTTGTCTACATCGCTATGTTGCCGGAGACGATCTGCTGGAACCAAGCCATAGACATCTTTGCTGTAAGAACAGCCTCTCAAAGCGGTTAAAGTACAGGCTACCGCTGTGATGCTCGGAAGAACAGCTCTGCGTTCTGTCGTTTTCAACTCATGCTTTCAAACGGTGGGTTCAGTCTCGGTTAGGCGGAATACGACAGATCCCGTGTCTATAAAGGCACACGACTAAGAAATTCATAAAGGCGCTAGGGTGGTATATTACAGTGCGACCCACTGCTGGTGCATTGTTCCCGTAGCTTGTTGACATAGCATGGGCCATCATTGATTGCGCTGGTAGTCAGAGACCACCCGCTCAAAGCTTAACGAGAGGCACAACGAAGCACTGTTCAAGGAATGGGGATCGCGAATGGACCACCGCTGTTTTTAATTCGCTTCGCATGTGCACTGCATGATAGATTCAAAAGTTGTGGACGTACGCACGCACGCGTGCACGCATCGGTTTTATAGTTCTTAAGAGCAGTTCTTGGAGAAATGTCTCCTTTTCTGTAAAATGAATTAGTTCTATAAACGTGGTAGCGTTTGCTTTGCTAGGAAAGGCAACTGTACGCCCTCCATTCCCTCCGAGTTTCTTCAACGGGGTACTTTCTTTCCTGTATAAAAACCGTGGTATATGACAGTCTTTCGAGCTACCTGCATTTGATACAGATCAGACTGCACGCGCTCCGCATTTGTGTACCAGTGAACCACTGTGGCCTGCAGTTGATAATAAGAGTGAATGTTTTTAACAATAATAAACGTGCACGGAGATTACCCTGAATATGTTTTCCGCACTTTTCTAATTGTGGTGGGATCCCGACGTTTCTCCTCATTTTAGGATTTGTATGAAGAACGAAACAAGAATGAAGAAAGACATTAATATACAATGCGGCTTAAATGCGTAAAACTGTGCTGGACATTACAAAAAGTAGAGAGAGAGAGAGAGAGAGAGAGAGAGAGAGAGAGAGAGAGAGAGAGAGAGAGAGAGAGAGAGAGAGAGAGAGAGAGAGAGAGAGAGAGAGAGAGAGATAGAGAGAGAGAGAGAGAGCAGTGGGAGGGGCGAGGGTGAAAACAGATTTAAGCCTCTCTGAAAAACTAGGAACACGAACGGCGTTCTCTGAAAAGCCGCTAAGCGAAGGCGCTACACCCCGCCCTGAATTTTTCCTTCGCATATCCACTGACGGTGGCCGGTCCCGCACATGTCATCTATAGATGGAACTGCAAGTAAAGGATTCCTGCCCGTTACCCTTTTCGTCTTTGGGGAACTGATGTGGTTGCAGCCACCTATAGCTACCACCATCCCTTTTTGTACAAAAGTGGCAACGATGCTGGTACAATACCAGAAAAAAAAAAAGAAAAACCGGAGCCCAGGAGCGAAACTCCGGCTTAAGTGGCATGGGCTTTGACGCAGGTGGTGGTGGGAGAGGCATTGTCCTGCGATAGCGGGTTGCGCGCAAATCAGATAATTGACGCTCAGTGTGCGAACAGAGTGACGACAACGTGAAAACCAGGTGGGAAGTCGACAGTAGGCTTTCCGCGCGTCAGTGTCCCCTGTGCCTCGCTTTGCCTATTAAAGACGGTAGTCTTTCTTGGGCTACTCAAACGCAGAAAGTTTGGTCTGTCTGTCTGTCTGTCTGTCTGTCTGTCTGTCTGTCTGTCTGTCTGTCTGTGACTCCATGCAGCCACCCGGCCAAAGTGAAACGAAAGCTGCGTAATAGTCTTATACACTCACAGCCAAATCTAAACGTCTAAGTCCGGTTTTAGTGGTCATACTTTTCAAGATTGTTGAACAAGAACAAGACATAACGCAAATATAAGGCAGCAAATAAATACATAAGCGACATTTGTAGTGTTGCTCTATTTAGAAATTTATGGATGCCTGGTTTTTGCGATAGCAAATGAAATACTACATCAACAGCAGAAAACCGTCGCCTTCTGTTCCGAGCGCTACCTCCTGGCGGCATTTAAGAAATCAAACGGCGATAGCGACGAAAGGTTCCACTAGATGGGATCCACGATCTATGCACGTGGAGTGGGGCAACATTGTTCTATAAACGATGTAGTAGGGCGCCTCAATTCACGCGCTTCTCCGCCGTATGGCAGCGGTGGCATCGAGACACCCGACTTGGAGCAGTGGAACGCAGTAAATTTCAATTGACTTGAACAAACCTCTAGCGTGTTATCTTGGGAGGAGTCAGATGGGAGTGTAACAGCATGAGAGGTGAGCGGGAAAGAGAAAAGAGGACTTTACTTGGCAGGGGCGCCAGTGGACTATCGTCTTTTGGCGACATTTGCAACGAAGTGAGCAGATACGCGGCCATTTTTCCCCCGAAGAAACAGCACCAGTGTGAGTGATGATGATGGTGGGACAGGTGATGGAAGAGCCATGCGATCTCCACAATAGTTAAAGGAGCCGTGAAGACAAAATACAAGTTTGTTTTATTCGAAAGCTTTCGTGTTTTATGGTGTCCCCAGCGCTTGCTAGGCAGAACATGATGCCGTATTCGCTGAGAAAATAATCAATTTAGGTCAAAATATTGATTCTCCCGCCAAATCGTGTGTTTTGGTGACGTCTACAATGAAGTCATAACGGCGCGTATACAAAAGAACTTCCACTTCGCCATTCGGCTCTGCAGCCTTGCTTGCCGTCAAACCTCCCAGATGGCGCTGGCATACTCAGCACCCCTCCGTTGCTTTGTTTTTGACCTTAATTACACCTGGTTTATTTTTGTTGCGGTAGAAAGTAATCGTTTCGTGGAACATGGGGTACGCTCGACCAACAGGGTCACGTAAGGCAACGTCGCTTACGCCAATCGGCCAGCGTCATATAAGCCAACTCCAAAGCGTCGGACTGCTGTGCAGCTAAAACAAGCATAGTGCGCCCAGTACCAACAGTGGTGCGCATCGGTAATTCTATGTTTACGTCTATTTTCGTACCTTTTGCCATTTGACGCACCATTCTTACTGCTGTAAAATGGATATGCATTACATTTAGGCGCAAATAGCTCGTTCTGCAAGCTTATAAGCTCGGCCTAATTCCCGTTTGCTTTTGTTGGCCTCCGCCAATCGCAGAGCTGTCTTGTATGACATAGGTTCTGTTGCGGGAAATGAGCTGGTGGGTCCCATGGCCATTCCCTTTTTTCCTAATTATATAGATTATGTGACCGAAGTTTACGTTAAAAGTGGTCTCAGTATGATTCTAATGAGGCAATCTTTCGAATGAACCAAACTTGCGTTTTGTCTTCGTGGCTCCTTTAAGCACGGTAACCACCCCTCAGTAGAAAGGGCTGGGAGGCAGAAAGAGAAGGGGCAATACAGTCGCAGCGTACTCTTTATAGTGGAACCGGAGTGAACGGGACAGGTGTCATGAGGCGAAAACTGGAGAATAGCAACCAGGGAAGGCCGCGCCTTAAGTACGGTTTTAAGGAGAAAGCCTCAAACCGTACTCAAGGCGCACATTAAGTGTCGTTTAAGGCGAAAGCTTTAAACACCTCTTTGAACGATAAAACCAGCGTCTGGCATTCGCTTCCATATAAAAAACAAACAAACGGTTCCATCGGAGACGTTCCATAGCCCTAGAGGTTTCACAGCACGAACAGCAGCGAGAGCTAGCCGTTTATGCGAGTACAACGAAGAGGAAGGACGCCAAAGAACACGCAGCCATATAGATCATCGTCCACTCTCCCGTTACACGGGGAGCAGAACAAACAGTGGCGCAATTCTTGCTGGATAGTTCGAAGATATTCGAAAGTGCTAAGGCGGTTCAGCAAAGCAAAGCGTCTCAAGCCGCAAAATTTCAAAGCCCGTCGACAGCGCAAGGCGTATCAGGCGTTCAACTGGACATTCAAGCTTTCTGATTCACAATCATTGAGTAGTGCCCAGGTACGCTCGAATTTTAACAGCGAAGCTGTTTAGCAAATCGTAATTTTTCGTGTCCGCAGTTAAAAATACCAACAAATTGCCGAGCGCGCCCTCGTGCGCGCGGCCTCGCGACGACAGCTCAGCAGCAAACAAAAACAAGAAAATGCCGAACGCTGGTGCGTGCCTGCCTCGCGACGACCCTCCAGCGCCTCCAGCGTCTCCGGCGCACGATTGCAAGCCAAGCATACCCACTAAGGGAGATTGGCCAAGATCGGCCAAAAAGACTCCAGCGTTCGCCGTAATCGTGGCAACACTTGCTCTGAAACGAGAAAGACACGTCATAGCGTGCTCCCCTCCAAAGGTGATGTCCAATGATGACCAATTCCAATAAAATGAAGGAAGCTCACACTTATACCAACAGTGATTCGGCAATGAAAAAGAAGCGAGTCGGTTGCAATCGTGGACTTAAACCGTCATGACAGTCGTGAAGGTTGCGCACAGCTTCGCTACCTTCAAGTCTTAAGCGTTAGTTTGACATGCCTCAATTTTTTTCTCGTGGTTCAAAGTACTTGTTCTTCAGTACATTTTTCGGAAGCTCATCGAATGTGCTCGCAATAAAGAAGCTGGAAGATCGAACTATTCACGTAGCTCACGCGTGCGGTGTAGCAGAGATAACGTCTCGAAGCGATATGAAAAGCACCACACGCGGTAGGCTTGAGCTAGGCTTTAGCGAGGGAAGTGAAAACTAACCACGCGCGCTCGTTTTCGGACGTTGTTGGGGTTTTCTGTGTGGTTGCAGTGATTAAAAGAGGAAGAATTCCTGTTGCCAGTGCAACTAGCTTCGCGCGCCAGAGACGTTGGCTCTGCTACATAGTGCTTGCTCATTCGGTGAAGCCCAACAAATACGCACCAGCTGGCATGGTTGCATATCGCCCCTTTTGAAACTCACTGCGTGGTCCTGCAGAGAACGGCACAATTACCTACGAGACGTGCCCTCAAGTCACACTCCTAATTCTATTCTCCGCTTAGTGGGGATAGGATGTGACGCCAATGTTCACCGTGAGGAGCATTCCACTCCATCGTAATTTTCCCTGCCAAAAGCGGAATCAATCCCCACGCAGAAAAATGCCCCGTACCTCCCGCACTACTGGTGTTAGTTGACAGCGTGGTAAGGAAATCAAGCTGGCTCCTCCATTACAGGATGGGATTCATTCCATGCGGTGTGAAATGCTCCCGGCAGGTTTCATCTGTACCGCTAAATACCACGAAGTCTTCTTAACGTCTCCCTTTTGTAAGCCGTGCAAAGATCCCCGTGGAAAATACAGCCACTCTGAATGACCTCGATGAGAAACACAATCACAATCCCAGTAATCACTGGTGACGCAGGGCTTCGTTTAATGTGGCGTAACCTGCAAAATCAGTGACCCCAAATGCGCCGTGGCGTTTTCCCCGGTTCGTTGCATTCATTCACCGGAAACCAGCCCACCTTGTAGTTTCATTGCTTTTGTGACACCACTTTTATACTCAATTACGGGGTGTGTATCAACATTGCGGAGTTACCATTCCGGACTTAGAATGACAACGTATTCATTACACTTTTTCGCGACCATGGAATAGAATGAGAATGGAATGGCGACAACATTGTACGAATAAAACGGAAATGGAATTAGGCGCCTTTTGCCCGGAATGGAATGGGCAGGACTTTTTGAATATGTGTGTCGATCTTCGGCTGGGACCGACAGCCAAGGTGGCTCTTGAGCCTGAGGAGTTCGCATAGATCTTTTTTGAATACCTTTACCTTTTTTACGGAGGCATTTTAGAGCTGTGAGCAAACCGGAATGGGGAGGGGGTGTTTTCTTAAGGCTTGGACGACTGAGGATCTTTCCTTTGCGGTAGTCCTGTGAGGGTGGATCCGAAGAAACCATAGGACGATGTGAGAGACACTCCTGGGCATCCATGTGCGCTGACTGGTTACCTGTGACCCCTCCTGTGTTTGCTGGGGTCTAAATCAAACGGATGTAGAAAAAACGGAGCGCAAAAGTGTGCTCGGAAACTGCAAGGTAAGGTTTCGCGGCATGCCTTTCTTACAAAATTGCATGAGCCTCAGAGAGACGCATTGGAAAATGTGCGAGTTTATGCAGGGGTATAGAGAACGGTCTTAGTAACATGTCCGGTATTGAACAGGTAGTGGCAATACCAAGACAATCAACAGGCGGAATCAGGTTAATCCGTAAGACGTGGCAACTTTTGTACGGTGAATGGCGAACTACACTGTTTCGCGACGCTACCCAACTTACAGTTCTGCTCACTACTGCAAGAATTACAAGTACATGTGGGTATCACCAAGGACGGACGACAGGCCTGTGAATTGAGCTACAACAGCGTAATGGCGCTGGTGTGATGATATGCGAAGCCCATAACCAGGTAGTACGTGACAGGCTGCTCAAGACAAAGCAAGTGGACAGCAGCGTATTCTGCCGCCAGAGCCGCGCAAGAGCAAGTCATTACATGTTGATCATGCAAATATTATGATAGGGATCGGGAATACTGGGCTTTTGGGAATTGGAAGGGTGGTAGTTCTGCACGCAATATCACCAAGCTGCTACCCCCCCCCCCCCCCCCTAGACTTTGGCGACGTGGATGCATACTTCCACAGCGGAACTATTCTGGCTCTGGCCCTGACGATAGTCTCGGTTGGTATCGTGTCACCTCCTTTAGGGAGCAGGTCTCTCCGTCGCGCAAAACCCATTCCCGGTATAGAAGCAAAAATGATAAAACAATACAAAAAATCCTAGGACCGTCATATTTGGATATAAAACAGCTGATATTGCCCTCTGAAAGAATGTCTTCCCGGCAATGCATTAGTGCTCAGAGGTGAAGCCGACTTTTTGGGAATGGTGTAAGTTTGGTCTTTGTAAGCTGGTTCTCCCACATTGCCTGTTACACAGTGAAGCTTGGCCATCTACGCAGGAACTACGGTAACAAAATACGGCCGTACCTGTTGTTTTGCTGGAACTACCCGGGGGAAAATTATACGACAATTAGCCGCTTACACGACTCTAACATTACGCAGAAGAAAAAAAGCAGACGCTGAACGGAATCTTCGCAAAGACAATCCACGGCTTCGCTGTTTCAGCAAATTTCACACTGGGTGGAACTGGGTTTAGTTTGTTGCAGTTCTCAGCATGTGTGAAAACGTGAACTGTAGATTGCACTTTTAGGTAAATTTATTCAGTCACCACAAAGTAGTTTCTACGTTGAGTAAATGCAGGAATGAATTTGCACTTCCACGTCATTTTAGGAGTGGGAATGAGCAAATTTTTGGCATCCCGCAGAATTGAAAGGAATGGCATGGCGAAAAGTATGATGGTCCCATCTCGGCGCGAGGATTGATCTCAAAATGACAAGAGCTAAACCGTACGTTATGGGGATTTTTGCTCTTATTGGGCGTTGCGTGGCTCCCTCCTTCTCTCTTTCTCTCTCTCCCTTGTTCTTCCCTCTTCTCGAAACCAATTTACTCACTGTGGCCGCCATCTTTTTCCCAAAGGAAGAACGTTCGCATACAGCCCGTCGTACGAAAGGTACTGTAGCAGCTGTCGGTACTTATTTGATTTCCGGCAGGGAACCTCTTGCCATTGCCCGGTCGATTTACGTTAAATAATTCGTCCAGCGCAAGCCCTGGGAAAGCGCATAGGGCAGGAGAAAGTGCGTCTCCATCCGAAAACCCGAACTCTGGATAGTGTTCCTCCCGTCTCTTCCTCCGCATTGCAGACTCTGCTTGCAAGCCAAAACGTGCACCGGACCCTGCGGTTGAGACCCGTGAGCGAGACTCCGCGTCCAGAAAAGGCGGAGGTTAGACGAACCCGGCGGCAAGGGTCCCCGCGTGTCGATTCCTAGTGGCGCTCGATGGCACCCCCCGGTTCGAATGAAGCAAAGAAGGAAACGCGCAGCACTGGATCTCAGGAAAAAGAAGTGGACACGCTACAGAATGCATTTAGTGGGAAGAGAGCAGTACGTTCGGGAGAGGAGATATAAAAATTCGCGATTGACCTGGATGCGTGCGTTGAACGGAGTGAAGAGTCAATACTAAGCCCAGGGAGGTTACAAACATCGTCTGTATCTCCCTCTTCGTTTCTCTCTTTCTTGTAAAAGCTCATTCTGTGCCACTTACACCGAATCCGTCAATTGTACGAAGCTTACCTCGGCCAGATAACTCTTGCCAAATGAATGCTAAGGCACCAAGAGCTCGTTTCCGTTTCTATGCAAGGCTGAGAGAAATAATGCCGAGCCAGTAAACAAAGAAGGTGCCGTCTTTGTTGCTAGGCGATACCCTGCGTGATAAGGCCTTGATCGCTGCTGTGGGATGCTTGTGGTGTGTTTGTCGGCTGCTTGTCCGCTGTCGCGTAACTAGCGTAGCCCACGTAGGTGCTCCGAGGCTTTCGCACCAGCACGCCGAGCTTTTTGCGGAGTGCTAAATGTTCAGTTAAAATCCCGAAGAGACACGGTCCATCGGCAATTGATCCTGTGGCGGAACCTATAAAACAGCGGAAATCTTGCCAGAAGCAACGTGCATCAACCGACACTATGATCTTAGAGAACACAGAAATGGGTTTAACTGGTGATGCCATTGTTACCCCTGCCAGTCTCCCACCCCCCAATGTTTCTAGCCTTACCACAGCCTTGCTCAATCACGCCAAACAGGTAGCAATCATGGCCACACCTATAGCTCTCGCCATACTGCTTTATTCTCCGCTGATACTGCTCTCAAGTTCTCTGCGCTGTGAACTCACTGTAAGCTCATTTGAATATTCTTTGGTATCTTTCACCCAACTATAAGCGCGCTAATACAAGAATGACCGAGAAACACCAAGGGGAAGCACCTGGCCTTCACGCTAATGCTAAATTTACGTCTGAAAAGAGCGTAAGTTTCTGGCCCTAAATTCACAAAATGGAGTACATAAAACAGATCCATGAAGCTGCAGCTACGTCGGCTACATTTTGAGCCCTTTTCATGCACCCTGTAACTTTTGGCACCATTTTAGTTCTCAAGTGAGCGCTGTGACATCTGGCTGATGGCACAGCATACGTATAAACAACATCAGAAAAATAGATTAAATGAAGCCATGAAGGTCTACAAATAGGGCAACGTGGTGTGACGCACGCACATTAAACTGTGTTAACTACTATGAAGCTGGAAAGACAGTTCAGTAGTTCAGTTATGGAAATCTGGAGCTGAGCTGAGGTTGTGCGTTGGCGGGGATATCATTTTAAATTCCCCGCGTTGTTTGCGGTAATGTGAGCCCGTATAAGGTACGCACCTTCTCCTTCTCCTTAACGCCCGCCAAGCGGGGCATATATGCTCGGCTCACTACCACCATGCTTAAACAGGGCACAGGCGTGTGAGGAGAACGTAAATTAATAACTTAGCTGTAGATAACATGCGTGAATTGGGTGAACTCTCCGGGTGTAGAGCTCTATCGACTGTGCACAAACGCGGCCGCTTGCTCTTGATCTTCGAGGCGGCGTCCCCACACGTAAACAAACCGAAGCCATCGCGTGGGCGGCCGTTTCTTTTAACCTAGCCTGGGCGGCAAACTTCGCTGGCGGGATTCGACCTTCTTCTGGAGACGCTTCGCTGTGAATCACCTGGTACTCCTCCACACGTTTTATTTAGGCCCTCCAAGGTAATCGCGGGTCCTAAATTCAAAGCACGCGGCAGCGCGCTAGTTGAGTGAGCCTTACCTCGCCGCGAACAGCCACGTTGTCTTTCACGACTTTCACAATCAGTAGGACAAATAGGCTGCCGTTGTGGAATCCCGTGCACTTCTTAGTTCCTTGCCTATTTTATGTGCGGAAAAGTAAGTTATTTTTTTATTTATCCACTCCAACCGGAGCGCGTACAGCCACCAGCCTACCCCTTGCCAGAACCCCCCCCCCCCCCCTTCCTTGTAAGGGTGTGCCAAACTCATTCAGGGCATCTTCCCTTCATCGTTCGCTCGGTGATCGTGGGCGGTCGTGCTTGAGTAGCTCATGTAATTTACATTTACCCTTCCTACCCTTCCTACCCTGCCTACCCTGCCACGCAGCCGTGTGGTTTCAGTGCGTGGCTGCGGCCAACTCCGGCTTGGTTTGACCCGCGGATTATTCGGCGACGTGGGGACGATAAGTCGGTCTTAATACTCGTCAAGATAAGCTGTCCCGACGACTTTTCAGCTCGGGACATGTTGAACCATCTCTGAGAGCGATGGCTGTGATGTGAAATTGAGCCTTCATATTACAGCGAATGGTGTGCAAAATGTAGGTTCAACGTAGGCAATGATACGAGCGTGCGAAGATGTGGTCCCCCTTTCAGTTTACTAAGAGGACGTCAGTGTGATTTATCCTCGAAAGCGTCCACGGCAATTTTGGCTTATCACCTTGTCGCAGTAGCGTGACGATAGCAGGTTGTTGTTGCTTTTTCTTCCGCCTGCAATGAAGGGACCAGGATATAGCTACAGCTTGTTGGAAAAAGCATGACGCCCGCATCCTTCGGGTCAGGTAAGAAACAGTGTGGTATACAAACACGTGGAATTCTTATTTACCCGAAGCTAATCAGCTGCTTGAGAGACGACAAGATGTGTAGTCGCCAGGCGCCAATTTAGAACACAGAACGGTGGGTATGTAGTACTGTGGGACGATGATAGTTCAGCCTCACCAGCAATAGGGCATAAACACGAGCTGTGGAAATTTAAGCACAGTGAGGTACGACGGGGTGTTTGCGATTTTCGAAGTGCATGCTTTTTGTGAATACGTGTTTCCTGGATGACGTAGAACAACCACGCGTTCTTTCCGCTGCAAAAGTCCAGCAGATTCCTGGTACCAAGTGCTTTCATGGCGCACTCGTGTGCTCAGAAGTAAAAACAGCCGCTTTCCTGCACCTACCTCCTACAGAACAGAACCCCCCCCCCCCCCCCTACAGCACGTCAATCTTCTATTCCCTACATAGATTCCGAAAAAAAAAAACCGAAAAAAACTCCTGCACGAAGGAAGAACCTGTACAAACACGACGGCACTGCGCAGTGAGGCCATGGCTGACTGACTGCAAATGCTCCTTACACTCCACTGAGCGGACCGCGGGGTACCGCCCCCTGTAGCGTTACCTTAATCTCCATTTGAGTAAGACAATGAGGGGACGCCCCTAACCGTGGTCAGCCGCCATTAGGGCGCCCGCATTCACCATTGACGGACACTGTCGCGGACACAACTCCATCATTCTATTATGTCGTGGCAGAGAATAAGAAAGGAGCAGAGAGAGAGGTGGAAAGAGAAGGAGAGAGATGGGAAAGGGCTGCAGGTAAAGAGCGGGCGAAGCTCAGCACAGCGTAATGCGGAGTAGCTGACGGGAAGGAACATCATTAGCAGCCCGCCACGGCGACCACCGCCGGGCCAACGCGAGGGAAGGTCGATACGTACGGAAGGTACGGACTGTCAGGCTACGAAAGACTAAGACGCGAAGCATAGAGCTATTACTACGCGCTGACCGCTGACTATGTGCTGACCGAGGCCTGGAATCGAACCTGCTGACCGTAGGACGCGGGTTCAATTCCAGGCGGCGGCGACCGCTTTTCTTATGGAGGCCGAAAGCGAAAACGTCCGTGTGTTAGATTTCGGCGCACGTTAAAGAGCCCCACATGGTGAAAATTAGTACGGAGCCCTCCACAACGTCGGGCCTCATCGCTTGTGTAGCGTCGGCGCGCTAGGCTTCATAATCAATCTATTAGAAGAGCGGCAGTATTTTTACAGCGAAGCTGTTTATGCCTGGGACTTCGTGAATTTTTTCTGTCCACCAGGAAATCTTTTTGCGGCAAAACGCCTTGGGTCGAAAATAAGCTTATCGCGAATGCTCAACAGAAAATGGCCTGAACTACTCCTTTATCAAAACTTCTACACAAAAACTGTATGGCTCATGATGTTCTTCCGGAAAACAAGCGGGGACGCAGGAAGAAACACACGGACGAGTGCACTAGGTGATAAATATTGGCCACGAGGCCCACCACTGGACAGGCCGGCGCTGCGATCGTTTTGACGTCACTTGTAGGATCACCGTTCCTACCTTCCTGCGTAGTTGGCTTGTAGCGCGTGACACTTCACTTAGGAAGCGCGTTCTAGAAGTGTTTTCGTGTTAATTTCCTTTGTTTTAAGTTAATTCTCAGTGCGTCAAGCGCAGTTAGACCTAATGGTGACTGTATAACCGTATCAACTGTGGTAGATTATCCGCAACATGAGCGTGGTGGTGTATTACGCATGCGACCGAAGCGTAAGCAGCGGCTTGTTTCCCCGATCAACAATGTGGACTACGACGATCGCCGAGTGAAGTTTCTAGATTTCCCTTGTTTGCAAGAAATGTATCAAGCAGGAAATCGTGAAGCGTTAACTGCTCGCAGAAGCACACGCATCCGCCGTGCCTGCCCGCACAGCCGACGGTGCAGCTCGAACCGACGCAGGTCGCGGCAGCAACAATTAACTTGTCGCCGCTTTTTAAAATCACACAAGTCGTGGAAAAGAAGTTCCAGATTGGTGAAAGTGGATGTTAGTGTGATGAAAAATTCTGATAGGTAGTGTCATCAGCTGTGGTTTTCAAAGCGATGCTCAAATATCTGCCGCGATTTACGCCGACCGGCCGCGGAGGTCGGTCCCGGCAGCGCCGCCCCGTTCACGCACGGTGCGGCGAGCGGCCGAGCGGCCGTGCAGGTATCTTGATTGTCGAACGCTTCAACGGAAATCACCGCGCTTACATAGTTCCCAGCGCGGTGAAACGTTCGGTTAGGGACTGTCACTCGCAACTCTAACGGCGATGAAATATCTGCTGCGACGCCGAGCCTAAAGTTCCGAACATCCGATTACGTGCATCCGAAGCCGGCTGCGAGCTGTTAGCGAAGGCCTTCCCGTCGCGCACGCGCGTGTTGCGTTTGGGTTCCTCTAACTTCTTGGGGGCCCACAACGCTCGGTTCTCCTATTCTAAATATCCCCATTACCCGAAATCATTAACGACGTGTTTCGCCTCGTAGTCAGCCTCGCCTTCTGTGAGCAGTCGTGAGTTTCGAAATTGATGCTTGGGAAATGCCGGCTTACTGTAAACATACAAAACACGCTGCAATTATAAATTACCACGCCGAGCACCTAATGAAAACTAAATATAGCCTTGTCCGAACCCGCTCGAAGACGTTAAAAACTCGCGTTCATACCGTTCATACATTGCGGACAAGTCGCAAAAAGTAAACATCAGCCGTGCAGAGTACAGGCCACGGGTACAGGCTATGGCAGTGATCGTTAATCAAATCCGGGCATGACTATAAAAACATCGTAGGGGAAATAGGCTCTGATTAAGCCAAACTGCAGACCATAACAATACTTTTAAGCATGTGTGGCGAAGCAATCTGATCATCGTTCTCGCGTCATTCATTTACCAGGCAATACGAGCAGTTCGCGCGGTGAGATCATAAGTGAGCGACGCGTTTCCGTCGCTGTTACAAGGTGTTTGCTTGCACACACATGTCCCGTCACAAGTATTTCATAATGCATTTACAGCGTACTTTTCTCGGCATCAGTTGCATCGTCCTTGGCGTTAGCTTGCTGCGTGTGTAAGAGCTGTGGGTCGCGATGGTAGCAACTACCTAAACGCGGCGGTGTCGCCGGGAACAAGAGAGTCGCTGATTGCTTGCCCGAATTATTTGGTTTACAGACAACTTTTTTGGTAATTTGCATCAAATACACAAGGAGCGGGCGAGACGGTGGCCACAACAAAAAACACGCTTCCGCATACGCACGGGAAATGTGTTGTAGCAGACGACAACACGATTCGGCGTCCTACAAGTGACGTCACTCGTAGGTGGCGCCACGGTATGTCCTCGAGGCCAATAGAGGCTTCGCCTCTAGATTTATTTATATTTGCTTGGGCAACACAATGTTGCATCTGCTTCGGCTGCCAAAGCCCGTAACCTAGGATAATAATAGAACATTGAGAGGAAGAAAGAACACAGTTTAAGGGGATCTAAATAATTTATTGTCAGTTAAATATTACAACAAAAAAACAAAGGACACAGTGTCTAGTCTGTATTATGTAATAATTTATAAATATATCCGGGACAGCCTGCTGTATTTGCAGGCATAAGCCATATGCGGGATGCCCACTTCTTTTCTTTGTAACCGCAAAATTGGCTTCTCAGCCTAAGCACTCTAACATGTTACATTTATACAAAGTGAAATTTATTAGTGGCTTTTTGGCAGCAATTCTTTTTAGCGAAACATAATTCGAGTAGCCGCAAAACCGTTTCCGGCCAAGGCACGCCGACCATCCGGCCGAACTACATGCTATGGCTAGAATGAACTTTAACACAGAGTGGGACTATCGCAGAAGCTGGATGCATGCCAATGGATGTGTTACGGCTTCAACAGACGTTACGCAATCATTCGAGGCACAGGCCACATGCCACAACCCAATTCCTGGCTCGTAGAATGGATCAAGACGCTTCCAGCTTTGGACAAACAGTAATGGCAATTAATGGCCCCGTTCCAAATCAAGCACCGCAGACTATGACACGGGATTTTCCGCCATGGACTTTTTTTTATTGCGGAAGTTTGCTACTCAGCATAAGGGGAAATTAAAATACACCCCGGATTCCCGAAGGAATCGGAGCAGGGGGCCATGATGTGGTCCTTGTATCCACGCCATGAAATCTGGCGGACGTCCGGGGCGCGGGCCGCAGGTGGCGATGTGCACAGCGCGTAGGCTTCCCAGAGCAGGGCAACTCCACACCAGGTGCTCTGCTGTAGCCTGGTCAACTGGAGCGGGGCAAAAGGGGCAGGTGGAGTTGAACGGGGCATGGTATTGAGGTGGCCAGGACCTCGTCACAGCTGGCGTGAGGGCGACTCTTAGGCGAAGACGTCTGAGCAGGACCTCATCTTGGCGAGACAACCCGTCAGGGAGATCCGTACCGCGCGGAGGTATGAGAGCGCGCGCGGTGCGCCGTAGGCGTTCTTTTTCACTGGCAAAGCGAACAGCGTTCGACGAAGCTGCAAGAGGAGCTGGATATTGCCCACGCACGGGGTGTGTTCCAACATCTGCAGTCTGCATTGCGGGGTGGCTGTTCCGTTGGCGCCATGACACGCACACACGACATGGGTAAGTGTCCACTATGTTCTGAATTTCTAGCAGAAGTTCGTTAGATGTGAGAATTTTACGAAGCTCTCGTACAGGTGCCGACGAATCAGTGTAAATTGTACACTGTGTGGAAGCGTGGTTGATTATCAACGACGTGTGTAACAGAGAATCCCACCCTGAAAGGAGTTCAGCCTGCGTTGATGGCCACTCCTCCGTTGTTATGTAAGTGCAGGTCACTGGATCGGGAGGCACAGTCGGGCAAAGTAGAGCGGCATGAAGTAAGGTATCTGAAGCACTGGCGTCGAAAAATATCAGCTGTTACCAAAAACGTTCTAGACCTGGGATTGATTTTAAAAAGCGCATATCCAAAAATGTTCTACTTCAGATTACTGTTGCGCATATTCACAAATTTTACTCAGAAATGACCCATATTTTTGCAGGTGGAACAGCGACATCTGAGCGCAGTTCTTCAGGAGCTTTTATTCAGTCAGCTAACAAGTCAATGCAGGAGCCTAGAAATCAAAAACAAAAGAGCCTTTTTTACAAAAAAATGATGCCTGCCTCAACTACTACCTAGGCACTAGCTCTAGTAGAAAGAAACCGCTTATGTTTACTTCCGGAACATCATCACGATTTTCTATTTTCAATTGACCCACAGATGAGATTGAGGCTGCTGTATACAGGCTACCTCGCTGGCTGGAAACGTTATTTCATGGATTGTGACTCAATGAGGCGCTCACTAAAGCCTACTTATACACTCTAAACTTTTTTTTCTCCCATATACTCCCTGGAGGTTCTTTTTCGCCTGTCCTCTAGTGGCCCTCCTTGTAGGAGTGTTTTTACTACATGGAACAGGGAGGTTTTGTTTACCTACTCAAAACAGGGCGTTCTTAGGTTATAGAAAGGAGGTATTTAGGGAGTGTTAAGAAATGTTCTGGAGAATTTAAGGATGTCGAAATGGAGTATTCTTTGCTTCCTGAAGGGCGTTTTTAAGTGATGTTTATGGAAGTTTTAGGCGGTTGAATAGGAGCCTATTATGGCTCCCTTTGGAAGTACTTATGTTAGTTTAGGGGCGTTTTTAGGAGGTTCAAGGGAAGCATTTACTTCTTTTGAATGGAGTTTTACGAAAGCTTGGGGAGTTTTGTAGGCCTTCCGAAAGGATGTTTTCAAGGCCACAAGGGAGAATTTCTAGTTCCCTGCGGGAGTACTGATTTCACACGGTTCTTCTCGATTTCAGGTTCATTTCAAACGAACTTTCGCAGACAAGTTTACATGGTACATGGTGCACACAAAGAGGTTCCGAAATAAATACTTATGGCGACCTCATATTAGAAATCACAAATGTTACATTGCTAAATAACACGCCAGTTTGGAATTGAAGACAGCAATACGATGCTAGTTGAACAAACCGTAGAAACAATATTACTACAAGAATTGGAAATACGCGAAAAACAAAGATAGGCACAAACACAACCGCATGGTAAGTGAAATCATTATAGAATACTAGCGGATCGAGAACGCGTCAGTAGTTATCAGAACTTATCAGTACGCATCAGCGCTCAGTACACAGTGAAAAAAATGGCTGCAGTGGTTTACAAGAACAACAAAAAAATTCAGTAGGTGGTGAAATGAGCGAGAGCTGTCTGCTAGTTGAACAAATTGTAGAAACAATAATAATACAAGAACTGGAAATACTTGAAAAACAGATAGGCACAAACACAACCGCATGGTAAGTGAAATCATTATATAACACTAGAGGATCGAGAACGCGTCAGTATTTATCAGAACTTGTCAGTACTAAGTACACAAAGTGAAGAAAAAATGGTTGCAGTGGTTTACAACAAGAAAACAATTTTTCAATTTGTGGTGAAATAAGCGAGAGCTGTGCAATGATTTGATATTGAAAGGTAACGAGCATTTTGTAGGTGGTAAAGGCACAAGAGATAAATGATGTAGGAGACAGACTGCAGTGAGATGGCTATGGATAAATGAGTAATATAAATAACGAAAAATATGTTGCGGAAAATACCAGTGCGTTTTGATAAAGACACAAATGCGCCGAGAAAAGTTACCGAGTCTGACGGGTTAATTGCAATGATATAGAACAGAATGGGTGGTATCGCGACAGCTTCTTTAGAGTGAGAACAAAAAGCCATGAAATTCGTGTTTTTCGGATAATTTTTAGTTGATTCATTTCGCACCAGTTGCCAATATTATTTAGATAATTGTTTCAAGTGAAATTAGTTTGTTAATATTATTGCTTCACTGAAAGATAGCTGTATTATCAGCATACAGAACGGCCCATCAAATATCCCCTTTTCAGTAAAAAAAGAAAAAGTCAGAAATATATTACGGAATATTTTTGACTACTATCCAATGATTACAGGATTGAAAACAAATATTAGTGAGTGATATTGATGCGATAAAAGTTAATTAGTTCTAAATCCTTCACACGTGGTTTGGTGCAGGCAAGGTCCAAAAAGGCATGTTCCACAAACGTTAGAGCTCTGTGTGCCTTCTTGGGATATTGAATGTTGAAAACCCAGAACGATGCAAACAGACTACACAGTCCTCCCAGTAAAGATGATGCAGTCAAGACACGCTGGCCATCGATGTGGAGGCCAACTTCCGCGTTCACGGAATGCAGGCAGGGAGTCAGAGGAACATCTTCCTGAAAAAGCAAAAAAGATAAAAAAAATGCCCCACACGTAAAATTCAAAACAGACACTATGGTTAAATGAACTTAATAATTCGGTACAGTAATAAAATGGTAAGGCCACGTTCCCTGCGAATTCCAGTACCTAAATTAGGAATGCAAAGGCTTCATAAAACCAAGTGCCAGTATATTAACCGTCATGGCTTTTGCAGCAATAAAAAAGATATTACTTCCGCACAATATACTCGAACACAACTTTAAATGACAGTGAAGATAAAATGCAAGTCTCCATAGGTTGATAGATTAGTTTTTGTTTTTGACTGAAAAACACTTTGGTATTGCATGATTTTGTTAACTGCTGTTTCTTGCTTTAAGATGACAGCTTGCATCTATTCAAGTGAGTGGGCACACAGCTAAAGATGCAAACCCTTACACTGCCTCTCCCCTACCATGGTGGCTCACTTTCATAGAAGAAGTGCAGCTTTTGCGAGCTGGACGGCTGTTGCAAGCCGTGGCAATACTCACTTCTGCTGGAGGGGCCAACTTGGTTTCCGAATGCAGCCTTGCTTGTACAGCACAGCCTATCCTGCCTTAAGATCTATGAAGTCATTCAACTCGATCATGTATCAGGATCTGCAGAAGAAAATCGTGTCAGCAAATAATGAATTCATGCCGGACAGGCACCCACTGTTTCAGTTATACTTGCAGATACCTCCACCTATTTCCCTCCTGGTGTTACATCCAAAGCTAATTTGTTACGGCTTATCTCATCAAGTATGGTCATCTGTCATAACACAGCTAGTCATACAGGAAAGTCCTTCACTGGGTCAGAAAACACTTTCTTTTTTTACAGTAGTAATAAACTAGGCGACTCAGTCATCCGTATTCTGACACCTTAATATTCTGTGTCACCGTGCTGACAAACATGATTGGTGCATAAGGTCATTTGTAGGCGCAACCGTTGCTACAGCCTTGTTAGCTAACGTAAACCTCGTTCATGGCACCAAATTACTTGTGGTTGCATGGCAACAAAAAAAAAACAGCTGAAATGGAAACGCTATTCTCGCAAACTTACCAACGCTGCATGCCACACACACACCTGCCTTAGTTAATTTACCGTGATTGTAGAAGTTTCCGTCACTCAAATCCACAGTGCACTTTTTGGAGCTGCAAGCTCCGTGTCAAAATCGAGTGTCAGATGAATCGAGTAATTTTTGTGTATGGCCTTACTATTGATTATGACAAAGTTATTACCAACAAAAGAAGAGTGTGTGCATTGTTAATTCTTCTAAAAAAATGATATCCTTTTTCATGCCCCGCAGACTTGTGTCATGCTACGGCAAACTCGGTTATCTTCCATAAGGGCATGAATTTGTGTTTTTAATTACGTGGCCTTAGCTGGCGACTGACGGGCCCCGATTGTATACAGACCCCTCATTATCATCCGAAAGGTAATAAAAACATTTCGGTTTCGAACCACGTCGCCGTCGTGGTCCACACTATATGCATTTAATCGTTCAATACGCTCATAGCATCTCTTACGCATGTCACCGTTTCCTTAATAGGGTACGCTGTTAGATGTGAAGAGTCGACTCAAGCGAGCAAACAACCCCACCGAATCTACAGGGCACAGTTTTCGAAGGGAGTGGCCGTCTGATCTGCGGCTTTCGCCGACCAGAGCGCTAAGAATGAGTCAGAGCCTTGAACGAAAACAACACAAAGACTTATATTTGGACAGGCAAGCCATCAGGAGCGTTAACAAATAGATACTACAAAGTAGAGCAGTTAACTAAAAAGAACACGAGCAGTTCGCTGCATATGAGAGACAGAGTCCCACAATATTCACCGACCGGGCCCGACGATGCACCGCTGTCGGGGGCGATTCGGCTACCTGAGTAACCGTCACGTTGCTTTGAAACGACGCCGCGCGCGACAAACGATTTCATCTCGAATGCCCTGTTACAAACCGGCCTACAAAAGAATGCGAATGCATACCCCAAAAGCCACAAACAAGTACTATAAAACGAGTGTGCGCTTTTTTCTTTGCCCGTGCGTGTACGTGCTGTGTGCGGCACGGGTACTTCGCAACGTTTGACAAACGCGTCGACTGATGACAGACCACTTACCAGCGAGCTGTCCACAGCTGTCGCCGTATCCAAATGTTGTTAGCGGCCGTTCGTCGTGGTACAGGGGCACATGAAAATCTTTCCACCAAATGGCACTACTAGTCCTTCTCAAATAAGAAAAAATGATGGCCCAAGGCGAGGCGCTTGAAGCTCCGGCCGCACCAAGTCACCGGCAGCGCTGCATTGATAGCACGGAGGTTGTTTACATCCGGGCAGCAAGTCGTGCCGCCAGGGCAAGTTGAGTCGCTGCAGTAGGGTGCGTTGGCGCGCTGGCCCGAGAATTTAAATTGTCTATATATGCGCAAGCAAGCGAAGCAGATGAACATTGCAATTGTTTGCAACGGCGAAAACTGTCTCTTTGTTAGCAGCAGAGTTTGACAACACCTACCGCCAAAATAAACATTGAAACAACACGTCCGCTCTGTCTGCTTGTGATCGCGCTGGCTGAAGCATCTATACGGGTATACGTACGGTATCGGTTTTGTAGCTGCATGCAACCGTCGCGTCCTGCTTTCTCGTTCTAATTAGCATTAGTCCACGGTTGAAGTGCTGACACACGGAAACAACACAAGACTAACATGGCGACCGCCCTTTTGAGATGATTACCCCAGATGGGGAGTTTATTGTGGACGTGGTTGTATAAAAGGAACCGAACGCCATCTCACAAATGGTGTTAAATCGTTCTAAATCCTCCCTTTTGCTACACGGATGGGCAACGGTACTACTATGGAGGTTCGTCCACTTTTTTAGACCATGTCTAGAGAGTACATTTTTTGCTATAAGTACTTTTCAGGGCACATTACTTGATTAAAACTACATTTCCGGCTAGTTTGCGTTTACAGTGTATCGCATAGGCCAGAATCCAAGCCCCTATTGCCACAACTGTGGCTTCCCCGAAGGAGTCGAGCATGTCCTCCTGGAGTGTTCCGCCTACACCGACGCAAGGAGCCGGTCACACCAGAATATGAAATGTCTTCACTCTGGACCAATTACGCTAAGCCTGATACTTGGACAATGAAATTCTCCCTCCTCTCAGCGGAAAGCCCTGAATACGTTATTTGGCTATCTTGAAGATATTGGCGTCGCTGATTATAGCCCCCTTATACGGACATTCCTCGCTACATCCCATGCCCCTATATATATGACGCTATCTTTTTTCTCCTTTCATCTACTACTCCTCTTTCTACTAATCACCTATCTTTTGCCGTTGCTTTTCCTGCAGAGTAGCATGTCGACGTACGCATGTTGGCAAACCTCTCTGCGTTTCCTTCTTCAATAAAGGGTTTCCCTCTCCCTCTGAAGCGAGCTGCGAAAAATGAAGACAACATACCGTAACAAAAGGCGAATCCCCTGAAGTTTTGCAATCGTCTTGCCGCTACTGGGGTGCTAAGGGGCAACACGAACTCGTGCGTGAATAATTAAAAAACAAGCACACAAACAAACGAGTAATTGTGAAATTATATAAAAATATAAACAAGAAAATCAATATTAAAATAAATAAGTGCACTTCATTGTTACCCCTGCCAATATGAAGACGAATTACCTGAACTTTCCCATTGGCGGCGACGCTGTACGGCTGCCGGCGAGAGCTCTCGCTACATGAATTTCTGCGACGCGGAGTCCATGCGTGGAAGATAACGTACCCTATTGCTTGAAGACAGCGCATAAATGTCAAGACGCCTGGCGGGAGCCGAGTAGTGCTCTGGACTAAAATGTGCACCACTAACGCAGCATGTTTGCCAAATATGTGTTTCTTCCCCTAATCTGCCCGTGATATTTTGCGCTTGGTTAAAATCCTTGGCAAGCTTAGACTACCACCTCGCTGCATGAACACGCACTTATGAAGCGATGATTCAGCCAATGAAGTGTTATCGCGGATTACAAAATCATTTACAGGTAGGCGTATATATGTAAATGGTGTAATGGCGCTACAGAGTTCCGGTGCTATGTTTTTCTTATCAACGCGAACTACAAATTTCCTCGTTGTTGGCTGTTCCAAAGAAGCACGTGTATTCAGTTGACTGTCAGAGTATAACTACTGTGCGTCTTTCCGAACAGAAAATAAATACTAAAAGCCAATATAGTTACTCTTAAGCGTACTGTCCTTACCTTCGCGGATACTATAAGCAAAAGTGAAAAACGACATAACACTACTGCACTGGTGGTAATCGAACCTCGGTCCTCTGAGTGTGAGGCGAGTATTCTACCCCTACACCCCTTTTGAAGCCTTGCGATCGGAGCGCCCCTATTGTATTTTACTCATTTCTTGCTTCACTTCTGATTTGTTAAAAGTATAGACGTTTCGACTACTCTGTGTTCTAGTTCACTCTGCTATGGCGGCACCCATGGAGACACGGAGCGCTTTCACAGAAACGCGTTGACACTACTGCCGGATTTCAATCTAGCAAAGCTAGTGAAAAACTCTACGCTGTGGTGTACCTCTGAAAGGTTGTTCACGCGTTGAAACTCTTTTTCTTTGTCTACGAGTTACTACGATGGGAAGTGCTTGCGGCGTAACAATAGTCCCTGTATCGTCTTAATATTCTTTGCATTTATTTATTTATTTCTATTTTAGGATAAACTATCAGTTTTGGTTTGAACATAAGATACGACACAAAAAGAATATGCTTACTTGCTGGAGCCTCAACATTATAGCTTCCAGAAGAGCAATGACGATGCCATGGGTGGACAAAGGCTTCCCCGGGGTGCCGAATATCCGGAACCCCTCGCAATACAACATCGTTTTTCACCCCTCAAGTGTGACTGAATTTCTTTTTCTTGTTTTGCAAGTTGATTTTCCAACCCTAAACTTGCCGCCACTTGAGCTTAACCAGCAATTTCGCGCGGTAAAAACAGAGTTGTAGCAGTGTCAAAGCGGACGCGTTGAATATGCAAGCGCCGCGGTAACTGCCGGCTATGGCTTTCACGGGTGGTTGCTTGAACGTTACCGTGATGCCCAATATCCAGGGAGCTACATTTTTTTATTGGGGAAGGGCCAGTGAAAAACGTTTATCTGTTTTACAGTGCCTGATTTCCCATTAACACCGCCGGTGAAACTGCGTTTTACCTTCAACAGCATCCATCCGTTGGTAAATGCAAATAACGGAGCGCTGATTCCATCCCGCTGAATATGACTAGTTGTCTTTATCAGGGCAGCTGCGGCAAGCGAACGTGTACTCTCGCAGGTGGAAAGTAAGCATTTCAAATACCTACAATAAATTTCTTTGGATTGATGTTAAGTGCAGACCTCTTTAGGGGCTCTTCTTGTCGTCGTAGGTCGCTCGCTGTGCTGAAGTAGAGCCACACGGCGTTCCGTCGTAGCGGATGTCGTCGAGGCGTAACCCAGAGGCTTCGAAAGCCAAGCGGTTTACATAGTCATAAGCGTTCAAAACTCGTGAATCGCTGGCGCTTGTCATATATCTCCCCGTTGTTTAGCGCAAAGCAAACTGTAGTTACATTTCAGGCAAAATATACGTAATTTATCGGCAGCGCCCGCGTTCATTTAGCTAGAACACTCATTGGGTTTGTTTTTAGGAGAGTAAGCGAAAAAAAATTAAAGCCGTTCCACTCAATGTGAAAGCTGTGGGAAGCGCAGAGCAGTGATTCGTCATAATGGTCTGTACCGCCGTGATCTGCTTACTTCTACCACCCCATGCAATTCCAATTTCCCGCCTTCCCAGTGCTCGCGCGCCCCCTGCCTGAAACTGCGCCAGCGGGATTTCTGTTCCCTTTGTGCTTTTCCCCCCGCACGTGCCGGCGTTCCACTGCCACATTTTGCGTTTACTATCGTAAAAATCGACCCAACGGACGTCCTTAACTAAAGGAACGTGGGCGCTGCCGGTTAATTACGTATATTTTCACTCAAATGTACCTATATTTTTCTTTGGCTATACAACGGGAACATGTATGACAAGCGCCAGCGTTTCAAGAGTTTCGAACACTTATGACCATATAAACCGCTTACCACACTTAGCGAAGGGAACGGCAAGCACCAAGCACACGTGCAGCGAATTTAAAGAATTCTGGAAGGAGATGCTTATATGGGCAAAGCTTTTCGAAACTACTGAATCTGCTAACAATGTTCATACTTGTCAACTTTTCGACCCCCCCAAAAAACGCCAGGCATATTTGAGGCAAGAGGCAATGCATAAGTGACATTTGCATTGTTATTTTACAGGAAATATACAAGGATGCTTGATTTTGCGATATTAAATTAAAAAAAATACATCTTGGAAAAAAACTGTTTTGACCTCAAAATACAAAAAGCGCTCCTGGCGCTACCTTGTCGCGGTGTTCAAAGTTCAAAAGTAACAAAACGTTCGAGCCAATAGCAACACGGCACACATCCTGTGGGACTGCCCTTTCTTTGACGAATGTCGACAACAAGCCTTGAAAAGCGTAGGATTGGCAAGCCCGCTCAGGTTTAATGATTGGCATTATACACGTCGAATCAATCAGATCGAAGAACGGCGCCTGCTCACCGCTCTACGAAACTTCCTCGTGACATCTGGCCTGCACCATTTCCTTTAGTTTCGTACCCCATTTGATGTATCATTATTTCTCCAACTCCCATTAACTAATCCCTCTCCCCTAGACACCAAAATTTGCTAACGCGTAACATGGCGCCTTTGTATCCCTTGTACATAAAAAAATGCCTGTTACCACCCCCATTAGACGGCGTGTGCAGAGGAACACGGCAAAATAGAATTGGTCCCAACAAGAGTCGATGTGCTGCCTTTGAGAAGTTCCAAGAAGCGTAGCCTTTGGATTGCAGTGTTCGGGACGCTAAGGCAGTGAAGCTGGGGTAGTTTTTGGTGTGCGCAAACGAAACATCCTGGGCTCCAAGTGTCTTCGGAGTATGAGGGTTCTCCACCGTTCGTGCGCTTTTTCGTGTTTGTTGTAGAGCTCGCTGTCTTTTACTTGGGTCCGCACTTGCTTCAAATCTCACATAGAAAGATTTCTCAAAGATTTGCCAGCTGGAGACCGGCGTCGGCCGTGTCACGGTCACAGCGCACTCTCTTCCTCGCCGTTTCAAACGCTTGCGTGCCTAGTTCCGTTTCTTTCCCCTTACGTCACGCATGTCTTATGTTGTCCGGCTCCTCGAACAACTGTATTCGTAAAACCGGAAAGACATTGAAATAAAAGTGTGTGCTTACCATTCGTCCCGATGGCCCCCAATTGAGAACATAAATAATTTCGTACCTTTGTTCAAAATTCTCTTTAATCTCAGCTTCGCTGGTCGTGCACATTCCAAAAGCGCAATGATTCACCATTTTTCTCTGGTTCGAAAAACCAATAGCACCATCAACCTTCCATAATTACGAATCCGAAAAAAAATTATCCGTAAGGAATACGTTTACGAAGTATTATCACAGCTGAACAAGTCACCACTGATTAGTTCCGAGGCATCTTTCGTCAGATTCAAGGCAAAACAGGAGTAATAAAGGTCTTTCTTAGGAAATTCACGTCACAGTGCTTTTCACAAAAATAAATAAGAACACGCTGCTAAATAAGTGGCTGCTGAGAGGCGAAGTAAAAACAGAATAAAAACGAAAATCCTTCTGGAGATTTAAGACCCCTTTTGTGGTTTGAACGCGAAATCTTGGCGGTTGTTTTTAGCACCTCCTTTGATGCTGCATCCTAGTTCCGTCTTTTTTTTGTTGTTGTGCATTCATTTCTTTTGGTCTTTTTGTGCAAATCCCATCTGTAATAAAGTCAGCAGCAATCAGAGGAGACGTTACCAAAATAACGCGCGCACTGCCTTCGGATGTGACCAATTATAGGTACGACTTACCAGCGTATTGGAAGATAAAATCAAGGAACAGAAAAAAAGCGCTCTTTCCTCTCTTCATTGAGGTCCAGTGCACTTTTCCAGCTCTAATGGACAAGATAAATGCGGAAGCCAATCTAAGCAAACACATCATCTGCGGCGTACACCAAAAGCGATTTAAAATCGTTTCAGGGGCACCGTGTCTGCACTTTATACTAAAGGGGATGTCGGCAGATGTACTTCATTTTAAATGAATCCGGCCTCTTCTCGAAGCCCTTGCACGGACAAATCAGCATTTAAGCCCAGCCACTCTTTATTGCGACTCTTTATTGCTCTTTATCTTCTCGCTGCCATTACGCTGAACACACGTGCATGACCTCTTCCCCTGCCCTGTGTTCTCTACCTTTTATCGGCGACGAAGGGAAGCGCGGACTTTGTTTTCAACACCATGGTCACGTATTCCGTAGCCCGGGTTTTAGCCCCCCAAACATGTGTTTTATCGCTCCCCGCCGCTGGTTCTGCTAAGGGCTGCGGCGTAAAACCAAGGAGCGTGTCCGTCACCCCATTATCCCTTGCGGGCCAAATTGGTCACGTCGCGCCCTTTTCGAGGACCGCGGATGCTCGCTGCATACAGAAACCCCAAGTGGGTGCTCCCTCTCCTCTGTCTCTTCCGGCAATTCATTTGCTCGTTGGGCTTGAGCATGCTGACGTTTGTTTCAATCTGACCCCTTCACAGTACGAAATACACCCTGGTATGGCTCTGGATTCCCAGGGACCTCTTCGAGGTGACACTGCTCCATCTGTCACTGCTGGCAGTGAAACAAGCCCTACGGTTGTACCACTTGTGCTCTCCGACAGCTGTCATTGAAATGTTCTAAATGTTCTTTCTCCAGTTTTTGTTCTTCGGTGCCATTCCCTGCGAATCACTCCGCGGAGCAAAACCAAAGTTCCGGCCCTCCACGACAAGCGGACTCATAAAGTTTTCGTCTTACAGAGAGTCATTGCTCGCACCATGATCCGTGCCCTTGCCCAGCTGGTGTCAGAATACGAGGGCTATTGCCGTAGTTGGGCTGTTTTATGTAGCAACATTAATGCGAATCACTAGTCCGCCAACCGGAACGGGCACCACCGCGTTAGGAAAATGCCCCCGACTTGGGATCGGCGGTAGGGAAGTAGAGAAAGTATTCAGCCGTAAACTCTAAGGTCACGAGGGAGAACCGCTGGACGCGATCAGCGCAAGCATCACTAAAGCATGACTGTAGAGACCAAAGGAACATTCACTGCTGTTTCCATTCTCCCCACGATTGTACACCTATGGTGGTGCTTGTATTGAACGTCAGGTAGTGGGCAACTTAGGAAGACATAGCTGCTTTATTAAAGCTAGAAGTATGACTTCATCGTGTACTATGGAGGATAGTAAAAGTAAAGGTTTTTCTCATGGATGTCCAGATGTGCGGCCGTAGGTTAAATACGCGCGAACAGCGGACGTCAACAATCTGTCCCTGCTGACCCTCCTATGAACTCCACAAAAACTGGCATTACAAGCTTTTGTTATAGGAAAAACTCGCATAAAGCAACTATATACTAAGTCTTGCGGAGCGTCCAAGCAGGCAAGTAACGCGCTAGCTGAAATCAGGCACAGCCAGATTTGTTCCGGTTGCTGAAAGTGGGGCTCTCCGATTTACAGTTCCGCACTTACAGCGGACTACACGAGCACTCCGGCATTCGTTTTTCCCTCACATATCTATGGCGTGGGGAATCCTTGTACTACACTCGGACTGCAGTCCGAAACTGGAAATCCCAGAGCCCCATTGCGTACCGGGGCAGTTCGCGGACAGTGTCTTTGTTACCCCACATGAAGATTTCTTAAAGTCATTCTCGAAAGCGCAAGCCCCTTCAATGGCGTCCTTGCTCGAAGTTATACTTTTGAAATTAAACAATGTCTACACCTGAAATGTAGTTCTCAGCCATATCACCCAACTGCTTCGGCTGCATGTGTGCACGACCGGAACACGTCATATAGGATCACTTTTTCATGTGCAGACATCAATGACGCCGCTGAGAGGCCGACATTTTCCTTTTGGGTACGGAAGAGACCAGTGTTCCTGTGGGGACATGTTTGCAGAATGACTTTAAACTTCCAGAAATGAAGTGGTCGCATGTACAGAGGCATATCACTTTGTAAAAAGTTAGCCTACACGTGCACAGGGTGTATGCCACGAAAAAGACCGACAATGTCTGGATACGACAAGAGGCTTATTCTAATTCTGTGCGTGCTTCTTCCGTTCTTGCATAACGTTCGCGGATACCTAATTCCCTAACGGTTTTTTTTTGTATCATAACACAAATTTATCGGGGAGAAATTTTTTACCTACGGGTCTCCCGACCAAACAAATTACAACAAGCTATAGCGGCACATTGTCATGACTCAGCCCAAGTAATTTGGCATAATTTCGCGAAGTGCATTCGTTACAAAATTACCCACCGCGGTGGCTCAGTGGTAAGGCGTTGCGCTGCTAAGCCCAGGGACGCGGGTTCGACCTCGGCCACGGTGGCAGCTTGTTTGATGGAGGCAGAAAGCGAAAACGCCCGTGTGACGAGATTTCGGCGCACGTTAAAGATCCCCAGGTGATCGAAATTATTGCGGAACCCTCCACTACAGCGCACCTCGTAGTCCCGGTGTTGCTTTCATCCCTAAAGTAATTCCAAAATCATTTCACGCGCGCCAGCCTCAAGCAAGTAACCATTAGTTCGTTCATGCGCGAAAAGGTCTGCTGTGGGCATGAAATCGGAAGTCTCTCCCGAAGAAATGAACAAAACGAAGTGCTACAATGCCGACAAAAGACGAAATACAAGGGTTCATGCGGCATGAAACAAACTATGAAATAGAGAATTTAAATTGCTAGCGTGTAGAAATAATGTTGCAAGAATCGGAAATATATTGCAGCCCGTCAGTCTGCTCCGTGAGCTTCCACATCGGGGTAAGAAGCACCACGAGTGCAAAAACAAAATACTAAGAGCCACGAGTTTGGTGGCCGATCAGGGGCCCTACGAGATATTAGATGCAACCTGGTCTACGATGCGCAACTTCTGTTCTATAAGCGTTTAGAAGGACAAGAGATCGGAACAGAAGCTAGAAGCATCGGCCAACGATGTGTCACATGCTTTCTCTGGGCATACAAAGAACATAGGGGAAGAAAGAACACATTACCCTATTCTGCTAATTTCATGTTCAATAAAAAATTGAAAAGATTTCTACAGTGATCTCAAAGTTCGCATTGCTGAAAACGTGTTCGAAAAAGGTATCTGAAATGTTCAGTGGTGGTCTCCTGTGTGATGCACCGTTCGTGTGACCCCACTTTCAACACGTAACAATAATAAAGCGCTTCTCGGTCCAACATGTCAGCGGCTTCGTTTCCTGGAACCCCTATGTGTGAGTGAAGCCAGTAGGCGTGAACAGTGACACCGTTTTCTCTGAGCAGCCTGGCGAGACGCAAGAAACGTCACCATGTTCTGTCATGTCCTGTTTGCATGCAAAAGGGGCAGGGCTGGCTTGAAATCTGTTAAAATGACCGAACGCCGTACTTCTTCCGAAATGACCGAACGCCGTAGTTTGTAGAAAGCGAAGCCTTCTTGTTCTCACTGATGGCCGTGTAGTTACCTAAAATGCAATGCAGGAAAGCCAACTTTGCGCAATGACAGGGCCCATGATGGTGATGATGGCACAAGAAAACAATTGGGGCAGCCTGCACTATAGTGGTGCAAGGCTGGAGAAACAGCAGAACTGACGGCCCCGCTCCCGTCGTCGGATACCCGGTTGTTGCACCTCACAGGGATTTCCGAACTTGCCGCTGAAAGTTCTGCACGAATGGCAGCCCCGGATCGTGTTTTCCGCAGGCTTTAACATCTCTCCCAAAGTAGACCGCGTGAGCACGTGCTAGAACCCGCGGCAACCGGCTTCGCGAACTCCGCCTCCGTGCTCGACACTTCAGGCGCGAACTCACGTGACCTGGATCGAGTGGAGAAGAGCACGCGAGAGAACACGCCATGAACACTGGGCAGAGTTTTGTTGAAAGTGGAGCTGGCCGACGCTGGGTGCTCCTCACGAGGCGCACGCTCATGGGCGCTAGCCTGGGCTGAGTTTTCCGGTAACGCTCCACAGCGCCACAAAAGCCCAGACACGTTTGCCGAACTCTTCCCGTGGTCGGTAGCGAATTCGAGTCCTTCGGATTATGAAGCCGACGTCTAGTCACTTGCTCCATTCTGGCACGGTCTAAGTCGTTTGTTAAGACCATAACACCAGTCTCAGAGTATAAGGCACTGTATACACAGCCCTTAAGAAATACGGGCTTATATGCACAAAGCAGCCCATATTGACGGTGCGGCATTGGACCACACCGTTTACAAACAGGAGTCTATGCTCCTTAGCGCACGATACTCCGTGGGGGGAGCAGTTAAACCGCCTGTCACTGGTTTTTTTTATTTGTTCTTTCTGACGCAATTTTTAAATGAAAGAACAGCGACATTATGGAACATAAGATCCGAGCACCGGAACCGCACAGCACCCTGAGCCGGCGCCTCGGCCCGCCTTCACGCGTAAATGTAAGCCACGCGGCGTCAACAGCATGCAAAGACACACACAAAGCTCGTTCCGGAACGGCAAGTCCACAGCACGCCTCATTAGGCACCGGCAATCGCCTCTCGTTGTTTCCCCTACCGTGGGCACGTACGCAAAAAATCGGGGACACTCCATAAGGGCACAAATATCTGCTTCCATTGTTTCTTTTGTCCTGGTGGGAGCGGTTCTTCGGCTTGGGGTAGCGGCACGGCCATACGCTCGCATTGGCTCCGGCTGACAACTTCGGGGGAAGTTATCAGAGTGAGGCCACGAAAGAAAAGAAGCAGCGGGTGGGAAAAACCGAAACGGGCCAAATTAACTCTGATGTCTTCACCCATGCGCCATAAAACACAACAAAAATGAACATCATACGAATATGAAGTGCTGAGATCGAGGAAAAGCAAATGATGTCAGCGCAAGCTTGCGAGTGGGGAGGAAGGGTAAGAAAATGCGCCGGCACGTTCTGCAGGGGTAACGTAGGTTGATCTGGACGCGGACGAGAATATTTTGCAAATGAGGTTCATGAAGTGGAAAAAAAGAGGACGGGGAAGACGCGGTGAAATTGCGATTTTAGGAACATTACACAGAAGGGCGAAGAAATAACAATCAGTATACATTCCCTCCCTTCGGAAACATAGAAGGTTCACCCGTGGGGAACAGCGAACGAATCATCGTTTCATCGCAAGATAAAATATTCAGGGACCTTCCATTCTGTGGAGAAGCATTACTGGTGGATCCGTGGTGCGTAATGTTGGAGACCTCTTAGCGGCTAATGGTGATATAGTTTGTTTCCGTATAGTTCCTATAGAACAACAGTTACCGCCGCTTTCTGTGAACATACCCGCTTCGCCAATGGTCATGTATTGACAGCAGACAGGAATTCGGTATCGTTTACAACTTCACTGTGAACTAACTCATTGCGACAAGTAAATGAAGCGTGGCATTATTTTACAGTCGTTTTAGCGGCGGCGTATTGTCAAATAATTTGTCGCAGGGCGCCTTTGATAACAAAATACTTACAACCGTTTTCTGTAATCATACTCCCTCCGTAGATGGCCATGTTTCACTGTGAAACACGCAATGTGGGCAAGCCAGCTTACAAATACAAAGATTACCCGATCTCCTTAAAGTTGACTTCACCTCTACACACAAATGCATTGCTGCGAAGACATTTTAGTAGGCTCGAAATAGACCATATGAATGCATAAAGACCCTAGGACCCAGATTATTAGATGCGACGCTCAGAGCATCTCTTGTCGGCGGCCCTGTCCTTCCTGCGTGCGTCCGTTGTTGTCCGCGTGCGCCCGTTGTTGTCCGCAGCCACTCTTCCCCTCTCCTCTGCGATAGCGAACACTCTCTCGCGAGGGGCATTGGATTGGATTGGATTAGATTGGCTTGACTTGGCTTGGCTTGGATTGGATTGGATTGGATTTGGATTGGATTGGACTGGGTTAAAGTGGATTGTGTTGCGTCATAGCCGCGGCCAACGCCGCCTATATAAACAGTGCCTAACGCGTGAGCGAAAAATGGCCAAACAGCCACTCTCCTGTTGCTCTCTCCTACCCTTCCCCGCTCCGTAGCCTTCCAGCTAGCTTTCGTGTCCGCCAGCCAGCGCCGCTTCTCGGAAACTATGCAAAATAGTGGAAAGTTTGTTTAGCGTTCCCGAGGCGGCGCTCCTACGCCTTCTTGTTTTTCACCATGCCTGTCTGTCTTGGTCTGTCACTGATAAAACTTCCTTTGTCACGAAGCAAAATCCCTTGCGCTGCCGCAGGCTGATGCCGGCTTTGCGCGCTTATCTACTCGGATCACAGGCCATGCACAGGCCCTAAAATTTTCTGAGTGGGGCATCCCCCCTCTATCCCCTTCACATTTAGGTATTGTTTTGACCCCCCTGTTCGCACTCCGCATCGGTACGCACTTCTAAAATTGAGGACTGTACTGTAGAAGCGCCCGGACAGCGTGGCGGGATCGCAGCTGCTTATCCTTTTGTTTCCTATAATTTTCTGAAGTTTACAAGCACATGATATTATTGGAAAGTAATCGTAGAAGTGAGCGCCTGAACAAAAAACGTGCACGCAATTTTTTCTTCTCTAAATACTCCAGAAAGAAAAATATCAGTAAAATAATGGCTGCCCCATCCGAAAATATCGTTTTTTTGTTAGCTATATGTCTACCCGACAATCATTATGTTCTTAGACTATTTCAGTCCGCCTCCGTCTTTATCTTTGGAAAAATGCAGCAAGTATGAAGCGAGCGACACGTTGAACGATATCCCCAGTGCGCCACAGAACTAGCGCCCCGTCACGGCTAAGATGCAAGCGAAACGGCCCTTGAAGCCCAACGGGCAAGCTGACAGACACACGTCGTAGAAGTGGGTGCAGCGTTCGCGACTCGCGAGCAGTGACGTAAGGCGAGATGTCCGCCGGCACGCGCCACATAGCGGATCAGTGCCTGAACTAAGCGTCCCTACCCTTCCCATTGAAAAGCGCGCGACGCGTCAGGCAATGTTAATACAGGCGGCGTTGCCGCGGCAGACGCACTGGCGCCGGCGCGTGCCTAAGGTGAGAGCGTGTGCGGCCCAGCGCGCTCTCACTCCGCCGGTGGGCGGCGCTGCACACGTGTGCTGCGCATGTGCAGTACTCTCTCTCTCCGCGGTCTTTTCTCCTTCGGCCACGCTGCGCATATAACCGGTGTGCCGCTCTCCGGCGGCCTTTCGGTCTACGGTTGCTCTCCGCTTGAGCTGAACCCCCCTCAGCGTCGCATCACACCAGGGTTCCCGCGAGGGGAGGTGGGCGTAATTTTTTTGCTTGTAATTTTCTTTCTTCTGAAAACCGGTTTTTCCGCGGCGGAGAAACCTGCTCTAGAAAGAGTGTGACACGATACCAGCCAAGGCTGTCGTCAGGGCCAGCCCCAGAACAGCTCTACTCTTTTAAAAAATCTGGCTGCCTCGTCTATTGTAGCTTGTACGGCTCTAGCTGGTCTGTCTTGTGTACCCATGTGTAAACAAGAATAAAGATTCTTTCAAAGGGAAGAAATTTATGCTACGATACTTGAAACATTCCGATTCATTGGGTGTACCACACATAGGCATGAATTGTGTAGCTTCGGTACTAGATTTCTTACGCGGGAAGTTTTTCTTTTTAGAAACCATAAAAGTACGTTGTGGCTTTTAACGTAAATAGTTTGCATGTTCATTATATAGCGGACACATCAGGTATGACGCCACACCGAATAGGTATACAACAACGCGTACGTTCTCTAGTTTTTCCTTAATGTGAAACAGGTTAAAACAAAACAAAGGAAACACATACGAGAAACTCTGCATTAGAGCCAAAGCATTGTGGCCGCAATTGTCACAGTTACACAGAATGCTTCTCGACCATCTTACGTGGCTCTTTGGGGTTGTGACACTTCTCCACGATACCCGACGGCCATATAAATCAAACTACACACAGCAAAATCCATATTATAGTGGCATTTACTCTATACACTAATACCCAGCTAAAATAAAGAAACGCAAATGGGATGTCTAACCGGGGAAAGAAATCAGCACAGGTCAGCATCAACCAGAAAAAAGTCCTCGGGCACTTAGGCCTGCTTACGTGCTTGGGAGGTGAAAGTATTACGGCTTCTCGTGGCGATACCTGTAAGACTTCTTTAGTGCTGCATCATGTTTGCGTCTCTTTCTTCGCTTTGGTTTCTTCTTCTTTTAGTGCAAGTTACTTTTACAGGCAGGAGGCACTTCACGGCACAGCTTCCACGGAATTGGTTCTCAGCCGCGGGTGTGCCCCTGCAGTGGTCACGTTCAGCCGGGTTCTCCAGCACCGCACACACTACGCCAATTCTTGTTCCTCCGTGGAAAACGCACTGATTTACCGTGGTAACACTGAACCTCGATCCTACTCTGTACACCGGTAATCCATTCCGATGTGAACTTAAGTGTGCTTTTATTTAATTTTTACTGCTGCAGAAATTCCATTGGCACCGGTAAACAACATTAGTTTTTCACACGCTGCGCAATTAATCGTTTCGGCTGAATAGCATATTTCGGTAATCTCGCGACTCAATTATGTCCGCAACGTGGGAAATTCCCCACGTGTAGGAAAACATGCTACGGTCCATGGTTTCCAACGCCCTAGGCCGCACGAGCAATCCCACATCGCAGGCGTGGTTACGACGTGCTGCCGCTATAATAATCTGATATCTATTTACCGCCCTCTTCTCCGGAACAGCTCAGTCCTTCGTTTCCTGTGCACCTCACGTTTGCAGGCGATAAAGTTAAGCACTCAAAAAACGACTGGTTAGCGAGGGGACGGTGAAAGTCACAAGGCCGCTCCCACAGTGAAGGGGAGGCATGAGGGGACACAGTACGGCGGCAAGAGATTGCGCCGCGGTCGCCCCAATCTTCTTCAGGGTAAAGCGCTCCCAAATGCTCGTGATTAGCGAATCAGAAGAGCGCTTCCCTAACCTATTACGTTACTAATTCCCTAGTGGACACCCGACCCTGTACGGCCGGAGCTGCCCTCGGGTTGCAGTTTCACGTAGCGTGTCTCTTCGTTTCATTTCCGAAAACAAGTATGCGATCACCTGCATCACACCCTCCGTACATCACTCTCCGGCGATCCTGCCATACCGGTTCCAAGCATCGCATGGTTCAAGAAATATTACAACAGGCCTACAAAACTTGTACAACAAGAGAAGAAAGAATCGTGATTAAAACAAAGGAACAAGTGAGATGAAAGAGCGGTGAAGGATGAAAGGGGGATGGAAGGTTGAATGTGAACCCTGCAGCGAATGTGGCTTGTCCTCGCACTCTGCTGTTCCGCCCAACTTGTGCACCCCGGGGCACCGCACAGGGGAACCCAGCCAATGCAGAATCACTTCCTTTTGTTTCATGCAAGACTGCACAGACGGCAACTTTCCCTCTGCATCGTTTTTTTTTTTTTCGGTCTCTTGTAAGAGACTCGGTCCAGGATGTTAGCAGTCCGGAAATATCTAACACCAAAAACGCAGCACCGGTAAAAACTCGGAACTGCAAAAAACTCTGTCAAAGCTCGGAACCGAGTAGCAGCGGTGCTACACACACTGAGGAGGAAATTAAAACACTACTGCGCTAAGCGCCGTTCAAAGAAGAAATAAAAGGCAACACTAAGGGAGGCCAGCCGACGTGTAAGCAGTGTGGAAGGAATGAAATAACTAAGAGTAATGAACGCGGAGTGGGGTCGGAGAGCAGGACAACGGGGTTCGGCGTCATTTTTCACATCATCGCGGGCTGGAGAACCTTAGTCAACTCCTCTCCCTTCGGGCGCATTCCCTTATGGTGCTTCCTTTGTTATGGGCACTCCGTCAGGAAGTCTGCTCCCCCCCTCCTTCCCCCCTTTCACCCAGCCATGTTACGTAACTCGCCTGCGGGGGCGTTCATTAATGCAGGAAGCAGGAAGGCCCCGCAGCAACGAGTACGCGGGATACGCAGACTCGGCGGCATTGACTGCCTCAGCGGGTGCCGCAGACCCACAGGGAAAGGACGGGCCGGACTCGCCCTGATCAACAGGGGGCCGCATTACGTGCCTTTAAAGTAGAAAGAACTGCGCCTAGGCATTGGCCATGTGTATGTTCGGGCGGGTTCTAGTTGGTCGTCGTACTGGCAAGCTTTATAAGCCAAACTGGAAACGTCATGTAAAACTGGAAATGTCACCCAACATAAGTGGTTTAATATATTTTGTTTACATTTCTATGCAACTCAGTAGTGAGGCGCTATCCCAGATGGCTTGAGTTCTGCCTATTCCCTAGTTTCCAGCTGCTCGGGTTATAATAAACCTCGAAATAAACCGGCGCATTCGCAAGCAGCACGCCTAACATATGCAACGCGCCGTTTAGCCTGGGAGCACTTACGGTGAGAAAGTACGGCTTGTGCTACCATCCACATGCAGCGTCATCTGAAATCGAGCTGCAATACTGATAATCCCTAGTATAAACCAGATAACCCAATTGCTACTGGGTCTCCATGCCAAATGTCGCAGCCGTAAAATCGACTACCATGGATTTGCTCAGTAAAAATTGTTGGCCATCCTCTCATGGCCCACAATGCTCCCTGAAAGTGTTTTTGTCCAAAAAAAATTTCGTTCTTTTTCTAGCGGCCCTTTTACCTCCAGGGTTTAAATCAAACTTATGTCTGTGAAAAAAATTCACGAAAAAGTCTCTTCTCTTATAATGGCCACCATTTTTTGTAAACATCATGTTGAAGCCCTGGGCTGCTCTATGCCGCATTTTTTAAATATTTTTTCCTTTTCTTTGATATGATTACGTCATTCAGAAAATACGCAGCACCGTCGAGCATTTTCAAACATTTTTAGCAAATGCGAGCACATTCTCTCAGCCAACGGAGCATTTGTACCTGTGTCTCAGCATTGTGGAAAATTGGTAAAAACTATATTTACGCTGAAAAAAGGTGAAATGTGCGAGAAAACGTATGTCAAACTTGAAAAAATCTTCTTTCTGGCCCATATTCGCCTTGAAATTTCTCATTGTTGTGCTCGTAGTAAAAATATCAAATACAAGCCATTCACTAGCACAAATGATCGCAGTTTATTTCAGAAAGTTTAATCAGAACAGTTTTTGTTTTAGCAGAGAAAAAAAAATTTCAATTTGTACAGCGACACTACTTCACCCCGCTCTTCCGCAGAGCGGCTTCTCTGCACGGTATGCACCTGCCTGCATGAAAGAGGCGCGAGCCAATGGGTTTGCGCTACAAGAATACCTTTCGCCGGAATGGTATTTGTAGCGTCGGTACAGGAAAGTTGAATCTTGTTATAACGAACACTGATATAGCGAATTATCGGCTATAGAGAACTAAACACGATCTTTAGTTGGCCACGCTTGATTTCAATGGCACGTATTCTTTTATAACGAAACTGAAATCGTGGGCAGCGCGCGATATCGGATATAAAGAAATATTTGACCAACTACCCGTTTCCGAATATGCAGAAGTATAAAGGCCCTTTTGTTCGTGGACACTGTGGAAAACTCCATTCTGTTCAGTGCTGTCAGCAGCCACCAGATGAAGATCCCATCCTTCATCAAATAAATAAAGAATCAGGTCTGTTTTTTCAAGTGAACCTTGTTCTGTTGTAATTTTACGTACTCATGTTCCGGCTCTTTCAGCTTGAAATGCAACAAGGAGAAAGGTAAGGGTTACTTTGTTTATAGTGGGTTGGAAGCCTGAAAAATGCATTTTTATATCAAGTATTTTAGCGCGAGCCAGATTGTCGATTTGTTACAGCCGTCTTTTACCCCTACTTTTATAACGAATATCATATATAACGAACTAATTTGCGGACCGGATATTACTCCGTGAAAATGAGGCTCGACCATACCATTTCTTCGGTTTTCGGGAACCGAGTTTCCACGACGGGTGTGATAGCTCAAATAGCCAACAGGCACACATTTTTTGAACTCACTGAAAATTCGCCAACCGGGAGGCAAAAATATCACAAAGACGTTTATTGAGCACCGAACAAATGAGTTGTATAGGCAGCTGTATACGTTATACAGTGGCATAAAAGCGCCGAAAAAATAGCAGTCACTGCTATAGCACATGGGCAGTCACCCTCAATAAGTCTTTTAGTGGGATGTTTCCCCAGTTGTTGGAAATGGAGTTGAAGGCCTTTCCTTTTCTCAGTATGCCCCCCTTTGCTGTGGTGACTGATGCCTTCGCAGAAGTGCTTTGAGCCGGTTTTCCGCTGTCTTTTTGTTAGCTTTTCAGGCGACTGAGGAACCGCGAAAAGCAAAGATGTGTTAGCCCTCCTTCACACAGCCGTTCTTCACCCCGTCACGTCACCGTCACGTCACTGTCTTGCGTCATGGGCGACGGTGACGGGAAGCCGAGCTCTACGTTTCCGTCACGTCAAGGCGACGGGACCACGCCCCATGGTAAACCAGCCAATCAGTGTGCACTTTTTACGGCTAAATTTAGCGAACAGACCACACGTAGACATCTAAGCCATTTTCTTTACTTTTCAGAATAAGCGCGCTCAATTCTAGGCTAAACTGATCACTAGGCAGACGACACTGTACTCTGAAGGAGAGCTCATGTACGAACGCTACTCCGTCTAAGTCTCCGTCGCGGTTTCTTGACGTGACGTAGCCGTGACGGAGAAGGTGGCGGCTGTGTGAACGAGTGCTTATTCCGCCAATTTGTGCAGCCGTACTGCGTCAGCATTCTTCCGATTTATTTCCCAGTTCCAGGCTTTGTTCCTTTCAAGGCGGAACGAATCAGAAGGCAAGAGGAAAGCGAGATGGCGCGCGCATCAGCAACTTAGCAGGTAGCTGCCGGGGATTTTTTACGATGTAACTGTTCTCGAGCAAGCAAACCAGCCTTTAAGTAGCTGGTGGGAACTCCTCATCCAGTTCTTCGAACTCCTGCGAGCCAGCACGTTTTTAGCGGTGCGCGAAGTAAGTGTGGTCAATTCACGTTCCCGTGTAATTTTATAGGGGCGAGGGGGGAGTTGTGAAGGAGGCGAGGGCCGGAAGGCCAAAGGGCAGAATCGTCAGACAAAGACCGCAAAAGTGGTGTAGCTTCCATAAAGTATTTGTAGTCCAAGCTTCTCCAGGGTGTATCACGATTGCCCCTTGCGCACAAGTCCCGTCGCTAAAGCCGCGCGACGTTAGCCGCGTGTCTCAAATGCCCTGCGCACAGTAGCCCCACGTCATAATCCACGCGTGCCATTTGCCTCGATGCCAGTTTCCCCCAACCATTCTCCCGGGGCGATATTATGGCGCATCATTTTCTTTTCAGTGCCTATTTTTTTTTAAATTAGAGTAAAGTGAAGTTTGACGATCTTCCAAAAAAAAAAAAATGATTGCGTTCGCCGCTTTTCCGAAGTAGCACTGGGACGTTATGCCTTCTTCCTTTGACTACTCTTATTTAGATGCGTGTACAAAGTACGATGGCGGTGACCGCTCCCCCCTCCCTCCCGATTCGCTCCACCCCGTTGCTTAAGTGGTGACTGTGCAGTGCCTGCCGGAACATACGAATCACCGCTATGGTCTCTGAGGGTGGCACCTCGGCGGGGCCACAGCTGGTAATTAATTATTTAATCAGTCAATTAGTGAAGTAATTAAATTGATATTTGTAAGACAGGGACTCGGAGGACGAAGGCATTCACCACCAGACGAGTCAGATACTTCGGTCAAGGTTTCGTGTCTTTAGTTTTCTTCTCCCCTCTTGCGTTTCCTTTCATTGGCCACACAGAAAGATTACCAAGAAAAAAAAATACTTGGAATAGCGTGGGCTTAGATTATGACTACGGCGATTAAAGAAGCGGGTCTTTCGGCGCGGGGCAGTCGGCACGGGGCAAACGAGACGGGACAAATGATACGAGTCAAATGAGACGAGAGAAAACAGACGGGGAAAATGTGTACGGGGCTTATGAGCACAGCGCTTTCGAAAACGGGGTAAAAGGGACGGGGTTTCTGGCGCTGGACAAATGAGACGGGGCTTTTTAAATGGTTGGCTTTCATGCACCACCCCTTCTGCATGCGCCTGTAAATCTCCAGAAATAAAAAAAAACAGTCGAATGAAGGCTCTACTACAATAAAGAAACAAGAAAGTGCCAGCCAGACAATGGACGCTTGCTGAAAACCAAAAATCTCATTCATCTTTCTGCGTATGTGGTCAAGGCCCGGCTCCACTGTTCACGACATAATTCGATGAAATGTCCTCGATAAAACATCCCTCGACCAAGCGGCGTTCGCTGCAACGGTGGTCGATGAAGCGGATTCGGTGAAGCGGTCTTTGATGTAACGGCGTTCGAGGAATTGTCTGCCACCGGTTGACCACCAGTACGGCATCTCGGTGCCACCATCACCATTCCATCCTCTTTTGCCGCCAACTGAGCCCTGCACTCGCTGGAAACTTCAAATTACAACGTCCACAAGCGATGACAGGACGCAAAAGGCCTCGTTACACACGGGTGCGTCGAGTGGAGAAGCTGGCGAGTCGCGCTTCGACTTACCGTCTCCCTAGCAACTTTGGTTCTTTTCACAAGCTACACGCGGAACTGAGGATGCTACGGGCGTCTCCAATTGCCCGAGAAACGCGTCATCTTTCGACCTCTGTCCTCAGAGCGTTGAAAACAATTTCTGGCTAAATTCCCCACTTGTAACCCCCATGTTATCATTCATGGCAGACTGCCAACAGTGAAGATGACATAGCGATGGCAATAAAATGCCTTGTGTTTCCCCCAACTTTCCGGACAGGGCTGCAGCGCAACTAAACACCATCCGGTGGCGACGCACAGGACAGCTGTACTGGTCAGGTGTTTCATGTACCGAACGCCAGGCATTTACGTCGCATCTTTCACCTATAGCTTCGTATAAAATGTTGGAGGCTGAACCACGTTCATGCAAACACTGCGATAGCAGGCGTGCCAATCTGGCGTCAAATCTCCCCCGACGGTTTCCCACAAGAGCAGGCGATTTGTTTCGCGTGCGTTCACTGGAGACGCCTCGACGAGGAGGGCCATTCACGCAAGGCACCAGCCTATACAGGCGAATGTATGAAATGGGTGGTCGGGGGCAAGGAACGCCTTCTAGACACAAGGCAAGCCCGGTCATCACATCCTTGTCCCTATCCTACCGTAAAATCATTGGCAGGTTGCATTATCCTGCAGTGCGTTCCTTCCTAGCTGTAAACGTATTTAAAGCATTTTGATCACTGAAATTCAAGGAGGCGCTGCAACGGACATTTTCTTATCTAGACGTTCCCTCGAGCGCTTGTCCCTGCTCGGGGAGATAAGCGCCCCAGCCAATGTAAGGGGGAAAGGCCAGGACCTGAAACAGGGACAACCGGAATTGCATATCCGGGAACGTACACTCGACAAAAAGCTTCACCCCGCACGCGTCTCTTCAATACTGCATTCATATTTCTGTGTGCGCGTGGGCTTTCTGCGTGGCGGTGGTAGTAGTCACGAAAGAAAAGCGACAGGAATGGTAGAAGCGAATTGCTGACAGGCAGAAGCCGACCGCGGTGACTCGTTGAAGGCCACGTAGTCCCATGAGCGCTTATAACGTAGCATATTCAAGAGCGTAAGAGCATTATCGAAAAAAGAGAAGACATTGAACGCAGTTGGCGAGAGAGAGAGAGAGAGAATAAACTTCAATTAATCCATAAAACGCTTGAGAGAGGCGTCCTTATTCCAGGATGCCTTGAGCTCGGGCCGCGTCGACAGCCCTTTCGATCAGGCGCAGCTGATCTTCGAGGCTGGAGCTGGCCAAGGCTCTCTCCCAAAGCTCTGTGGAAAGGTGGATGTTAGGGGGGTCCAGGGTGGACTTATCGCAGCCGCCCACTATGTGTCTGAGAGTCCCAGGCTCTCCACAGAAGCGGCAAAGGGGAGAAACGTGTGTCCGGTCAAAGAGGTGTAGTCTGGTGGGATGCGGGAAGGTGTTGACCTGCAGGGCACGCAGTAACCTTTCCTGATCTCTCGGTAGCGATTTGTGTGGTGAAGAGTAGGTTTTACGGGACAGCCTATGTGTTGCGTGATTTCCTGGTATGTGACAAGAGGTTGCATGCGCTCGGGCTCGGCTTCGGCTTCACCAGCGCTGGCTCGGCGGGTCAAATCTCGAGCCACGAGGTTGGCGATCTCGTTGCCGGGGATTCCGCTATGAGCTGGTGCCCATACAATCCTCACTGGTCTCGTTGGTAGTCTGTGATCGATTAGTCGTAGTGTTGTGACGTGCAAGCGACCGTTGGAAAAGTTGCGGCACGCCTGCTGAGAGTCTGAGATAGCGATTTCTTCGAAGGAGCAGCCGCTATCTACGTTGACGTTGGGTGTAGCGTAGAAACGGCAATTAAGTACTCGCCTGCGGATTAATGCATCCGCAAAATAAATGCACAATTGGTGAAGTTAGCAGTTGCTTTCGCTAGGATAGGGCACATGTACTTATTGACGCATTCAGAATCAACAAAGAATTATAAAAAATGAACAGTATATGCAGAAATTCAGACAATTGTCTTGTAATGCATAGCATTGTTATGCTACTTGTCTAGAGTTTTAGTTCCTTACAGCCAAATCTTTTGGTATTTATGAATTGTGTCCGACGAATTATCTCCATTTACGGTATTATTACGATTACAGTAATCACTTCCACCGAATCTGCATTTTTGTGTCAATAAAAGCCCGTTAAACGGGTTCGCCATTGTAGCTTTTATATTTATTTTTATTATTTTACGGTATTTTCAAAATTCTGCTCGCCCAATTATTTCCATTTACTCAAATACAACGAATAAAACTTCCGTGACATCTGCATTATTCTAGAAAAGCAGGGGGTTACGTGGTTGCCCTGTGGGGGAACTCGCCAATGCTACGCATTAAAAAGTTCAAAGACACCTAAGCATTCCTCTATTGTCTTGAACGCGGAAGCATTATTGCGGAATTGAACAACTCAGATGCTTCGCTTCCACCCCGTGTTCTCGAGGAGTTTCCATCGTCTTCTTCCCGTTCTAGACGATATGCTTCGCTATCCGTTTCCGCGCGCCTTACGCTGTCGGATGGCTTCGATCTGTCTCCTATACGGTGCGCCGCTGCTCGTAGCTTCCGCCGTACATTGGGAGAATTGGTGACGATGAGCTACTTCTTATGGGTTCTTCTGCTGCCTTACTTCATCTTCAACGTACTGGGTGGGAGGCAGCTTTTGCTACCCAGAGTTTCCGCGTGTGCTATGGAAAGCCTCACTGTATCGAACGCTTCAGAGACACTCGTCTAGGAGCTTTCTCGCTGTTGCAGACGCTAACTCCAATGCCGGCTTTTTCGTTCGATGGGCCATTTATTGGTTTCGCATTAGAAAAAAGAGACACACTTCCCAATGCGCTAGTTATACCTCGCGTAAAACAGTGACACCAACTTTAAAGCCGGCTTTAAATTGAAGGCGCATAGACTTCCGTAGAGATACATCAATGGGCATTTGTGCCTTGATGCAAGACTACTGACATTGCCCCTAGTAAAATGTATTTCCCTTCCCTGCTGAGCATTTGTGCAGAGCATTTGTGGAATGAACTCGCTGGGTTTCCACTTACTAGAAACTCAGATAAGTTCACTGCACGTCAGTTCCGCACTACCCTGACGTGTAGTGAACTTATCTGAGTTTCTAGTAAGTGGAAACCCAGTGAGTTCATTTGACTACCCCGCTACCGCACCCATGGCAGTGAAAATAAAACTGCTTCCCAACGTTGGTGGCGTTCACGCTGGTAGAGATGTTTCCGCAAACACTGCGCAGTACTCATTCGGGCTAGCATTCATGTATTGAAAACGTGGCTGGGAACGTTTTTAGTGCCCACAATGCGGTTGGAAGGAAATTACGATTTTATTGAAATTTATTTTAATGGAAGCGAGGGGTTTAGAAATTCTAAATTAGCGTAATTAAACTGTCCGAAAAACTCCTCAGCAACGAAGAAAGGGAAACGGTGGTTCTTGGAACCTAAGAACACACAATCACGTCACCTCGATCGTTTCTAACACTGCCAAGGTGGTATACTCTTTAGCCACTTCTACGTACTCAATGAGCACAGGGGCAAGTCGGACGATACCAGAAAAAAATGCGACGAGCTGACCAAAAAAATTCACAGCATATCCACGGGGTGAATGATGATGAGTGGGCGAAGCTCCTGAGGGGAAATCATCGGTAAAACCGTGACTCTTCAGTGAAAGTTCGCCCACTACATCTGTGTCCGAACGTAACGTCTAGAAAGTCTCGCTTAAACCGCGCGTCGGCACCTTGGGGCTGAGCTCGCCTGATGCGTTTTGCAGACGCCTCACGAGCTCTCACTGCATCGGGGTCTGCCTGCCGATACGCGCGCTTTCTCGCCGCTTCCCGTTCTCTGACGTTTTGGAGATCCTCTTCGCGCCGCAGCCGTGCCGCTTCGCGTACGGCAGGGTCCTCGCGCCGTTGCCGTGACGCTTGGGCCTCTCGTTCCCGAACGCTGGGATCTTGGCGGCGTCGTCGCGCAGCCAGACGACACGCTTCGGCCTCCCGCTCTCGTACGGCAGGATCTTGGCGGCGGCGTCGCGCAGCTTCACGGAGCGCTTCTGCCTCGCGGGCTCGCACATCTGCAGCCTTATCCATCGGGCGACTCCGAGCGCGCGCCAACAGCGAACGGATTTTATTACAACGCTCCCCGCCATCTAGTAAACAATCCAAGAACTAAACTAGAGGTAGCCACGCCATCTAGTAAACAATCCAAGCGCATCTTTTCATCATATACAAGTACCGCCATCTAGTAAACAATCCAAGAACTAAACTAGAGGTAGCCACGCCATCTAGTAAACAATCCAAGAACTAAACTAGAGGTGGCTACATACATACGTCGAGGATGGACAGACCCACGCTCTAAGGAGCTTCGCCCCTAAAAACGGGGCTCGAAAAAAAGGCCTTGCCTGCGTGATTTGCATAACGCCCATACTTGAATTGTATGATGAATTGTACGGCTGTGTCTAGCGGTGCGATAAGAATAGTTTAATGTTCACCTGCTCGTCCCCACGCTATAGAAGGGAAGGAACGAGTTGCTGTTAGAGATTGCACTATGCCGAGCAATCGCGGTGTGAGGCACACCCGGTGAATGAACACTAAGTGAGTTGTGGTACTGCCACTCGTCCTATAACGGGTCGGTGAGCCGGTGATGCATTGCGAGCGACAACAGGCCCGCCTCCACACCGGTATTCGAGAGCTTATCTGCAAGGCCAAGATATCAGACAACAGTTCGCCCGCTGAGCACGTGCGTTCCCTAAGTTCTTGTGCGGCGGGGTGGCCATTGCAAAAGCGAAGCACGCCACCTGAATACCTGTGGTGTTGCAGGCTTTACCCCGGCTCAAAGACTTCAAGTGTTCAGTATCAATGTTCAATTTCAATTTATTTCGGGCATAAATACATACATGTAGTTAGCTCTGTCCACGAGGCGTTACCAAAGGAGACTCGTACGCTTCCTGACGAGGCCGCGGCCTCGGGAGGACACATCGGACAGCTGTGGAAAGAACCGAAAAAAAAAAAACAACCGCGCAAAAACTCCGCACTAAAAAACAGAACACTTCGAATATATAATAAAGACAGAATAAGCGATCACACTTGGTACAGTATACAAATAAAATATTGATTGCAGGGCCATATAAATAGTAATCACATGTCTAAACAATTAATAGATTATATCCGTGTCACGCGCATGCGGGCTTCCCTGTCACGGCAAAATCTTGTACGATGCAGCATGCGCCTACCACTCGTGCCAAGCAGAGAAACTCAGTACACGTACGCTGTACGAACAAGCAGGTCTTCGGTGCACCTGGTTGCAATATAGAGAGAACGTTCACAGAAGATGTCATTTCACTGTTTTGTTTGGCTGCCACTCTTTACGTCAGCCCTGCTTCCCGCCAGTTGCGCCACAGAAACTGCAAGTACACACCCTGCGAGACTTAATCTTTTTTATTATTTTGGGACTAGCCACCGATGTTGCTTCTCTAGGTGAGCTCTTCTTTTGTCCAGGAGTTTCATTATTGTACGTACACACTGACACAAAGAGCGTCTCTATCAAGTCAGCTTTTCTTTCTGCGATTGGTGCCACGCCTACCACTCGCAGCAGCCTTTTCCTACGAACAAAGCCCTTGTGTCATGCGAGTGGACCGCTGAAAGAGATTGAAGTAGAAAGTCGTGCTCTTTTCAGCTCCTTAAGTCATGGGTCTGTCCATCCCTTGTGTCTCGTGGTACGTGATCGCCGCATGCTTTCAGAGATGTCGCAAAGTGGGCCGCGTTGCACGCGCAAGATCCGGCTGCAACCGGCAGCGCAAACTCGGCACCGGGAGCGCGAGCTTGTCTGTGTTCGCCAACGGAGGCGCGAGCGCACGTGCACTGCGAGGGGGAGATCACGCAAGAGATCACGCCACGAACGCAGGCAGTCGTTCTCGGAGATCGAACGAGACGCAAGGACCTTTGCTCGTTTCCTCTCGTCTTGTTCAGGCACAAGTTCGCCCTAAATAAAAGTTCTTTCTTTACCGTTGTGTCCCATCCTACGTGACAAATTGTGGTGGAGGTGCGGGGTAGTCCTCGATGGCGCGGGGTCTTTCACCAGGTCTGGGCCTGGGAGCATTGACTCCGAAAATAAAAGTTGATTTGTACAATGTACGCACACAGTCTCACGTCTTTCTTATTGATGTAATGGGCGAACTTTCACGGGAGAGTTACAGTTACCGATGATCTCCCCCTCTCGAGCTTCGCCCCACTTATCATCATTCATTCCGTGGATATGGCGTGATTTTTTTTCATGTGCCATCGGGATTTCCTAATGTGTATACTGCACAGAGATATATACCGAACACCAAGAATTGTAACGTTGACAATCGAACAACTTCACACTTTAAAGGTGTCGAAACAGTACGAACAAACAAAAAAAAAACTGATTCGAGCAACAATGAGTTTTCATACCAAATCGGCTCAGAATTTCATAGAGCCGCTCAAACTTTCCGAAGTAACAGCAACTATGCATTATTCCCAGTGCATGAAATCAGATAGTATGGAAGCAGTAAGGAACAGACGCGCGCGCACACACACATTCATGAACACGCACGGAAAGTCACACATACAGACACTCACATGCATAATAGCTTATTCTTAATGCCCCCGCCTAAATATTGACGTACAAACTACTTCCGGGTCGAAAAACAGTATTGCAGTTGACTCACTCATTAAAAGACAGACTCGGCTAGTGAAATGCCGCGTTTATTTATTTATTTATTTATTTATTTATTTATTTATTTATTTATTTATTTATTTGAAAGTATTCACCAATGGCACTGCGGTTTCTCGATGGTGCACTATCTAGGGACTATTTAGTGATCTACTTACCACTCTTCCCCGCAAAGCCGCCACTCATTCTTTATAGTAGTCGCAGCACACGCCACAGTGCCCTTCCTCTGACGCATGCATCACTCTTCCTCGTTCCTCCCTAAGAAAACACAAGCGCGGGCCGGAAAAAGCAATAACATCTGCACTAACGTGAAACCTGGTGAGGGGCGAAGCCTGCCGTGCACAGGTGTATTTTTGGCATCTTGGCTTTTTTGCCCACGTTTGGGGGGTAGAGGCATACAGCTTTGCTGTAAAAGTCTCATGTCTTTGAAGCGCGAACCGTTCTAGCGCGAAGCGTTGGAAAACGAGTGTCCCGATGTGTTCTTTCAGTACGCGTTTTTGCCCACGGCGATGAAGCGTTCTAGCGCGAGGCATTGTAAAACAAATGTCCCGGTATTTTAGTACCATGACTACATGAAACGACAACGACGACAGGAGACGCCAACAGCCCGAGCCCCTAAGGGGACTCGCCCCTAAAAACGCGCTATAAACTTGCTGCGAAAACGTTGGTGGTGGTGCGCGAGTATATTTAGGGATGTCGTAGAAACACTCGCTTCACTCCTAGCGTTTCCTCGAACATTCAATAGGGCGTCCCCAGCAAACACGCTTGCAAGCGGCAGGCCTGGGGCGATCGGGCGCGTGCCCCGACATTTCAGTAAGCCGCGGCCCTTGAACTCCAAGTGTGTCCCGTAGCCAATCGATACGTGGGCGCCGCGGAAATTGAGGGTGGCAGCGAATGGACTCCCAGAGAGATTTGAGCGGGGCTTCGGAGGGGACAAGTCGCAAAGAGAGGCCGACTGCGGCCACTTCAGTTCTCCCTCCTGGGTGGGAGTGTTTCAACTTCAGACTTCGCTCTTCTATCGCCACCACTAGATGACAACAGGCGAGACCAGCTGACTGAGTGCCTTTGTCGGTGCCTGTGTGAGCGCGACAGCTGAGCTTCACTGCGACGTGCGTGTGAGTTGAGTGAAGTAGGAACGCAATAAACTAAAACGCTCTAGATTGGGACTCTCACCTATACTGCTCTACATGGAGACTCGCAGATAATGCGGACTCATGGCTGGGACAGTTAGTTTGTGATGTAAAATAGCACCACTGGGAAAGGGCGCAGCACAATGAAGGGAATACACACGGGAACTAACCAGGTTTGCGAGTGTTTTTTTTTTTTTTGAAAAAACTTGCTTATTAGATAAGTTTGTTTTCCGAATGGCGCATGTGCAGATAGAAGAACTTCTTTTTGTCATACTTCAGTTGAAACACTCTACATTTAGTGCCCCGTTCAGCCTAAGTCGAGTGCCCCGGCACGGCCGCTGAATCTCCCCTAGAGGGGGAGATGGAGCTGCCATGGTCCCGGCTCGGCGAGGATAGTAAACAGTTAGTTACTGACAGCAAAGCCTTAACTACATTTCCGAGTCTTGCACAACTTTTATGTACGCTCTCGTTAACGAGGCGTGTTCGCGCAACAAAGGTTTTTAGATCAGAAGTGCAGATACATAGGCTTGGGGGATATTAACGTGGTGGTTTCCCGTCGGGCGATGTCAAACTTTCGTGTCTGGGGTCAGCTATTTGCAGTCTTCCGCACGCGTCGTACCTCGAGCCGAGATAACGACGAAAACAGCCTCTGGATCCTGGCGGACGCACTCTCGAACTCTTCCACTTGAAGTCTTCCGACCCCGATCCGATACCTCAACATTTTCTGCATCATTTCTCTGCCGTGGCGCCGAAGAATGGAATGACCTTCCCCACGATGTTGTTTCAGTCATCTGTCCATCACGTTTTATTCAAAGTGTGTCTATGCATCTGCAAAGTGAACCTGTGGCGATTGTATCTATGTTTGTACAACCCACCCGTTTGTGTAACATCCCCTGCTGGAGTCCTTAAAGAAATAGGGTGAAGTGAAGTGAAGTTGGCATTTTTGCAATCAAGGTGACTCGGCATTCTCTGACTCACAATACGCATGGCCAGTTTTCGCTCGCCACTGCTGCATTAGTATCGGCACGCCGTCCACGATAATACTCGCACTGTTATCGTGTCCAGTTTGCGCTGCTTTCTTCTTTATGAAGCTTAACTACGCAACCCATGGTTCAGGAATGCGAGAATACAAAGACCAAGCTTACAGCGATCTCCTTAAATTTCGCTTCACTTCTAAACACAAATGAATTGCTCAGAAGACATTTTTCCAGAAGCATTATAAGCGTTATACCAAAATATGAAGTGCCCAGGACCTTAGATACACGTGTTACCATGGTTTTTGTAAGCCGGCTATCCCACATTTCGTTTTTCTGTGTGGACGCCAGAAAATACCGCATCTTAGCGCCACCCAGCTGTGCTATCAAAGAGTGGATGGGTAAAGGGTGTGGCGGAAAACGTTGCTGCTGTTAGACTACAGTTGGTACATGTTAGAATATAACCGCGCAAAATGCGGGACACACAAGAGAAGCGACGGACACATGGGTCTTCTTCTGTGTCTCGTCTTTTTCGGTGTTGTATTCTAATATGTGTCAACTCCCCCAACTAATCTACAAACGTCACCTCAGTTGGTTCTTTCTTGCGTGAGTCATGTACGTCTTTTTTGAGCGTTCTTTCTTTGTTGCGCTACATGCGATTCTTCTGGCTTTCGCTTCCAGTTCTTTAGTGACAACAAAAAATTTGTACAATGCAATATACACAGACGAGGGCCCTATAGTTGGAACATGTTCCCCGTTATAGTTTGGAACATGTGAGTGGGTACTTAGTACAAGTGGCCTCCCAGCCGTTTCACATCATCTGCAACATTACAAATACCAAGCTTGACATAAAAAGCGACCATGGAAAATGCGCGCCAGCTACAGTGTGACGTCTTCTAGAGGAGGTAGAAGCGATTGTACAAATTAATGATGCGCTTTGTTCATCTTGCCTAGTAGCACAGTACCAGACTATGGTGGTGTTTTATCACCAGGCGTGTCGCATGCTCAGTTTTATTAATTCACATGTTTTGGGAGCCATGTAAGCAACGTGACAAGAAAAGAGAGAGGCGAGAATGCATCAGGGTTTAAATACGAACAATTATGGAACTGATCTTCCTTGGAGGGGAAATTCAGAATTCAGGATTTTTACCAGACAGAAGAACAAAAGGACTCGCATTCCTCTCTTTAAAGACCGCATATAAAGCACAGCGCCACCCCACCCTGCATTCCTGTATTGATTATGCACCGACGACGGCTGCTGAGTGCAATTATTCCCATGGGATTTCCTTTTGCTTCTGTTTCGCGCTTCAAGCGACTCGGCAAATCATTGGAACTCACTGGTGACATCATTTTCTGTTGGTAATTTAGCTCGCTATAAAGGTAAGAACGTGGAGAGGGAGAGGAGCTAAACGCATTATAGAGTAAACTAAAAAAAAATGTAGAGAAATATGCAGCTGGCATCGTCAGTTCAGGAATCCGTGCATTTCCGTAGGTCTAGTGGCCCGTTTGATCAGGTGCGGAGAATACGTGATAACCAACCAACTCCTGAGACTTTTGCTGCCTCTTTGTTTACGTCTAGGAGTGAGAACAGCCCTCCGGCCAAGAATGAACGCAACGAGAATCCCTCCTCCTCGCTTACCCCCAATCTTTCCCAGGCACAAACAAGGGCTGTGTTCTACATTGAACCATATTGGAATAGTTCGTGGTAAAATTGGCAGTCCCCCATGAGCTCAAACGGACGTTTTTAAAAACTAAGCAGCACATATAATACCCGTATTTAGAGTTTCTTTTACTCTTCAATTTCTCCCAAATTTCGTCTGTTTAGCAGAATGACGAGACCAACGGGAGAAGAAAAGAAACGAAAGAAATAAATGAGGCTTTGCACCCGAACAATTATTGGCTTAATGTTCGCCCGATGGCAAAATGTGAAGTCAAGATTTTTGCCCCGGAGGAAAAGATAGGAACTCTTACCCCTGTATTTATTAAACAGCCTGACATACAGGACAGGCTCACTCCACCTGGCGTCCCTCTTTGATTACGCCCCGACGACGGCTACAGAGCGCAATCTCATCTAGATTCCTTTACATTGGGACTTCCTTCGGCTTTCGTTTCCTTCTTCAGGCGGCTCTTCTAAAGCTTGGAGCTCCGCTGGGGTCCGTTTTTTTTTCTTTTATTGATCTCGTTCTAAAGTGAACAATGACAAATCTTAAGTGATTTGCGTCACAAAACCGGCCTCCGATTATTAAGCGGCCTCTCTGTTTACATCTAGGAGCGAAAACAAGACCACGCTGAAATGAGGAGGGAACGGACCATGTATTTTCTAGGAGTGGGCCCTGAGATTAGAGAATGGAGAGCTGACGGGCATTGTCATATGGTGGAACGCGGCACACAAAAAAGATGGCCACCCATCGTTCTTGGAAAGAGCACGGAGGACTACTTGCCAACAGCATCGATAGAAGAATTCTTCCTCAATGCAAAGAGGGGGAGATGGAGGAAGAAAAAGAGAGAAAGAGAAAGGTTAAGTATAGCTAGCTTTCCGCACGAGTTGTCGAACGCGTTGTTGCGGGATACGAAGTTCCCCAGACAACACGGAGGCAGAAACTCGCCAGATATGACTGATCTGATCTAAGGTGGTGGCAGTGGCAGTCTCGAGAGAGGAGCTGTCCAACCGCACACTCCCGTTCCTCTCCGGCAATTACCGATGCGTATACCCGTCGCACGGAAGGAGGGACACAGGGAGAAAAAAAGAGCCGATGAGTAGGAGAGTACGTAACCAAGCCAGGTTTGAACGCAGGAGAATTCTAGGAGATCGTGTTGGGGATGCGGACTGCAGCAAAAGTGTTGCGTAGTCATGGTAACGGGAGTGGACGCGGACTCCATGAAATTTAAAACCTCGGGCGGCCACAAGAACAAAGGATAGATAAGGCGCATGTACCTTCGCACTTTCTTAACAGCCTGCCATGCAGTGTTCGTGTCGTTCAAGGGCGTTACTCTGGTTGAATCTGTTCGCAGTGGCGCACACAGTATGAGCAAAGCTCTGGCAGAACAAATTAGGTGTTATGGCACGCGTTTGTGGTACCAGAGCAAACCCGTTAAGTGAGAATGCACGAGGCGGATGCCACTTGCCAGCTATATTCGTTGTGCGCTCTCGTCAACGTTCAACGTTTTTTTTTTTTTGTCTACGGTCGTTAGATACGACAGAAGAGCGCGACAAGTTTCATCAGCTCCCCGCCCAAGATTCTCAATAACTCAACCCAAGGGTGGGCTCTCCCCCACACCGACTGGTATGACGGCGAAGCCCAACTGTAGGTTCATTCTGACAAACTGGCTTGTTTTATTCTCAGCGGCGGATGAAAACGCGCGTGAATGTTTGATACCCCAGATCGCCCAATAGAGCGACGGTTTTAATGCTTTAAGTACTGGGCGTAATTGTGACAAAAAATTCAAATCCCCTCGGTCTAACGACGACGATGGTTGAAAACCGAAGCTTTCTTGCGCGCAAAAATCAAATGGTGAAGTGCTAAACTCAAACCCGCTGCAATCAACGTCAAAGTACAAACTGCCTGAGGCGTAGTCCAATCATCAACGATCAAAGTCAAACTTCCTGCCAGTCAAAGTCCAAACTCAGACGACAGCATAACAATCCCTCAAAAAAAAAAAAAAATCTCCCTACTCACATCGTTGTCATTCAAAGTAAAGCGTTGAAATTCACGTTAGAATCCAGAATGCTTAGAGCATGTCGAAATGGCGCAACAGACGTAGGCTTCATAACGCAACGGACCCAGATTTTGATTCAGGCTACGGGAAGCGCTTTTTTTCTGGAGGCTATCACTGGAGGCTATCACTGGAGGCTATTTTTCTGGAGGCTATCACTGGGCTTTTGCGGAAACCCATCATTATCACTCTCTCGTCAAACGAATTGCGTAAAGTTGCCCTTCTTGCAGTGTGCTTTAGGTAATGACATCACCCTCAGTGAGACCGAGAAAACTTGGCTTTAAAAAGAAATTAAGGGTGTGCGCTTGCCATTGCGTATAGGCATCTCCATGTCGGATCTCTATGAAGCGATGTTTCAGATGCTCCTCATCAAGCAAGGGTGGGGTAAGGTGAAAGGCCACAGTTCATTAGATGGAGCTCGATCAGAACCCCGCTCCCATTTGCGCCCTTCCAGTTAAGAATAAACGTGTTCCCACGTCCCAGCACTTCGTAAGGAGATACGGCCAGCCGAGGCCATGCTGTTCATCATGATCTTTACGCAAAAAGCGCGGGACAAGCACCACTGCTCCCTAGGAGATAACATACCGCTCATTAAGTTACCAAGAATATCATGGGAGAACTGTGTGTTCGTAGCGCGGTTTTTCATGTTAGTGCACCAGAGGAAGACACGACCGCTGCACTAAATGCCGCAATTCCACCGACAGTAATCCTACCCAGTGGGATGATTCCGTCATTGCGTAACCATACTGCTCAGTGGGAGCCAAAAGCGCTCCTACTTGCGTTTTTGTCCGTATCCTCATCTTTCGTCGCTGCGCAACGACCCCTGGGCTTGTCATTCCGGCCACTGCTGAAATCTGTAAAGCGCTTGTATGTATCAAGTCGTAAAATATTGTTTCCTGATTTCCTCAGCCCGAGTTCAAAAACCTAACTATTTTAGTAGTGTAATTGTGGATCATTGGAGGAAAAAACAGAGAAGAAAAAAACGGCACAGAAGGGCAAACCTTACGAAATGAAAAATCACCCGATATGGTGAAGTCCGATAATTTGGCTGTTGATGCCAACCTTGTCAACCGTCCTTGGTGGCCGAAAAGTAAGAGAAATAAAAACACAGAAAATAATAACAACGATCTTGAAGTAACAATGTCGCCACGGCACAGCTAATCCAGCGCCATGAGGTGTTTAATGTACAAGAAGAAAAATTACAAATGCTTCAACAAAATAACACAGGTACACCTCATCCACCACCTTCAATCGCTTAACTCCGAAGCAAAAACAAGACTATCAAATATAATAGAAAAATAATGTGAACTAGCGAAATAACAAGGTCTATACAATAGAACGCTCACAGGCAAATAAGTTGGAAAAGGAAGGAAAAATTCTACAGAAATTCAAACAGTTGTCTGCTAAGCATTTTTATGCCACTTGTCTTCAGTGTGATTTCTTTTGGTTTTTGGTTTTTTTTTGTATCCCGTGCGACCAATTAACTCCATTTACATTATTATAACGGTTACAGGCGGAAGTTCGCGAAATCTGTATTATTCTAGAAATGCAGGGCGTTATACGATTGGCCATGTTCAGTCATTTTTTTTAATATTTATTATTGTGTTTAGTTTTTCCAAATTCAGTTTTACCAAATATCTCTATTTACGTTATTATAACGATTACAGGGGAAACTTTCGCGAAATCTGCATTATTTTGGAAACGCAGGGCGTCCCTTTTCAGTGATTTTTTATATTTTTGTTATCTTTTAGTTTTTCAAAATTTAATGCGGCCAGTTACCTTCATTTACGCTATTTTCACGATTACAGGTGGAAATTCCGCGATATGTGCCTTTTTGTACAAATGCAGGGTGTTACACGGTCCTGGCTGGAGGGTACTCGGCAAAAAATGCTACGCATTAAAAACAAAATCCCGCTCTCTAAGTTGATGGCTTCCTTGGATGACACCAAGGGGACGCGAGGTAAGTGGAAACAAGAAGCGGTGTGAGATTGCTTGCTCATTAGTGGACGACTCTGACCTTTTGGGGCCTTTTACGCAGCATTCACTCCTAGCCCGTTGCATTTGTGTGTTCTCAGAGGGCGACCTGCGAAGATCACAGACAGAAAATGTGGCGCGAAGCTTGAAGCCTTCGAATTCGTGCCCACCAGTTTCGAATAATGTATCGGATGCATAATATAAACCATTCCAGGCCGCAGGCAACGACCTCGCAACGGTGATGGCTGCAATAGAAGCTCCGTCGAGGCCCGGTATCGCCAACCGCCACTCAGACCATTATACCGCCTGGGCCGATTCACTAAGTACAACCTCCATCTTCTCTATGGTCGGGAGTATAGGGGAAATCGAAGCGCACACATGCGAACGTATGCCGTAGAGACTGGATAAGGGCCCTGCTTATCTAATTACAGACACGGGTACCCCAGTCTTGATCGGTTTGCGTTGCATCGGTCCTACAGCTCCGAGGGGGCACGCTAGGTTGAGTGCAGCGCGTTTCCGTACAAGAAGCGGTTGTCCGAACGAGCCGCCACGCTTCTTTTCCATTAACGCCGACCAGCAAACTCCACGGTGCGTATCGTACCGTGGGCTCCGGCCCCTCCCTCCACCCTGAGAGAATGCGCAGATCAAACACACCCGGCACCTCCCACACGCAGCCTTCTATATTACCGCTGACTGCCAGCGCAACGCCTGCTTCGGCCCAGAGAGAAACCAGTAAAAAGGCCAGAGAAAATCCCGAAAATTGGAGAAAAGGGAAAACAAGACAGTGTTTATACCGTCGTTATTGCCTTCAGTCGAAAACTAAGGACTGGAGGGAGGCTCGCATGAAGAGCGCAGCCAATCCACCAGCTTTAATCTCGGCCAGGTGGTGCGAAGTGCCAGCTTTGAAACACCCGCCAAAAATAGGGCGCAGACACACAGGGCTGCAAAGAAGTAATTGAGGCAGCCAGGGAAAGAACGCGAAACAAATCTCTCCTCGGGACTAGGCGCGCTATTGATCGGCCGGAACCACGGCTGCCGCCTCTGCAATCCAGGCCTCAGGTAAACAAACGGAAGCCGGGGCGTCAGTCGCCTTTCTCCGCCACGAAGAGTCGGTGGCAACGCGAACAGCAAACTGGCTTAGTTGGACCGTCTGCAATGGCTCCAAAGAATTGCTGCAGATTAGCTCAGCTAACCCTGGTAATGCAAAGGGAAAGCTGGCCGTAGCCTGGTTATGTCTCGATTTCACTTGGTTAAGCTTTCATTTATCTGTAATTGTTATAGTATTCGTCAAAAGTCTGCCTTTTAGATGAGAAACATCTCATGCTCGGGTCTGTATCCCTCCCTCCCTCGCTGTCGTTGTCCGCCGTCCACACTCTACTGCGCATGCGCGTCTCTTCAGCCCCGTCAGCGTTTGGACTGAGGTCAGCGCAGTCCACTACAAAAAGAAATAGTTAGGCGGCGCCCGGTTTCGATCCCACGACTCTCTGGCCGCAACGGGAGGTGCGTGGCGCTCTTCCCACTGTGCTACAAACCGAGACCGGGAGCATGTGCTACCAACGCGCCTTATGTCCTTCACTCATTCAAACTACGTCAAGAAGCTACTGATACAACGAAGGTACGCGAAGCTGAACGTCAACGGAAACGACGAACTGAAAACTAATGGGAACTTCAGTCGACCCCATGGCTGCTTCGCATACTACTTAGGGTTCCCCAACGAGAAGATGGCGTAATTTTTTTCTCTTGTTTTGCTCCCGCTTCGAGCGTATTTCGAGCCGAAGGGCTAGCCGGACGATATCCGCGGAGTGGTCAGACCCCACTTGCCGACGACGGCTCACAGACTCCAGCTCCTGCGCAACGCGCAGAGAAGACGGCCTGGGCTCACTCTTACTCATGGTCAAGCTCGCACGCACTGGGCGAATCGCGTGGTCAGGCGCGAACCAGCCGCGGAGAGCGCATGCGCCAAGCCGTCTGCGGAACGGGCGAACGCGGCAGTCGGCGGAGCTCGGCCCGGCGACTCACGTGATGCGTTGCCAAGGATACGGCTCAGCTGCGGTCCAATGAAGGTCAAATTTACCGCAACGGCGAAACCGCTCGACGACATTAGTAACGCTTAGCTTTAAAGGGACCCTGCAACACTTTCGATAAACCCTTTTAATTTTTCGTTCGCGCCTGGAAGCATTGCGCAAGCTACTGTCATCGCCAGCACGGAGCCGCGCTGCGTGATTTGCCCGTCGCACTAGGTACGCCTTCCGTTTCTGCTTTGTTTTTGTGGCTTTATTTTTAAAGTTGCAATCGAAAAGCGTTCATTGCTGCAACTGACGGAAAACCGGCCAACTGCCGCTACATGGCCTCAGTGGCGTAATTCGGGCCGTCGAAGAACGTTAAGACCGGGAGAGAGAGCAAGATCTTTAGATCTTTTGATCGAGTTTCCGAGTTATTTGATGGGCATAGAGCAGTAATTTTTGGCTGAGGTACTTTGCGAGCCCCTAATCTAAGTACTGGGTATGTTGGGTGGCTACGTCCTGCAAGCATTAAAGATTTCAAAAAAGTTAAAAAAAGTGTTGCAGGGAACCTTTAAAATTTCAGCGGCTGCGGTAGTCCACCGCACTCAATCTAAAAACTTGTGTATCCAATCAAACGCACGACAGGCCGTGGTACAATGGAAGGGGACTGGGACGGTCCCACCCCTTAAGAGTTTCGTCGTTAAAACTCCCACGCGGTGATGTATACATGAGTGACCTTGGTGGCTATTTCCGGAATCTCGATCGCCGTAGCAAGAGCTCATAACTTGAATTGAAACTTACCAATCCTTACCAATTGAAACTTACCAATCCTCTCCTTGAGGTCATGCGGACTAACTTGTGTAAAAAACGGCTTTGGAATAGTTATGCCAGTGACAACTAGTTATGTTGGCTAAGCTAGAATAACAGTAAGGTGCCAAAGAGCACTGGCCCTTTCGTGGACCTTTGCTTTAATCTGCAGCTGTTGATTTGCGCGGTGTTGTCAGCCTTCGCCATTTTAAAGCGTCGGAAGAGGAACAAATGCCCTTGCGAGGGGTAAATATGCGTGACATTTCGACAACATGAAGGGAATGCCGGCCCAACTGCGGTGATAGTTATACGATACCACAATCAAGCTCACACTTTTGCAGCAGTTTTCTTTAGGTCTACCCTTTTCTCAAGGGGCTGAAACACGCGATACACCGCGCGGCTTTTTTAGCCGCCCGCTTCCCCTGATACACTGAGATCTCAGCGCCGGGTGACGTAACACCACACTCAGTGACAGCTGGGAGCAAACATCGGGAACTTTTGCTGTGACATCATCATGGGTAGGCCAACACATGGCCAAACAGAGCGGTTCAAACATTATTATGAAAAGGACAGTAATTCAGATGCCTCATCATTGGTAAATGGTACTTACTGTTAGATTTTTTGAGATGAACAATCCGAGAATGTTCACATAGGATGAAAAAAATCCCTTCCGTACTGGCATTCCAGATTAAGACAGAAGCAGGAAGAGGTATGCAGAATACATTTTTTTTTTGTTGGCCAAACAAGCTAAAAATGGGTGGTCTTGCAATAATAATACACCGTTTCGAGCTTGTAATTCATTTCCAACTGTGAAGAAATCTGAAGCAGAATAAAGAAGCACCATTTTTGGTTAAAATAAATTGCGAAAAATCATGTTACCATCCTTAAAGGGAACCCCGTCCAGAAACGACCTGAGTCGCGAGAAATGAATGGCCTCGTTCGCAAGCCAGCGATGACTGATGGCGGCGGTAGATGGAGTTATACCATAAAAGGTTCCAGAAATCGATTTCTTTTATTCTATACCATCGGCACTATATCATATTTTCAGTATTTTTAGATAAGCAAACAATTATCAGTAAGTCTCCTTACCGTATGGCTAGATCACCTATACGGATCAAATTTATTTTTTGTACGCGCACCACCGCAACCATATTATGGGCCACAAACGTGTACGAAAGCAAAACGTTCAAGATTATTACATGAAGTCACAAGCGTAGTTGATAGACGATGCCTTTGTCCCATTAGGTTCCTTACAAAAACGTGGCTCAGGGATCGGCCGCTGTGATTGCTCGAACGGTAAGGGCCGTTTTTTTTTCTTACAAGTCATGTCGAGGTTCTTTAAACCTTAAATGCGCTTATCGATCTGTAACCTCACCTATACAGCTGCTTTCACAATGTACCGAGGTGTGTTGAATGACAAAGAAGTTTCGGAGCACAAACCTCCATAAAATTTAAAGCTGCTCTCAAGGCCTCACCCAATTCGTTTAAACAAACGTCAAGCAAGTTTTGCTTCATCTCATTTCAATACAAAAAGACGAGCTCGCTCCCGAAGCTCATTATTCCTCCTAATCGATGCCGCTTCACAGGGCCGGAACGATGAAATACGCAGCAGACCGTAACGATCAATTTAGAACGAGGGGCAGTCAAAGCGTATTGCATTAAAGTGATGAACAACTGCGTACCCCCGTTCCGAAACCCTTCACTCGTAGAAGCAATCGAAAATCGGTGCCCTTGTACGCACGACTTATTTGAGTATGCCAAAAGAAAATCAGGAAAAATAGCAGAAGCTACAATTAAACTAGGTCGATTTTTAACATTAGTTTCAGTTCGCTGTACCCTCATTATTCTGCCGACAAATCAAGAATAGTGAAGTACGTTTCAAGGGCACTAGCTGAACACTACGCACAGTAGACTGACAGTTCAAAAAACGACATCACATCAAACAAACCTGGCCTCTGCTCGAAAAACCTGTACACGCATATGGGGCTTGCAAAAAAGCTCCTTTTGTCACCGTCTACATCGTGTATGCACCACCAATAAAATCTAGGCCCGCGTGTGACTCCCTATTTACTTGCTCCAAAGCGGTGCTTCCCCATACACGACGTTTTCCCGCATTAAACTTTTCTAACCGTGTGTTTCATCTGAAGCCTTCGCTGGTCAAACTAACACGACACAGCGCTTCATACGGCGGCAGAGAAGCAAAGGCGGGAGTTCGGCAGGCCGTTCCGAGGCGATATGGTTACGACTTGCCTCTTGAGCGTCCAGAGACCGTTTCCTGCATATAAAACCCGTTTACGGCGTCTTAAGCCCTATTTCCCGCGGCAGTTTGTTGCCTGCCGCTGGCCAAACGCGCTGATATTTATTCTTTTTTTGCGTCAAAAGGGTTAATGATGTCTCAGGGGGTTTCGTCGGGGCTTACGCCCCAGAATCACGTATTTTAACCACGTCAGTAAAAAAAAGCCGATCCTCTGTAACTGGCGTCGAAATTCCAACATCTTAGAAAAAGATTATAGCCCGTTTAATCCTACCACCCTGTAACTCAGCCGAGTTTCACAAGTTTATATTGTTCAGAGTGAAGTTAAAAACGCTTACAAGTTCCCCTAAATTGGCTGGATATAGTTTATGCAAGAAGTTTTTGAAAAGAACTTATGCGTAACTTTCCTGCTTAGAGAGAGAGAGAGAGAGGTAAACTTTATTTAGCCAAGCTCTGTTACGGGGACGTGGTGGCCGCTGGCTTTAGCCTGGCGGCGACAATGGCAGCCCGATTCGTCAGGGAGGCTTCAACCTGTCGCAGGTGATGAGGGAAAAGGATAATTGGGGCAAGCCCACATGGTGTGGGATAAGGTGGCGGCAATGCCGCATGATGGGCAGTTGGGGGAGGGAAATAAAGACGGGTGAATGCGATGGAGCAGCGCGCGACAGGGTAGGCTACCTGACTGCAGAAGGCGCCACGTGCGTTCTTGCACGTTGTCGAGACTAACGTGCAAGAACGCACGTTAGTGTCGACAACGTTAGTCTCGAGTTTCCCGCACTGGTTTCGTTACATCAATCAAAAATTATTTTCACAAACATTGCAGGGTTACCGTCGACCATTGTAACTGTGCGTGTGGCGTATGAAGGCCATTTCCAATCGACAGCCGGAGGACAAGCGCGTCCCTTGGGGGTTATTGCAAATCATATATTTTTCGAACAAAAGAGCAGTAATAAGCCGCTTGAAATTCCCCTCGCAAGCGAAAAAAGTAAATTAAAAGCTGAAGAACAAGCTAAGAAGGGGCTACCGCTCAGTAAATTTTGCGTTTCGTACGTGCCTGAGAGAACGTGGTGTTTTTGGTGCTTTATAGCTGTAGCTTTGGTTGCTCGGGGCGGCCTGGTGAATTTCTGCAACATTGTGCCACAGGCGGCGCAGCAGGCTTCTCTCGGAATGTTGAAGCCATCGCCATGTGTACTAGCGCACTCAAGGACACTGCGGCACTCGAAAAAGCGAGAAACTGATTGGTACACCGGAAAATTCGAGATCACCTAAGCGCTTGTTAAAATTTGCGAATGGGAAAGCACTATTATTCAATGGAATGCCACTGAGTGTTCCTTTGAGAATCCGTATGCTGCGAGCGATGGTGGCTGTTGCTTCAATTTACCAGGTCAGCGGTGCGCATGCCTTATTAGGTACCAGATACCAGGCTCAAAGCCACAGCTACAAATCTCCTCTTTCCACGTGGCGCTGCGCATGCACAGTAACGGCGTTCTTAACTTGCGTTTGTTTACTATAAACGGCTTGCACAGACGTCACTGCAGCTGCTGCCATGGTGGTTACCGCGTTTACGGGGGAAGGCTCTGAACTTATCAGCCGATCTTTGCTTAATCGGCGCTAAGAAAGCTGAGAGAAGAGCACCAATAAGGGCGGTGGAGAAGTCATCTGCATGACATGGCATCGTTCTTTGGAACGCTCCTTAAGAAGCCGTTTTTGGCAAGCCGCAGTCTGGGTACCCTGGACTAGGGATTCTCTCAAGCGTGCTAGTTCCCTGCCCTCAGCACTTATGCTAATGATTATACATGTCTTCTCTGTGTGCCAGGCGCCAACGCCTTCTATTTCACATATTGTGCCATTTAGCGCGTTTGCTTTAAAATTATTCAGTTTCCGTATTAGAGATAGTGATGGAGATAGAGCGAGATAAGAACTACTTTTTTGTGGGTCGTCTATTCTTAAGTCCCTGGGATTGCTTGGCCGTGGTGTGTGACGCCTTCTGAGCACTTCTTGAGCCGTCCCTGGTCAATAGCGGAGGAAGAAAGAAGCACACGTTCTTTCAATGGGCAAGAGTAGCCCCCCAAAAAATACCAAAAACGAAAATCCAATTCACTCACCTCCTAATTTTATTGTTGGGGAACTGTGTTAGTGCGGTTAGAAAGCAACAAAAGTAGAACAGAAAACTCTTCTAGCCAGGGCAGGCCGTTCCAGGGACGTGTAGCAACCGATCGCGAAAGTCGAGCGTCGCGCCCCACTGGAAGCTTGAACTTGATAGAAGCTGGTGCGTTTCTGCCGCCGCACTTCCTTCGTCCACGATAAGCAGTAAAGAAAACGGTAAGAAATGCTTCGCTTGGAGGTGCGGACCAGCCCGGTTCGTGTTCACCGTTCGCTGGCTCCAAAGATGAAAAACGAGCTGCTTTTGCTTTTTGTCATCGTCTTTTCATTTTGAGTCTCTCGAGCTAGCCAACGCAGCAGAAAACTAAAGCCTTCTTTTTACGACGATCTTAAAAGCAGACCCTGGAGGTCATACCTGACAATAAAGGTCGAAAGATTGCAATATCCTTAGAACTAACTGGAAAAGAAAACTGCGATGCATTGTAGACGTCGGAGTAATCCTGTTTTCGGGGTGAAAGCTATAAAAACCTCATTCTGCGAAAAAAAAGATGTTTTCATTGTTATCAGACACGGAAAAGGGCCCTCACTGCAACGAATGAATAAAAAAGCATATTTGAATTCCCTGGGAAATTGAACACTTGAACACCTGTCTGCAGAGTAGGAGCGTTGTAACTTCGCAAATCCAGGCCGTTGCCAACTGGGGAATAAGTTAGCCTTGTGGGTGTGGTGCTGACGTCGTATAATGCTGTGGGAGACCTCGACGGTGCGTGAGTAGAACAGGCACACGTCAGCAACGGGGAACTCCGATTCTGTGGAAGGTGTGGCGTGAACTGTCTCCAGCCAGCCTCTAGATGTAATTCGTGCCAAAATGCGTAGAAACGATGGCGCAGAAAGAGACGCGAAGACGATGCAGCAGTGAAGACGTTCTTGATGAGTATCGTCAGGATTAAGAGATAATGCTCCGACTTTAAAATCACGCAAGCAAACTTAAGTGTCCTGACGACTTACCGAAATGCCACAAGTGGATTATTAACTTGAGAAAATATCATAAACAGAAAGTATTCGGCCTACAAATGAAAGGACTTGGTGGGCGAAGTGCAAGAGGCCTTCACACACTAGCCGGCACCCTGATGCATCCCCTAATTATAACGGAGATGAAGCTGATGCCTTCCCCCCACCCCCCGCCCCACCGTCTCGACGGTGTTGAAAAAAACTGGTCACCCCAACCTCCGTTACGTATCCCCCGTTCGCAAGCAAAGTTTGCACAGAAGTTACAGCGCCCGGTTTTCTTCTGGCTCTTTATGAAGTACAGTACCCGCAAATAAACAATGGCTCGTCTAATATGGTCTTATTCAACAAATCTCGCAGAAGTACTGAATTACCAATCTCTCGTAATTGATAAACTACAACTTAACATATGGCAAAGTGTTGTCAGTATGATCTAACACTTATAACACTACAGGTAAAATAGAAACATCATCCCATTTTGTTCATCGTAGATAACATCAAGTATGACTGCCCTGTAACCACTGGAGGTCCCTGCGTGGGTATGCACGCATAGGAAACACGTCGGTTTAAGAAAACCATTCGCATCAAATCGCTTCGACGGTGCAAACAGGAACAAAAACTAACGCCTCTTCGTCCAACGAGAACGATGCTTGACGCTCAGCTTTCTCGTAAGGGATTTCTCCGCTGTCGTTGTGGTTGTAGGAGTTCGCAGAGTTTTGGTGAGCGGACGATCGGCATTAGTGACACCGACAATGCTTCGCTCCAAATTCAAACTTCTTCTACCGTATTGCAATGGCGCAATTGAATAGATGTCATCTTCATAACGGGGGGAACTCAGGTTCGATTCGATTCTTGAGGTGCTCCGTGTGCCTCTGCTTGTCACCATCATCGTTTTTGTGAAACCCATTGTATAAAGTTGGCTTTCTTCAGTGAGTTTTTGTGAAGACACGGCTGCCACCAGTTAATCACAGAAAGTTCCGCTTTATACGAACAACGATATACTCGCCCGTACTACGGACTTTATGGGAAATATTTGACCCGCTTAGAGCGAAATAGCGAGCGTGGGCGTCACAGAGCGCCGGTGACCCAGCGGCGAGTCAGGCTGTAAAATGGCGAGTCAAGGTAAGTTGATCCTTCCCTGGCGAATGTTTTTAACCGGTTATGCTCGAATCGCGCCATCCAACTTAAGACAAACAGTTGAAGTGCGTGGTAGGACCACTGACTTTGGTTCCTAGACACTGGTCAATGGCGTTGAACTGACGGTGCGCGAATACCGACACTCGAACCGCAGAAGTAGCAGTGTCATCGACAAGGGGGCGCCGAAAAACACTTGTTTTGCAAACTTTACGGCTGAACACCTGGGGAAAAAATTGGCCAGTGATCAAGCAGATTCCCTTGTGCAAAATCGGTCATATTTAAGTATTGCGCTGTGTACCCACAATGAGCCGCTTGCATGATTGGGCTGTGTACCCACAACCTTCTTGTGGATAGACGGTTCGACACAAAGAATCGGCAAGTGGTTTTTGTAACTGACAATTGTCCGAACCACGGGAAGATCGACAACCTCACGGCGATCGCTTTGGAATTTTTTCGTGCAAACACAACCGCAATACTGCAACCCGGTGGATCAGGGCATGATCGAAACCACCCAGGAGCTCTACCGCAAGGCTCTTTTGAGGCGCATGCTCACAGCGTATGACGCCAGCAAGAAATACTACATTGATTTGCTTGGCGCGATACATTTGCTAATCATTTCATGGAAAGAACTTGCACCTTCGAAGGCAGCCAACTGGTTTCCGCATGCCGTATTTTCCCGCACCCTTGTCAGCGACCCTGACAATGACCAGCGACGCAACGAACAACCAACGCAATTGCTTCTGCGAATACCAATCGCCGAATGACTGCGGCTGGCAAGGAGATAGAAAAAAGGCCAACTGTGTTATATAACTCCAACTTTACGTACGGCTAATGTACAGTAGGCCAAATCTTTAACCATCCTTCGGTAGCGGTGACTTTTCATGCGTCAGCAGCGTATGACGGAAGCCAAGTTGCAAACAGGTCGCGCTCCGAACAGGCCAGAAGCCAAGTTGCAAACAGGCCGAATGTCTGCTAGGCTGTTCCTTCCTAAGATCGATATAAGGCTGACAATTCACAACTCGTGCACGTAAATTAAATATTTGGACGACTGCACACTTGAGCGCCGTTCCTTGGGGATCTTTCTTTCATCCACTGGCCTGATATCTCACCGCCCCAAGCGGGCAACATCATGTCGGCCTAGCTTCACGCCGTCGAGGAAGCCATCCGACATTCTCCACCAGCCGGCGGGCCAAAAGACCATCTCCACAGACTCCAAGGCAGCTCTTGAAAGCCCACAGCGTAACGAGTCCTTCGCATTTATGGACACTCCTTTTGTGAAAAAAATGACGGAAGCCCGCACTACCACGTAAGAATTGAAGGTACCGAAGCCGTACGCAACCTTCACGAACATCACGACGGTTTAAGTCCACGACTGCAGCCGATTTGCTTCTTCGCTGTCGCAAAGACCTTCGCTCCATCATTGTTGCTATAAGCGTGAGCTTCCTTTATTTTTGGAAGTGACTATAATTGGGCAGCACCTTGGAGTGGCGTACGCTATGACGTTTCTTCCTCGTTCCGAGCAGGTGTTGCCACGATTACGGCGAATGTTGAAGTCTTTCTCGTTCCAAGCATATGTTGGCACGATTACAGCAATGCTGGAGTTTATTTTTGTCCATCCTGATCAATCTCCCTATGGGGGTATGCTTAGCTCGACATACGTGAGCCGGGGACGCTGGGAAGTCGCCGCGATTCACGCACACATGAGCGCTCGGAATTTTCTTGGTTTTTTAACTTGCGCGCGGTCACCACAATCTTTGCCAATCTACCTATAGGTAGTATTCATTGAAAGTTTTAGCTGTTAATATGTTCGCTTGGCAACATTGGAAATGACCACGGACATGGCCGAAGCGCCACAGACATGGCGCCACTTCTGCAACTGCGCCCGCACGCAGAAGAAAACAAACACCGGCGTGCGTCGTCTGCTCTTTTTCATTTGCGATAAAATGGCCGTTGGCATAAAATAACCTATTTACAGTAAAAATGGGCACCCGACTCTCGGAGAAAGGCAAGGCAGCGGTGGTGAGGTCCTCAGAGCCATCGCTGTAGGTCGGGGGGCCTTCCAGGATGGAGTCCTGTGCCTCTCATATGTCGCTTTCTGGCCGAGTCCAGTGAAGGACGCGCCCTCATTAAATGGTCCGCATCAGCATGTTCGGTAGGAGCTGTGCAGAAGGTGCAGGTGTCATCGAACGGGGCATGGTAGTGTGGTAGCCACGCCCGGGTCACCGCAGGTGAAAGTGCCATTCCAACGCGAAATGTGCACGGCAAAGCCTCTTCCCAGCGAGCGCGTCTACTGGGGAGGTCCGTTTCACACGGTTGGATGAGGGCACGTGCGGGGCGATGCAGGTCGTCCTTGCGTTGGAGAAAGTTTTCTTAATGGACCGGTTGTTAACATCGGCAGTGGCCGAGGAATATAGGTAGGGTGCAAGCCCTATCCGCTACCATGTGAGCGGGGAGCGTATTCCGCCGAACCCACAGCAGCCGTAGAGGGCAGGGGTACGTGTCTAGTAGTGTGTGGAGGTCCTTGAAATAGTGCAATTGTTGGATATCCTTGAAATAGTGCAATTGTTGGATACTCGACGTAAATCCCGTATTGCCGCCGTGGAGTCCGTATAAAGATGCGGGATGCAACTCTCTGGGGCGCGCTGTAGGACCGGCGTTAGTGCCTGTATGCCATTCCGGATGGCTGTGAGCTCCGCCAGTAGAGATGGCAGGTTGGGGATGGTTTCGGTAGAGGCAAGTTTAAGAGGCGTCTGAGTAGACGGTACAAATCATCGCTGTAGATAAAACGCGGTCCTGGACCCCAGCGTTCACAAAGACCCCTACCGCCTCGTACTGGGTATGAGCCGTCAGTAGTGTTCCCCTCACACCTGCTTTTCCGACGATCGAGTGTAAAATCGAGTCAGTTTGCGATTGTCGGTAGCCTGCTGATACAGCTATGGTGACCTAGATACAAGGCAATTTGGTGAAGCAGGTAAGGAAAAATCCGTGTAACCAGCGAAAGCCACTGCTTCCTCAACAAAAATACGTTTCTGCATAGGCTATGAGCGACGTTGTTAAGCAGTTTGTCAAGCGTGTTCAGCTGAGTTTCAACCCGATTCTCAATGGTGGTGTCAACAATGTTATTAATCGCACTCACATTGGAGTAGAAACATTACATCGCGCTCGGTGGGGTAGACTTCGGAACGTCCAACAAACATCATCGGTTTAGCACTGACAAGTGCCGCCCCCCCCCCCCCCTGCGGAGCCTGACAAAACCAGTCACGGCGCACTCGCATGGTCGGTTGAACGCGTGCCTCGGCAGTGAATACTAGCTATACGCGGATATGCTTGGCTTGACAAACGTGCTCCGGGGACGCTGGGCAGTCGCCGTGAGGCACGGACACATGAGAGCTCGGCGTTTTCTTTGTTTTTTAAATATCCAGGAGGTCGCTGTTGTAAATAAAGAATAAGATGGGCACAGGCAGAAGGCTATAGCTGGCGTGAAGAGGAAGACGAAGGTGTGCCCACTGCCTGGTTCAGAGTGGGTTCCATTGCTTCACGAGAACCGGGCGTCTGGGTCGTGCCTTTTCTCTTTGTGATGGGTCCACGAGAGAAAGCACGGCTACTGTTTGGGTGACCAGGTGGTAGCACGTCAACGGCTCGCGGGGCAACCTCGGTTTGTGACTGGTAAGCGAAGTTTCGCTGAACCAGCGCGGTGATACTAACGTTTCTATGGCCCTCAAACTTCCACATCTTCGAAATTCAAGTCCAGACTTTTCTAATGAAACGAAGTATACCAAATGGTGTCAATGGGGACTCGTCTTCGTCCTGTTTGGGAACATCGACATCTCGTACAGCCTCTTGGAATGCAGCGCGTTAAGGCCACAGTTAACTTTGACGAATCAGCCATCCGTTGAACCGGCCTTAGTGAAACGTTCATCTTTCCCTCCTTTTTGGTACTTTGCTTCTGGAGTGACCCTAGTGAAGAAGCGGCTTCCGAAGCCGTTCTACATCGCCGGAAACGTGAACGAGCGGCAACCATATGAACATGATGCCCTCAGTGCCGGGGCCCTCCGAATTGAACATGCCATCTTCGAACGCGAATCCTCATATTCTTGATATCTTGTACATCTCGTCGCTGGAGATAATTCTACCCGGAACTTTGAGACGATTGCGTCTTCCTTCCTTTTCCTGAGCATCATTTTTTCCTTGGAGGACTCGGTGCACGGCCTCGCTGTAATCGCGTTCAACTTGCTGCGGCCCTTCACGGCTGCGGACTCCTGTTTGCCGTCCTCATTGAACATGGAGTGTGCGTGATGGCGTAGTTGTGCTTGTCGGTAAGCAGTGCGTCCTGGTCGTGGCCGGCACGATGGTGCCCGGTACCTTGAGCGCCACCCTTGTCACCTTCCGGCCCGTCGAAATCGCCGGAATCATTGGGGAATTCTCACTGCAGTGGCAGCTGTCTTCCATTAATTAGCCCTATCGTGTGCCCCTGGCAGCCACGCGTGTAGCCTCCGCAGAGCACCATATCTTGTAACTGGTCACAGATGACAGTCGTTGTGAGTTGCATGGATCAAGATGCTGAGCTGAACCATGATGCATCCGGAACGACGATCGCGCAGCGGATGCCGGAGCTTCCAGGATATGTTCCGGGGGCCGCCAAGCGGGGTCCCTGAAGCTGCCCGGTGGCCGTTCACGATTTCACCGCGGCTAAGTTCACTTGCTGGCTCACGTGAACCGAGTAGAAGCGTCAGTGTGCCGATCAGCGAAAGAGATTACTGCAAGGGCCAACGCCAGCAAAGAAGCCAGCGCAGCCGGGAGCAACACTGAAACCCGCGTGCAGGTGGGAATGGCGGCCGCTCGCGTGGTCACCCACGCAGTATTTTAGCAATAAACCTCCACGAGCGGTAGAGATGTCTGAACAGTCAAAAAAAGTCACGTTTGGAGGGTCCGGATCGGCTGCATCTTTGCACATGGTAGACTCCGAGTCTTTTGAGAGGCCGGCTCCGTTGTCGTCTGCGAGGACAATGCAGTCATCGCTAGGCGGGATGCTGTTCATCGAGTGAATGTTTGCGAGATTCACTAGTTGCTCCGTGTGATTAGAATCCGCGCCCACTGTGAGTTCGGACAATCACGGCTCACACGCAGCGTGCACATCCGCCGCCTCGTCGGCTTCCACGGTTACCTTGCTGTCAACCAGGAGCGCCACGTCCTTGCCGTGCCGGATGATGGCGTAATCAGGGCTTGGCGCTCCGGTATTTCGAGAAGCAACTATGCAAAAAACCGCGGAGGGTATGGCGAAGTAACGTGCGTGAGGATTAACGAGTCCTTTTCGCCGTACTCAGAGCTCCTTATGAAGTCTGCTTGTAATTCGTCCAAATCGATGGTCTCCTGGACGCGCTGGTCAAGGGCCTTCATTTCCTCATACCTGCTGTTGACGGCGAGCACGTGCGAGCGGATCTGTTAGTCGGTGTGTCTGGATCCTGTAGCAGCGATTGAACTGCAGCTACGCCTCTTATGACGGCTTCTCTCATTGAGTCCAGGCGGTGGCATAGCTCCTCCACGGCAGAAGGCGGCGAAGCCGGGAGACCGGGTGGCTCTGGAACGAGCCCGAGCTGTTAAACAGCGTTCGAGGACGAGGCTTCCCAAATCAGCCGGATCCAAGAGAACCCCGACCCTAGCGTGCCTTGGCGCCTTCGCCGCGTCAAGTCGAGTCTGATCGTGGTTCGATCTCCCTGGTTTGACGGCACGAACGTGTGGCGGGCATTAGAGAGAAAGCACGAACCAGACGCCCCGTTCGCGTGAGGCAATAAAACAGTCGCTGCGAGGAACGCACTCACTTGCTCTCGGAATTTTCTTGGTATTTTTATCTGCGGACACTATACAATAACGATTTGCTCAAAAGCTTCGCTGTTAATTGCACACTTGCACCATCTAGCCATAGATACTGGGCGCCAAACGCCATTTCAGTGCTTTCGAGGCTACTGTGGTGTCCGCGGAACGAGAAGGCAGAAGAAGCTGCTCTCCGGGGCGTCAAAATGCATGATATTAGGAAGGTATTCTTCAATAATCATGATGCCCCAGCTAAGACGAGGTCACTTGTTCTAACAGAACGGAAGTGCCTCTGGTATCTTCCAGAGCACTATTATGCCTCTGTGCACTACATAGGCCTAAGGTTAGGATGAAGCAACCAGAGCTGCTTCCGCGCCAACCGACTACGCCTCAACGAAGCACTTACGAAATCACACTTATTTCGGCTTGGCGCAACCACAAATGCTGACTGCGACAACAGCGAATCTGTGACGCCAGGCTATTTTCCACTATGATGTCATTTAAAGACTGGTATGCTGGCGCCTGTAGCGACATCTGTCAAAATAGCGGTGGCTCCAATACTGTCCACGCTTTCCCGCCTCGTTCACAGCCATAAAGTAGGACTAACGCAAACATGCTTACCGATTCATTACGAGTGTTTAAAAAATGCTTAAGCAGTGCCGGCTGATGGCACCATCATGCAACTCTCGTGCTTTCAATGATTGAGCATTCTTTGCCCAATACCCCAGAGCACCACAGTGTAAATAATGCCTTGGATAACTGTCGAGGTGAACACATTTAATCATTCTAACATCGTAATTCCAGATTACTAGGAGAAGGAAAGTTTACAGCTGAAAAAATATTTTAAAGAAGAGAACCAGCAGTGAACGCGTGAAATAAAAAATATCTTGTTATGCAGCTCCCACAAACAGTTCAGATAAAAACTGAATAACAGTTGCGTAAATTGCAAGAACCGCGGAGTTCCTTGTACTGCACAAGAATGCATAATTGGAGGAGTTATCACATTCGATCACTGTAATAGCGTAAATAGAAATTATTAGGGGGGATTCACGTTAGGGGCTCGGGCTGTCGGCGTCTCCTGTAGTCGTCGTCGCCTGATGTCGTCACGTTAAATAAAGTTGTGAAACAATGGTCACAAAACAAGTTTATCATAGATAAACTCGGTTCAAATTAAACAAAAATCATATAAACTAAATAAAATTGCGGAATAATCAGGATTGAATTGAATTTACAACAGAAATTCGTTCATTTATATCTCGAAATTACTATGAAAAGCCAGGTTGTCTCCTGCAAAGCATACTTAATAACGTGCTGCAGCATGTGGCACGAAGAAAACGTACGGCCAGTCTGTCTCTCATTGAATTGCTTAAATCCAGTTCAACGCAAGAGGGGGCGCCACAAGCTCTACAAGCGCGCGATTGCTGCTCCCACCAGCGCTTCTCCGGCACCCAAATAGCGCGCGCCGTGTGGCAAGAGAGAGAGAGACTTACAATCTTTGAATACACTTATACACTGCATGCTTCGTCCCTCCCCAGGTTTCGCTTTAGTGTGGATGGCCCCGATTTTTTTTTTTCGAGGGCGATTTCAAAGAAAAAGTGAGAAACCGTAAATTTGGTGCGAAGAACTGAAGGCTTTTCTTATACACCACCTTGACGTCATTAAAAAGAGAACTAGCCCCCCAAAACAAACGGAAACACTGAAAGAATTCACGATGCACTAACCGCGCAACGTCTTTTACTGCACAGAAATTAAAAAATACGTGAAAGAAAGGTGCTTAATCGTTTTAATAGCATAAATGTAGGCCATTGTTAAAGAGCAAATAAAATAAAAAAGAAAGTCTAACCAAGCCAAAACGCAAAGTGGCCAGTATACAGCCAAACGCTATGTAAAAACAACAACAACTAGCCCGGTTTGGCTACTGTTCGCCAAATCTGTCCATAAAAAAATCACAGCGTAGAAGAGTGCGGTAAGCGTGCTTACACATTTTTAAGTAGTTGTTAAAATTGCTGTATATTTTTTTCGCCAGACGAAAAATATTCAGGGAAGCTTGCACCCACGCGCAAGGTGTTTTGCTCAGTACACCGAAGGACGTGGGTTTGATCCCGCCCGCGCTGCCGGCTTTTCAACCATGGGGATGACCAACATCGTCGTTATCTTAACTTTCATTATCGTTATTTTTAGTCATCTGGCATAGCACGTCAGGGGTTCATACCAGGCTAACCACTCCAGTTTCATCCAATGCCGTTCTCTCTCTATCAGGTGGAAGCGAAAAGTAAACACGCCCGTGCATCGAAATTTCGGCGCACGTTCCAGATTCCCTGGTGGTCAGAGCGCCCAGAGCCCCCCAGAACCCCCAGAGCATCCAGAGCCCCCCACTACACAGCGCCTTATAGCCCGGTTGTTGCTTCGGCGCGTCAACCCTCCAAAATGTTAATTTTAAATTGGGAAAACAGAAAAAACAGGAGGGGAAGAACATTTGAAATTCTGGTGGCGGGAGATTACACCGCGTTTAGATCCATCTCTGCAACTCCCCACGTCAACGGCTGTTCGACAGAGCTTCACAACCGAGCGGCCGCCCTGACGCGTGACCCGTGGGACCGAGGTTAAAAACTTGCCCCCACCGCTATGCTAGACGTAGCCCGCCCACCGAGCACTGTCGCGTGATTCATACCCGCACGTGACCGCTCAGGACCCGTCACTACGCGGCCGGTCCATATGGCTCGCTGTCAGCGGTGCTAACCCGCAGTGGATGACGCACCAATGTTGGGATGGCGTTGATTCCCAAGCGGTCGCCTCTCGTCCCACAAAACGCTTGACAATCAATGTTCCGCCTGAACTCCCTGCCTTTCTTCTGCTTCCCATTATCTGTATTTACGAGTAAACAGTGCAGCTTTTAACAGCAAAGATGTTTAGTGAATCGTTAGTTTCATGTCCGCAGTTAAAAATGCCCAGAAAATGCCGAGCGCACATGAGCACGCGGACGTGAGAGCGTGCCTTGCGGCCACCGCCGGGAAGTTTAAAGAACAAGGAAATTCCGAGCGCTTGAGTGTGCGTGCCTCACGGTGACCACCCAGGGTCCCCTGCGCACGTTTGTCAAACCAAAAATACGACTTATGAGAAAATTGGCCAAGGGAGCGGCGAACACCCGGCAGTTGAAAAAGGCAGGAAAATGCCGAGCGTTCGCGTGCACGTGCCTCCCGACGACCACCCAGCGTCCCAGTCGCACGTTTCTCAAGCCAAGCATAACCACTTAGGGAGATTAGCCAAAACAAAAAAATCACTCCAGCGTTCACTGTAATCGTGCCAACACTGGCTCGGACTGAGAAAGACGCGTCATAGCGTGCGCACTTCAAAGGCTTTGTCCAATGATTATCACTTCTATAAAAATGAAGGAAGCTGACATTTAGAGCAACAGTGATAGATGAAAGGTCGTTGCGGCAGCGAAGAAGAAGCAAATCGTCGGCAATCATGGACTAAAACAGTCGTGATGGTCGTGAAGGTTGCGTACAGCTTCGTATACATTCAAGTCTTACGCGTTATTGCGAGCTTCGTGCATTATTTTAGGCGACGTTTAGATGGCTAGGGCTTCGTGTATTTTGCACGTCGGCTAACAAGAATTCCCTATGGTCCAAGTGTTTTTCAATGAGAAATCGTCATGTATAACAAATCGGTGGGAAATGAAGTCCCAGTTTGTGTGCGATTATTTAGCACGGCGTTCAGGATATGATTCGGAACACGATCTTATACGTCTCATCTCTCGGATATCCATCTTTGGTATAATAATAAGAGGGATTCCGCGGCGCATTCGCCATTTCAAAATCGAAACTTGAATCAGACAACAAGCTTATACATTTCATCACTTGAATATGCATTCGGAATGAAACTGTTATCGTTATTCGCACTGGGTTATCCACCTCCAGAAGGTGGAATTGCTCGGAATTTTTTGTATGGCAGTGTGCCATGTACCCATTTTGTGAGTCTATAAAAATCAGTCATTTGCTGTTTCATTGCAAATGACTGGTTTCTCTTAAAAAAGACCCACTGTATATGCTCTCTTGTTAACGAGACGCTAGCTTTGCTAATTCTTTTAAGTGTAATATTGGATGCTACCGCGTGTAACAGGGCTATATTTTTTTACTGACCGAAAAGCGGGAGGCGCAAAGGACTCGCACGGAGCAGTTTTCACTGAGAGGGGTTGACAAGTTTCTATGAGTTTCACACGCAGATGCTACATGTTGGCTATGTACGAATGATTGAGTGGAGACATTACGCTTAAGGAAATACCTGCCGGAGTCAGGGTGTCTGTCATTTTGGACACCGTCAACGCGAGCTCGATGGCTGCCACCATCAAGCCCGCCAGACTTGGGAAAGCTATAGAGATTAACTCGGGCACCTTGTCTTATGCTCGCGATCTGTGCGGAAGTTCTGAAAATAGAGTTCCGAAATCGAGACTCAATCAGCAAAAAAATACAGTTCAGTTCCAGACTTGTGGTACTTGCAGCATTGGTAGCTGGTGAATTTTGAAGGCTGACATAGCTATACTTTCGGCGCTCGTATGCGTCCAATGATTGTACATTTCTCGCGCGACTTTAAAGGACCCTGTAGGGACCTGGGCAGTGGGGCCAATCACGGAGTTGTTGATGATATCTGTGTGATGTTGGATGCCGTGAACGAGAGAAACGGGGCGTAGGACTACGGGATAATCGCGATGTCTGGCGCCGAGCGGCCCACTGAATACGTTCGCTTACTGAGCCGTTTCTTACGGGTACCGTCTAAAAGCGAAATGGCGGTTTGGACACTTTTCGCGCTGCGACCTTGTTCCCATTAGCCCTTCTTAGAGCACTCCCCTGAAGTGAGCACTCTAGTGCATATTCTTGTTACAGGCTTGCAGGACTTTCTATTAAAATCTTAAAATTACGAAAACCCTCTCCAAACACGCCAAGCAGACTCTAGGAACGCCTAAAAACGTCCATGCTTTCCCCTGTCCTTCCCCTCTCTGAGCTCTGGGAGTGAGCACTGTACAACTCGGACCCTGACGACTAACTTTGAGTAATCAGGAGAGTCGAAAAAGCCGGATGGTCTCAGCACGTCTTCGAATAAGGACTCTTCCCCAACGCTAACTGCTCCATCGAGGCGTTGATTCCTACTCCAATTTCCCTGCATAAAGCAATTAGAAAAAAGTAAATGGGGTACAGCATTTGCTCCAGCTTGCCTATGGCAGCTGTAAAGCTACTCAAAACTGCGCAGTGGTAAGCACTAGAATATTGTAGTTGAAAAGCCAACATATCGTTGAAAGAAAAAGTAGAACCCCCCCCCCCCCCCCCCCCCAGCCCCCACAGCTTAACCCCAACAAAAACCTCAAATGACAAGCGGATCAGGGCCCTTGTTTGTACTAAATTGCCCTATTACTCTTGGACACTGACCTGACATGTTGACGTCGCTGTGGAGGCCTAAGGAAGGAAGGAAGAAAACTTTATTAAGAAAGGATGGCCCGAAGCCGCAGGGGAAGGGGGAGGGCAGGAAGGACGCTAGTAATGTCCAGCCATCGACGCCGCACAGACAAAGCTCCAGAGTGCTGCCAAGGTGTCCTTGACACGCCAAGAGGGCCGAATCCACTCTTCGTAGGAGTGAACCCACGCCGGGCGGTGTTGGGCGCGAAGCACGGCAAGGCCCGGGCAAGACCAGACGAGGTGCGGAAGGTCAGGCTTTGTTGTGCCATGGCATGCGTAGCAGAGCACATTGGGGTCCAAGAGAGAAGGGGAGGAACTGGTAGCTGATCCGGTCTGTGGAGGTCCTGCGAGGCCTACAGAATGGGAGGCCTACTTATGCGGCGCAACGTGCCACACTGGTGCAGACCACCGCAGCCACCGACGCTGCGGATCCGCGGACATTACGTGTGTACGTGGACGCCTCCTGGCAACCTCGCACGGCTGCTGTGGCACTTGCAGCTGTAGCGGCAGACAGCAATGAACGCAGCGTTACAGCCTACATCGTCGACTCCATTCCGGACACCACCACCATTGAGCTGCGCGCTATTGAACAAGGCCTACGCCTAGCACGTTCCGTTTTGCAGGCATGCAATCAGCGCGCGTACCACCGCGTGCACATTTTCACGGACTGTGCCGAGGCCTTACGTTCCCTTATAGGAATTCCACGGAAACACTCTGCAGCATACTGCATTAAACAATCATGCAGCTCTCTGCACAACACCTTCCACACGCCCGTAACAGTACGGTGGATCCCTGGCCATGGGGGGCATCCCGTTAATGAAAGCGCCCACAGGCTGGCGAGCGAGGCATCTTCGTCGTACCGCCGTCAGCCCGCGGAGACCATAGCCAGCGGAGCCCACTTCGATCCTGACGAGGAGCGCCAGCGTCGCCGACAAGCCCGGCGCCTTCACCTCCAGTCATCAGTACCCCAGAACCCGCATCCTCTGCCTCCTGGATTATCTCGCGGCGCCCAGGTTTTTCTCAACCGGGCCCGTTCTGGCTTCGCCATAACCACTGACATCGTCGCACGGTGGCGAGGACGGCACACTCACTTTGACCCTTCGGGCAATGAATCCCAACACGGCAACACCATACCGCAGGCAGGTTCTCCGACGTCAACAATGGTGGAGGCCTAAGAAACACAACTCAAGGTTTTTGCGAATAAGTGGAGCGAGTGTTATGTTTCGCTCCACGAATGTTAAAAAAAGCCGCCCGCATCTTCCCACGGGGGGAACTCGAGTAAATGCGTCGCATCTACTCGAGTCAAGCAAAGCGTCACGTCAAGCGTAAGCCATGCAAAGACGCCCTTGACTGAATTCCGAACGCGCGCTCCGCCGCTTATATACGTTGAGGGGACTGCGTAAGCCGGTCCCAGTCGACGACGTTGGCGTACTTGTAAAGCGGCGTGGACTCTAGGTGTTTGAGCCAACCGCGGATGTTGCTTGGCCGGAGAACGGCACACCGGTTATATGCGCAGCGCGCCCGAAGGAGAGGAAACCGCGGAAGAGAGAGTACTGCACATGCGCCGGCCCAAGCGCGTCTGCCGGCCGCGGCTATGACGCAACGTGCCGCGGCTATGATGCAACACAATCCAACACAATCCACTTTAATCCAATCCAATCCAATCCAAATTCAATCCAAGCCAAGCCAAGCCAATCCAATCCAAGCCAATCCAATGCCCCTCGCGAGAGAGTGTTCGAATCCAATCCAATGCCCCTCGCGAGAGATGTGTTCGCTTTCGCCTCGACCAGACGCGCATGCGCAGTGAGCGTGCGGACTACGGACGCCAACGCGGGTGACATCGTGAGTTATTGAAATGCTCTGCATTTAAAACAACAGAAGGGCCGTACACACGGATCCGAAAGTGTCGTTCCGATTTCTCCCACTCGTCTGAATTGATAAGAACGCTTTTTGGGTCAATCCCATAGGGTGTAGGAGCGACCACTGGCGTCCGGAAGGCACAGGACAATTGAACCATTCACTCAGTACGCTCGGAAAGGAGCACACAGTCGGAATGGTTGCGCAGCAAGCTGCACCAGGCAAACAAAGCGACGTCTCTCGATGGAATGACCGCCTCTAGAGGCAAAGGGCTCTAAACACATGAGCCGTAGAGAACGCGTTCTGCCGCGGGAGAACGCGTGTCTCCCGCTCCGAAGATACTATTTGGCTGCCGGAAGACTCCAAGAGCCGCCGATCCCACTCACGTCCAACCTGATATAAAACCGTTTGCTCTGACTCATGTGTGATCGGATCTTGCACACAAAAAAGCGCTATTTAGCCAAGTTTATTCTCAAATCCCTCTTTAAGGTTGCCATGAAGAAAAATACGTTTGTCTTATTCAAAAGAGTTCGTCTTTTACAGTGCCCCCAGCGCTTGTCCGAATGCAAACGATACTTTATTCACGGATAAATTAATTTATTTGAGTTAAACTATTGATTTTCCCGCTAAATCATGCGTTTTTGTGGTCTGCAATGACATAACCGGAACCGACCACTCTGCAGCCGATTGTGAAGCCTTGTTTACCGTTAGTCAACCTAGATGGCACCATCATACCGTGGCAAGCCGTTTTCTGCTTTGGTTTGTTTTTGACCGCATTTAAACATGGTTTTATTTTGTTCAGGGAAAAAAAAATAATCGTTTTGTTAAACATAGTGCACGCTCGACAAATATGGTCACGTAAGACACCGTTGCTTGCGTCAATCGGCCAGTGTCGTTCGAAACACCCCCAAAGCCCCGCAGTCCTGGGCAGCTAAAAAAAGCATTGTGCGCGCAGTACCAACAGCAGTACGCATCGGTACACCTATGTTTACGTGTGCTTTCGTAACCTCCACTGTTTGTCCCACCATTCTTATGGCTTCAAAAATAAGGTGCCCTAAATTTAAGCGAAAATAGCTCGTTCGGCAAGCTTATAAGCTATACCTAATTTACTTTTGCTTTCGCCGGTCTCCGCCAATCGCAGAGCTGGCTGGTATGACATCATAGGTTCAGTTGCGGGAAATGAGCTAGTGGGTCGCATGGGGATTCCCTTTTTTCCTAATTATGTAGCTTATTTGAGCGAAGTTTGCGTTAAAAGTGGTGCCAGTATGATTCTAGCGAGGCAATATTTTGAATGAACCATACTTGTGTTTTCTCTTCATGGCTCCTTTAAGAAGTGCAATCGACGTAATTGTTCCGATATTATTGGAGTCGTCAATTACTCGAAAGCGGAAGCATTTCACTGTTTTTCACCTCGTATAAGGTAAAGATGAATATTACGAGGAAATGATAAAATACGTGGCGCAACAGAACATAAAAAAGCAGGAAGAAGCGTAAGAAAATCACAGCGCACGGCTTCGATCCGCCAAGTGGCGTTCCATGCCAGCAGTCCATGTTTATCTTCTCATTGATGCTATATTTCCTTCGATGGCGAGGGAAGCTCTCCAGATCCGGACTTCCCTCGTGTGGGTTTGAGCCCGAAGAAAGGTAGCGGGAAGAAGAAAGATCACACCGTCCCGCAGCCGCCACCGCAAGTGGTCAAATAAAACGGCCCGATATATACCGCAGGGAACTTCATCATCAGCGGAAGCTATACATCCTTTCGAAAAACAAGTGCGCGAAAAGCTGTCGCTGACAGCGGCGCCGCGCAAAATCCCTTGCTCCCCTACCCAATGTTGCGGATTTGTTCTCCTTGCCCACTACTGGAATGAGAGGAACAAAGATGTTCTTTTTATTTCCCCGCAGTTTAGGATTGGCGCAGGGAGTCCATTAGGCCGTGCGAGGCCGGCCATAAGGGCAGCGAACAAAGAGAAGGTGGAGGCTGCGAAACGTGTTGGCGCAGCCGAAGTCCGGGGCTGATAAGGTGTCGACAACCCCCGGTCAGACAGTTTCGGGCCCCTTTCCTCCGCCTTCCCCTCCCCAATAACTCAAAGTAAAGCAAAGCAGCCGAAGTCCTTGGCTCTAGGATGTGAGTTGGGAAGCCTCCATCTGCTGCTGGCTGAGGATAGAGCACCTGCCGGGGCCGCTGGAACGTGTCGCCGGAGGACAGGGGAGTGTCCTTTTCCGGCTGAGAGTACAGGGAGATGAAGTGATCGGCTCGGAAGGCACCACGAATGAGCAGGCGGCGGGCGTAGAGGCAACCCGCCGTTCGGCGACAGTGCTGGGAGTCCCTATTCCTTCCGCACCGAGAGACTATTACGCGCTTGGAGACACCGAAGTCGAATGCCTTCCACCCAGACGCATACGGAAGAACGCACATGCCCCACTGGCTGATCGCGAAAGTGACGGAGCAGAGGCGGTAAGTTTGGTGTCTTAAATCAGCGCCTCAGCGAGGGGTCATGCTGTCAGTGAGCAATTTGAGGACAGGCAGAACGAGTTCCACTCTGGGGAACTGTGGGGCGAGAAGAAAGAACTGCGAGGCGATCGCTGTTGCGAAGGCAACGCGACTCCTATGTAGCACAAAATGCCTTTAAAACGTCGATTTGGGAGAGAGACTAGCCGAGACAGATTTTCGACCATATTAGACGCACTTATTACGAGTGTAGAGAGACCGATTTTGTTTTCCCCTCGCAATTCGTCAAAAAGCCCTCCTTTGATTTCTTGTTATATATTTCTGCGCAAGTAACACCTGTCCTCGTTGTACTAGCGTAAATGGGGAGAATTGGGGAAACATCATTCCGAAAAAAAAAATCCGAAATAAATACAAAATTACAACTTTAGTGATCAGAAGAAATAAAAAATATCCCTATTATAAATCTCACCCATGAACACAAGAACAAACAAGAAAAGTCTTCGAAAAACATTCAGAAATTAACATACCAATAAAAAATAGCGAAAATTACGAACGGTGTAATGACCTACATTTCCACCAAACGCAGATTTGGCGAAAGTAACGCCGGTAGGCGTTATAATAGCGTAAATCGACATACTTTGTTGGACGGAATAATGAAAATCCCCCAAAATAAAAATATAAAAAATAAAATTTCCCCAAAAATTATCTGATAAGATCAAAAATATGCGAATACATCTCCCCGGAAACCAAAGAATGAACGAAAAAATTCCACAAAAGAACATTGGACATACGTATAATAATAGCGTGAATGGTCCTACTCTGCAGTACGCTGGAAAACTTAATTAGCGAAGTAAAGGCACTTGATCGCTTTAATGGCGTATAGCGCAAGTGCCGTCGCAAATGCTTCAATGTCTGAGGAAGCTTCAGCCAGAAGTGGTTCTGCTCGATTCGGGACGTGGTACGCGCATAACCAAAGTGATCCGCATTCGGCTCGTCATTGTAAGCCAGTAGTATTTCCTGGCGAGGACACGCGGGAACCGCTAAAAGTTAGTCTGCCGTTTGGTTCAAAGTTTCGTTCCTAGGGTGTTATCCGGTAAACCAAAGAACTGTAGCCCACGTGCAAAGAGCTTCGGCTCGTTTGCAGAGCGGCCTTCCAAAAAGTCCACAACTGCAGTTGCAGCTCCGCGTCTTCCCTCTGTTGTTTAGACAACATTTGCAAGGCGTCAATTGCTGAAAGAAAAGCCGTTTCGTATTCATCACCAGGCCCGAGGTGCTCGGCCGGAGCTCGGAAAAGGGAGTCTGCAGCGGAATGGTGCCTTGGTGACTTCTGCACTACAGTAGATAAAGTCGCAGGCTCCAGCGGGCTAAGCGACCAGTGGTTTTTTTTTTTAATTGGTCAACCAACAAAGTGAGTGGGGGTCGCGCAGTACCTTCAAGAGATGGCCGTAAAGGTACGGGCGCAATTTCAAGACTACCCATACTACAATCCAGACATTCCTTTTCAGTGACCGTATAGTTGGTCTCCGCGCGGGACAGTGTCCTGCTTCCATAAGCAACAACTCTCAGCGCCGTCTTGCCATTGGGTGAGAACGGCGCATCGACCAACGCTGGTGACATCAGTACAAATTGTGGTCGCAGCGTCGTCACGAAAATGGGTGAGTACAGGTGCCTGTTGTAAACGCCGGCGAGGTCCTAAGGAAGAAGCTTGCTGCTCATTGGTTCATACGAAGGCGACGTCATTACAGGTAAGGCAGGTCAATGTAGCCGCGGTGTGTGTAAAGTTTGCTGTGAAGGGCCGGTAATAACAACACAGGCCAAGAAATCGCCTGGTGGCGTTTTTTGCCCGTGGCCGTCGGAAAATTGGAGATAGTGGCTAGCTTTCAGGATCGGGTTCGACGCCGGCGTGGCTGAGACGTGGACGAGGAAGCGCAGCTCTTCATAACCGAAATGGCACTTTTCTGCTTTCAGGGCGAGACCGGCGGCTCGTGCGGCACGAAAAAGGTAGCCTTTTCAAGTGTTCTGCGCGCGGTCCCTCCCGTCTGTGCTGGCAGACGTCTCCCGAAGCTGCTGGAGAAATTCGTCCAATGACGACAAGCTCACCTCGCAGTTCTCGTATCAGGTACTTGCACTGTCGTCCGGCGAGAAGCACACATTCCTAAGTTTTGTTGAGGCTCCCATTGGTTAAACGATGCGAAGCGCTCAAACTGCTCCGGCCAGTACTCGACGTCTTCGAACACGTCAACACTTAAGGTGGCAGGAGTGCGTGACTGATAAAATGTTACCAGAGAGGCCACTGCTTGCGCCATTACTTGATGTTGAAGCACTGCGCGTCTTGGCACTTCCCAGGGAAAGAGGCTGTACGCAGGAGATAGGCCCAGGCGGCTACTCCGATGAACCGTTGTGTCAACAAAGGGGGACCCTACTGGGCTGCCAGGAGGGGTCTTGGATATCAGGTGGCCGCACCCAGGACATTTACCAGTGTAGCCTACAGAAAATGCGTGCTTTGGGTGGCCTCGCACTTTCATCATGGTCTGAAAAACCAAGAGCGGCGGTGAAGGGTGTCCAGCCTAAAAAATGATTCTGATTGTGGGGTTTAACGCGCCGACGCAACGCAGGCGATGAGGCGCGCCGTAGTGGAGGGCTCCGGATTAATTTTGACCACCTGGGGATCTTTATCGTGCGCCGAAATCTCGCACACACGGGCGTTTTGCTTTTCGCCTCCATCAGAAAAGCGGCCGCCGCGGCCGGGAATTGAACCCGCGACCTCGTGCTCAGCAGCGCAACTCCTTAACCACTGAGCAACCGCGGCGGGTCAGCCTAAAAAACGCTCGAGCAGCAAGTTCGAGTCGTTGTTGTTGTTGTTGTTGTTGATCCTTTTCTGATGGCACATACCCACGTGGGGGATTGGCCAAGAAACGGAGTGGCTTTTTGGGGCTAAAACGCCCACCTCATGGCCCTATATAATCAGCCTGTACGAATTGGGGAGACGGTTGCCGAATTATATAATAAGTCTAAGGAATGAATCAGTGCATTATGTAATTTTTGGAAGAAAAGGCTAAAAAATTTTGACCGAGTTAGCAGGACCTGCGTCTGGTCTCTGATATGTACGCGTGAATGGCCGCAATAATCCCTCTATGACAAAACCCCAGGGATGTGACCCCGAATGAAAGAAGCACCGGCATCGACGTTTAATTGGTGCGGCTAGATACCGTTTCCGAAAGTTCGAGTCATCAGCGCTCGCGCGATCCAATGACGATGATTTGGTTTCTTCATTCTTGCCGTTACCGCTGGATATCCCCAACACAAGAGTGTCCTGCCTTATAAGACACGCCTTATATTACATCATTGGCAACCACAACAACAAAAAAGAATCTTTAAAAGCACAAGACCATCCAACCCCTTTCGCTACTCATGGACATATTTAGTTGTAAAGAGCTTACACTCTAGACAATCGGCATAAGAATGGTGCGCATTAGTAGACAATTATCTGAATTTTAGCAGATTTTTTTAAGGGAGTGGTCTCTGTCTCACTGATGGCGTATGTGGCGTCAGAAACGCACTGCAGAAATTTCAACTTTCTCTGACGATGATGACGATTGAGGGTGAAGTGAAAGAAGAAAACGCTTCCCGTGGTCAGCCTTGAACCTCGGTCCCTGGCGTTAAGAAGCCGAAGTCGATCCGATCGCGCCAGTCCGAAACGGTGGAAGCAGTTTGAATATGAATAGGGGTCCAAACTGCGCACAAGTAAAAGTCAGCTCAACGAGTCAACGTCCAAACCATTCGCGAGTCGAAGTATGAACTCAGACGACAACCGGGGAAGCCCTCAGGGGAACGTTTCGTCGCATTCAACCATCAACGTCGTTAGGCGCTGGGGTGCATGATTTTGCATTTTTAGTTTTCGTCTTCTGCAACACTGTTGCAACTATGAGCGCACGCCAACCCGCCCAGTTTGCCGCACTCTTAGTTTGAGCAGAGTCCTTCAATGCTTTGTCTCCCATCAGTGCCCACTCCACGTTGCAAGACACCTCTTTCCTGAGCCAACAAGCTACTCCTATCAGCCCTCATCCCATGACACATTAGGCTGACTTAAACGTACCTTCGCGAGGTTTTATTTTTAATCCCCAAGTTTGTGCTCTCCAAAATATCTCCGTGAGTGCTCATCGGTTGTGCATCCGTTTTTGGGTGAAACAGAGGCAGCCTGATGTTCACCCCCCCCCCCCCCCAGGGTGCTTGCCTGATTTACTCCAGCCCATACAAATCTACGCCCTATTTACCAAGGGGGGTTTGAATCGACACTTACAACTAATCCAAATCAAGTACATTATTCCACTCCTTTTCTTACTTTTGTACTTTTGTATTCCACCCCTTTCGTGCTAAGCATGTTGTTACTTAGGTTATATGTGGCGCTTCCTGAAAATTCTCTTAACTGCTCTTTCGAATCGTTCGTATTGTTACAAGATGGATTTATTTACAATGATGTCAGAAGGTGCATCACGAGCGAAGCGTAGATGGCAGAGCGGTGTGCGAAAGGGGAATGGTGGTTCCAACGATGCACACACTAACTATCATGTGTGTCCCTTAGCAATACGTTTTCCTGCTCGTGCTGCAATTCTTTCCCTCTATGTCAGTGACTGGGTAACAGTGGCGAAGTTCTTTATTCGGAATGGAAAGTTCAGCACGAAAGAGCAGCAAATTGGAGAGGCTTCGCACTGCGACAGAACGAAATTGTGAGGCAACGCTTTCATCGGGCTGCCCCGCCGACGTACGCCAATCACTTCAAATACCGGCATATTCAGTTTATGATGCCATACAAACCTTAGATTGATTGATTGATTGATTGATTGATTGATTGATTTAATCTGTTATCCGACTGAAGGGGTTAAACTGATTAGCCCTTATAAAGTGTTGTGCTAACACCCCGTGGGTATGATCTACTATATGGGTATGTAGAACTGCGCTAAGCTAGAAATACCAGCGCATAATTTCCGATGCCCTGCGCTCTCGGTTGACAGGCTTCATACATTGTGACGCGACACTTCAAGAATAGAGACAATCGTTCACACGTCAAACATCAAGCCCACGTATATAGGTCATAAAGAGTGCCATAATTCTAGTTATCTTATTTCTGCCGCGGGTACCATTGTCTTCTATGTATATTACTTTGCGCTGGCTGCATCGTATAGCGTGAACACTCTGGAAGCGTGTCAGGAGAGACGAATAATGTTTCCGTCCGAGGAGATGTACCTCAGAGGACGGCCGTCCTGCCTCCACGGTAATGCGGACTACAGGGGCACGCCATGTCGTGTGCCGGACTAAGCGTGCGCGCCCCTCACGCAAGGCCACGCGGCGAGACGGCATGGAGATTGAGCGAAACCGGCGGATCCCGCACACCGTTTTCTGTAGTATTGCGTGGAATAAAAACCCGAGATGTGCGAATAAAACGGCCTGGCGGACTCGAAACGTTGGAAGGCGGGAAAAAACAAGATCGCGCTATGCAAAATAAGGCATGAGCAGGGCTCTATCTGTTCTCTGAGGCGAAGAAAATGACCTCAAAAAGAAAAAAAAAAAACGGCGAAGAACGGGCAGCCACGCGTTTGAATAGGAGGCGCTCTGCATGGTGTGTAGAGAAGGCGAAGAGCAGGAAGGTGATGAATCTCGCTCTATTTCTCTGTGTTTTTTTACTATCTTTTTAAACTTCGCTGTCATAGTGGAGAAAAATAACAGACCGAGAAAAATATTATACTAGGCACGAGATAAACGAAGACTGTTTTTGTTGCATACCGAAGTTCCACATGGTCTCCTCGCAGGTTGTTGTTCACCAACGCGGAACTTCATTTAAAAATGATGAAGCAGGCGTCACTGGCGTTCCTTGCCTGCCCATCTTGAAAAAGCGCATGAGGTACTGTCGCACCCTCCACACTGCAGCTCTGCAGACCTCACAACCGAAATGTGTTGGTACGACGAGTGTGATACCTCAAATTGCCAAAACATATTATGCTGGCTGGGGAACTAAAGATTAGGCACAATGCAACATACAGTGAAACGTACACGAGGTAGTACTTCAGCGGAGGATAAATTATTTAAAAGAGAGTAACAAAGGACTGTGGTTGCAGCCTCGACTTAAATTCAATGTAGGCGAAGTCATTTCTTCGAAAATTTGTAGTCGCTAACCACCTAGAGAATCTTGTGGTATCTGTCTGCAATTAGATTAATGACGTTCTTTTTGAGAGTAGTTGCCTTCCTTCGACATAGTCCGTACAGGTTCATTAGTCAAATTCAAAACTTGTGGTTTGAATGAGACAAGGTGCACCTTTGCTAGGAGACAGGCCATAACGGATGGCTCCGGATTAGGCTTGACCAGAGGGGAATCTTTATCGGGCACCGGCATCTCGACACACAAGCGTTTTCGCCCACATCTGAAAAAGGGTCGCCGCGGCCGGGATCGAACCCGCGTCTGTGAGCTCAGGAGCAAGTTTACTAATATTAGATGCAGAGCATCTGCTTCATTCGCCTTGTCCCTCCGGCGTCGTCGTCGTCGTCGTCGTCGGCGTTGTCCGCCCCTCCCCCATTCTCCTCGCCACGCCAGCTGCGCTCTCCGCCGCTCACCCCCTCTACTCTCGGATAGCGAACACTCTCTCGCGAGGGGCATTGGATTGGATTCGATTGGATTGGATTGGCTTGGCTTGGCTTGGCTTGGATTGGATTTAGATTGGATTGGATAAAAGGGGATTGTGTTGGATTGTGTTGCGTCATAGCCGCGGCAGACGCACTGGGGCCGGCGCATGTGCAGTACTCTCTCTTCCGCGGTTTCCTCTCCTTCGGGCACGCTGCGCATATAACCGGTATGCCGTTCTCCGGCGAAGCAACATCCACGCTTGGCTCAAACACCTAGAGTCCACGCCGCTTTACAAGTACGCCAACGTCGTCATCGACTGGGACCTGCTTACGCAGTCCCCTCAACGTTTTGCGCGCTATAAAACGCGGTCCCTTCGCCGCTCCGCCTATGCGTCGCATCTACACAGGGGTTCCCGCGAGGGGAGGTGGGAGTTTTTTTATTTCTATGACGTCGGAGGCAACGACAGTGACCACGAGCACGGGTGTAACGAGACTCTTTTTCTTTAATGTCCCATTTGCTTCCTACGTCGTGAGCCTGGAACTGGGGACACGACGAACAGTCATGGCACTTTATTCGGTCTCCCGTTCACGACAAAGTATCATCCTTTTCGACTTCGGCAGTCCCTTCAGCATCGGCAGCATATCCATGAACACCACAGAATACTGGCGTTCACCGGCCGGTACCCATCCTCAGTCCGACACTCGACCACTTCCTCATTAAGACTGACAGGAGAGGAGCACTGGGGGGCCCTCTTCCAACACGTTGAACCAGTTCTTGGGGCCGACTGGTAACAGCAGCTCACCCCAGCAACGCAGAAGTCTTTATAGAAGGGCAAATAAAGATGTTTTTTTTTCTCTCTGTCCCTTTCTCTCTCAAGTCTAAACCCCCGAACTGCAAGGATATTGAAAGTTTTGTCAGGTTCGGTTCATCCTTTAGTCGGTTTATCCCAGGTTTTGCAGCCACTTGAAGTAGACTCGACGCAGCAGGGTTCGGTGCAGAGCGCCGGTATCGCCGACATCAAGGCGGCCCTTTTGTAACTGCCCTCTCCTATTCCTCTCTGTGGCCTACTAGCAAGACGACGACCCCCACAGTGATACACGCATGTTTGCGTGTCCCTGATATCGGTGCCTTGCTTCCGCAGGCCGAAACCTTCTGGCAAAAAACGGCCTCTCGCTACGTCAGTCGGTGTCCCGGTATGCTAGTCAGAGCCCGAGCATCCGGCTACACAGTTGATACCTCATGCCAAATCTTCCGCTTGGCGTTCCGGGCTTGCATCATTTGGGGTCCCTTCTCCGCCCCTCACGCGGAAACATGTACCAGATATTTACCAGAAACTCCTTAAAAAAATGGACTATCCTGACAGCCGTCTCCAAAACTTCTGCAGCGCATGTAGCAACGTTTTTACGGGAACAAATCCTGTCTCATCGAACCGAGATTCCTAGTACGTTGGCCTACACAGCGGCTCAGCGGTTACATTGGCGGCATTCAATAGATTGCTACCCCACTTTGTAGTTCATGAGATAAGCTTTTCGGAACAACCGAGACCATCGGCGGAGTTCAACGCGTCACTCATTCCGTTAACGACATTCTGGCTCCCCGCCCTGGGCACCATGAGTGGTACGAGTATTCTCCTTTGGCGGCTTCTGCGCGTGCACGAACTAGCCATGTATCTTCCTCGTGCAATAATTTTGTAGCCTGAGCTACACTGGCAGAGGCTGGGCAGTTTCGCATGGCTATTGGAGAGCCGTGCTGCACATGCGCGAAGAGCAGTGACGTCACACGGCGGACAGAACGTTGCTCGCTGCCCGGTGTCTCTCACACACCCCACGCGCCCAGCGTATTCGCCGACCACCGTTCCGCACGTGGCGGCCCGATCCACTTCATGATCATGCGAGGGGTGGCCGATTGTGGAACCGATGGCTCGTGAGTCGCAGCAACACCGGCGTGCGCCTGTGGAACCAACTTAGCTCTGAGGCGATTGGGGACGTTGCGCCGGAGCCGCTTGATAAATATACATGTGTCACATAATGTGTATGCTGCGTGTGTGTGTCATTGAAGCTGCAGTAAATATGATAATCAAGATAATCCTACAGAACCAGGAAAGCTAAGAATAACCAGCTGAACCTTAGCTCACGCTACGTATATCCTGGCATAGCCGAGCTAAGCCTCTGCTAATTTTTTTCCCCTTCACTTCCACCGAGTTCCGAAGCTCCCGCGAGAAGCGCAGTATGCTACCGGCCGAAAAGTTCAACATGGCCATGTGGGGAGGACTCCTGCAGCTCTCTTCACTATTGTACACAGACAAGCCCGGCGGCTACCGGCCGCGGCCCACACGCGCTCCTCAAATTTGTGGACGTGGTGGTCATTCGACGAACGCTGCACGTTTTGGCTGTTGCGAAAACTTCTTGCTGTGCTGCCTGAAGCGTTGATCAATGTCCAAGCTTAATTTAGAACCTGTCACTCATCTTTTGCGGAATTTGCTGACTCATGGCGGCCGCTGGCGGCGCTGCGGCTTTCTCTTGAACACGCCAACTAGCTGCAGTTCTGCCGGCGCGCGTTCTGAGACCACCTGAAGACGTGCCCTACATTTCCTATTCACTCTTCCATTGTGAAGGGAGTGGTAAGAAAATTCAGAGAAGCTTGCACTCCCGCGCAATACTTGAGTGGGGAAGCTGTTGTAGGTAAACACTGCCGTTCACATGGTTAGGTTTCAGTATCGTAGTTTATTTATCATAGTCGCGGTTCTAGTAATCATCGTCATATGCATCGAAGAGGTCGTCTTCTTCGCGGCGAGTGGTAGATGCAAAGTCATCCTCAGCACCGTAGACTTCCACGAGCTCTTCTTCATCGACACGAGGCAGCGGTGGCGGGATCTGCAAGTCACCTCGGGGAGGATTGGCATACTCGTAGCCATGTCTCCAATTATTCATAAAAGTCTCAGGGAATATGGCGGCCGCGGTGACCTCTCCCAAGCAGGGCGTCTTTTCCTGTTTAGCATTAACGCTGGTCTTTTTTACATGCCGGGTAGCACTTGACGACAGCGCTGTTTTTTTTTTGGTAGAGCCACTGCGAGAGCCGGGGACTCGTCGGTCGCCGCGAGGCACGTGCTCACGAGCGCTCGCCATTTTCTCACTTCTCGAGGTTTTTGTCATTTTTTTTTAATGCCACTGCGTGTGCCGGGGACGCTCGGTGGTCTCCGCGAGGCACGTGGTCACGAGCGCTCGGCTTTTTTTTTTTCATTGTTTTCCTGCAGCGGCGTACTTACGGCTTGTAAAACAACTCTGCTGTCAAAACTGTCGCGAATGATGCGGTTCACTCCAGAGGGAAAGCGAATGTGCGAGCATTAAAAGTGTAGCACAGAACGAGGGGCAGTGTACCTGGTTACAGAAAGAATAAGGCTGCGAACTAGTTGGCTGGCCTGCATAGCAACTCAGGTTCTAGTCGTGCTCGTCAATTTGAGGGCGTCTAGAAGTCAGCTTCAACACGCACGCACGCACGCGCAGGCATACGCACACACATGGAGAGAAAGACAAAGAGAGAGAAAGCGAGAGGGAGAGAGAGAGGGAGGTAGGGAAGGAAAGAGGTACGGAAGCAGAGTGCTATTGCATAGGCTTTCATTCTCCGTTTATTTTGTTGTTTGCGTTCTTACACGCTCCAACCACGTTAGTGCATTCACTAATATAGCGCGGCTCTGAGATCTTAGACTAGCATTTTTGCTGCAAGCACTGGCGACCCGTGTTCGGTAGTGCTGCGAGCGTGCTATGGCTTTAAAATCACGATGCGGCCTGAAAAAGTAATTATCGACCATAAAGGCAGGGCACGCCGCCCATCCTGTCGCTCTAAGTTCAGCCAGGTGGTGCAAGTAATCGACTCGTAAGCACCCTGCAAAAACAGGGCGCAAACAGCGGCCGCAAAGAAATAATCGCTTTGAGACGACCTAAGAACGAAAGAATTATATGAGTTCACCGGGCAAACGAGCTCTATCGATCGAACGACACCGCGGCCGTTTGCTCGCAACCCCAAGAGAGGCGTTCCTTCCCCTCCACCCTCGACAGGTAAACAAAGATAAACCATGCGTCAAGTGCTTTCTTTTCCAATACCAAGCCCCGGCAGCAAGGTCTGAATGCGGGGTGGTTCCCCCAATGGTGGGTCTCAGTTTGGGTGACTGCAAGATCCCTTGCGCAATAAAATTGAACCGCGGCTGGGGCTCCCTGCGCCCGCCACCTAAAGGGGCGATGAAGGCAAAATACAGTTTTTCCGAATTTGAAAGAACCATTGGTAACCCATTCCGGCATATTCCAGCTACTAAAGGCGTTTTTCTACACAAAAATACAATAAATATACAGAAACATTTATATTTCGCGCTGCAAGACTTCAGCAGTGACGCAGTGGTGGTGACTCTGAAGCAGCACAAGCCTGCATTATAAACATACTTATCGGAGTGTTAACTGCATCTTAGCGTTCACGTGATACGATCAAATGGAGCTAGAGACCCCACTACAATCGCCCAGTCGGACTTTTTACGGTGGCTTCGGTCAGCGGCCACCAACTGCACAAACAAGAATATGTGACGTCATAGAGAGATCATCGAAAGGTGGCTTGCAAGTCCCGACTGCCAGGCCTGTTCTCTTTAACAGCTGTTTGTTTGAGTTTTGCGACAAAATTGGTATCGTTCTTAACAGGACAAGCAGCATTTTCATACATTCGAACCCTCCGCGCTGACACTTATTTCACGCGACTCTATAGAATGCGGTCGAGAGTGAGCAGCGTATAGCAGGAAGTCTGCTCTTTTCAACTCACACTACCTCTTCCGCCTTCTCAAGGGGCCCAACTGTTTGACGGTTAGAACTGCCCATCTTCAAGGTTTTCCAGGCAACAAAAACCCCGCCTTGTATGTCCACTTTCCCTACCTTACCTAGAGTCATGAAAGCCATCCACAAACAGGAAAGCAAATTTTTCCAACGCACTCCGGTGGCTTCTCTTCCTACGCGCTCTAAGTTCTTCCAGCGCAGGAACTCGTGCCCTGTAACTTCATCTGGCCATTACTCTTCGCGGTCCGCCGTTGCCACGGGGGCTACTATCGCTCTTGCCGCAAATGAGTACACAATAATGTAAGTAACGAGATAATCATGAATTAACGCATTAATTACCCGAAATAAATAAAAACTCAATCCAGTGTCTCTTTGCAGGCATTTCGAGGGGCTGCGGCCGGCGCCCTGTCTTGACGACGTTCGGTATGACCACCGGGTTGATACTGAAATTAGCCTAGAGAGTGTGCCGCAGTCCCTCTGGCGAGTCGCTGTTCCACACTTGACAGCTTTCACGTTGAGTGGAACTGCTTTAATTTTTTTTCAACAAGGGTGGCCTATGGCTTAACTGGAGAAAAGGGATGGTGTTATGAGACGATGCGTACATGTGGCAGAAGAACAAGGCGCCAAGGAAAAAAAAACGTTGGCAACGAAAGACTGAAATCCCCAACATCCTGAAGGGTCTCCGCCCTGCAGTGTGCATAGATGATGATGATGATGATGAGAATGACGACGGCGATGATCATCATAATGATCATTCCTCAAGTGAAAGCTGTTCACTTGTTCTCCGAGCCTGCCCGAAACACTGCGATGCAAATAAAACTGATTTGAAAACTGATCTGATGATAGTGGCGGTGATGATGATGACGATGCAATGAGGGGACTCGTGCGACAATCGGACATTGATATTTCCACATTCATTTCATAATAAGAACAGTTTAGGTGGCTTCTTAATTTTGCCTTCAGCTGTTAATATAAGCCTAAAGTTTGTTACTGCACACTGGGAAAGAAAGAAACACGACAAGAGGAAAAGTAAAAAGAAAAAAAAGAGGAAAAACAGGAACCCAACGCGAGGAATTTAATTAAACTAACAATAAGAAACTCCGGGATAATGCCGTTGTCTACGCAAATTTACTATTGTTTTGTTCATTTTTTCCCCACATCGTTGCACCATCGTTGATGGTTGTTGCTAGAGGATACATCACGACGCATTTGGTTCGTGAGCAGCATGCGACATGACATAAAAATAATTATAGGTAGTCAATCTTTCATGATAGGTGGGGTTAGTGGGGTTCCCCTCCATCTCCCTGGGATAGAAAATGTTTTTTCGAGAACGGGGGGAGGGTGAGATAGCTTCTTTAGTTCCCCCCTTTCCCTCTCCACACACCAGTTCTCTGAAAATAAATTCTTCTTTGAACAATATTTGTTTTATAAAAAGAGCGCTTTTTTTCTTCCGCGTGGGACTGACCTTCCTGGCAGCTTAACCCGCCGTGAGGAGGTCACGCTCCGGAGAATTCTCCCGGGCGTTGCATTGACGCCTGCGGTTCGTGAAAACATGCACTTCTAGCAGTGCGGTGACGTATGCAACCTGTCCCCACTTCCCTGCTTCCGCTTCGGATGCGGCATTGGACCACCTCCTGAGGACATGTCCTCGACTCCAACCAGTTCGAACCGGTACATTGTAGCTCCAGGACATCGCCCAGCACGTCCGCCCGATATTCATCGGTGGATGCATGGTCCTCTTTACAAGCAGCTGTTGGGCTTTCTTGCTGAGACTGGCCTCTACAGCGTTATGCAGTGCATGAAGCTGTTTGCCTCCCGCCACTTTCCTTTTTTTATCTTTCCATTGCTTGGATGCCCTGTGGCAAAATAGCGCAATAAAAACGCGCTAAAACATGACACATAAATGAAGCAGGACGCATCTGTCTCATATTCCGTCGTTTTTGTGTCGTGTTTTTGGCGCTCGTTTTTCCTCAAGCAATATGCACGAACTAGGCAAACAGTATCTTTTACTGAACAATATTTGTTTCGACCTTTTGTTAATATTTTGAGCTAAAAGAAGACAAGCTACGGCTGCCCGAACCAGGGAAAATAATAAATCATTGCAAACCAAAATGTCCACAGCGAACCTGCCAGGTTCTCGGTCGCAAGGGGCTAGGCAGCAACCGCAGCGCGTATGGCGTTGCAAAGTTAAATTATGCAGAGATTATGCTGTACTTCTCTTCTTTTTTCTGACTCTTTTCCCAGCGTCCCCTGCATGCCTATGTTAAATCGATAAACAAGATATTAGTGGCAGTGTTCCCATTCAGGAAGTCTGGGGCTCGTGCGACCATTAAACAGCCGCACGGACGAAGGCGAAGAAGCCGGCATCAATCATTTCATGCGCATGCAGTCTTTCGATCCCCTCGCAATGTTACTTCTTTGGTACTTGGGGGTACTTAACGGTAGTTGGTAACTCTTTACGATCCTTACACAGGTCAAACAATCATGCACGCCTCCATCTAATGACAATGATGGTTGAACATCAACATTTATTGTGGCGGATTATTTGATGGTCGTCTGAGTATGGACTGGGTTTCGATTACATTGAATTGAGGCAATCGGGTAGACGCCGGTTTTAAAGCGTGAGGAACGCAGATTCGATTCCGCCCAAGGGATTCGTTTTTTTTTTCACTTCACCTGGAGTTTTAGCGTTACAGACGCCATCCTTGAGAACACTAAAGCTTCACGTTAATGGGAAAGGTGCGACGCTCCGCTGGAGCCCTCTTCGAACGACCGCAGGCGGCTGTGCCGTTATCGTCTTTGGGTGGTGCGGAGATGATTTTTTTCCGCCTCAAAGTTGCTTTGAATGAAACTTTGTGCACGAACGAGTTCACAGGGCACAGGTTAGATATATCGCCTGGGATTACGCGTTAAAACCTTTAGTGAGCACTTGGAGATCACATGTCCAAATAACGTGCCCCCAAATATGTTACATAAAGATGTAGCCAACCTCCAAACTGAAAAAAAACGAGGTAATAAGAAACGGGGTGCATGCATTTTAACACGAAAGCATTTTATTCCCGGTTACAAGAAGATTTCGCTGACGTCATATCAGTCACGGAAGTGACGCCAGTACAACGAAGCGAGCGGCCTGTAAAGGGTGAACCTCTGCACACAGGGTCTTCTTGCGGGGAAGAAACCTTTGGTGCTAAAGAGTAAATATATAAAGGCAGAGGCGACAAAGCCAGTATTGATTCACACAGACCACTCACAGTAACGTCAGTGGTGTATAGATTCGTAATGCAGGCGATAAAATCAGAAATTCAAGCATGGATGGAAGAAAATGAAATACTTGGGGAACCGCAGAATGGATTTAGACAAGACAGACGATTGGATGATAATTTGTTCATGATAACGCAAAGCATTGAAATTGCGAAAGCGCCGAATAGACCATTATGGATTACGTTCTTGGACATTAAAGGGGCGTATGACAATGTAAACAGACAACTGATGTGGAGAATGCTAAACTCCAGGGCTTAGATGACGAGTTAATACAGTTCCTTGTAGCAATCTATAAAGACAACAGAGTGTCCCTTACATTGGAAGGACAGAAATGCGTCCAGCAGGTGAACATCCATCGGGGACTGAAACAGGAATGGCCTTTGAGCCAAATACTGTTCATGCTTTTCATGGCAGGGTTAGAAAAGAAACTGGAAGAATGTCAAGTAGGGTTAAGCCTAACCCGTGTGCTGCAAGGCGAAGTGGTACAACAGCGTAATCCGGGTATGTTATACGTAGACGACATTGTCATTTATCTGATAACCACACCGAATGCAACGGCTAATAAATATTAGCGGCCAGGAAGCCACCGACCTTGGGTTGAATTTTAGAGCAGAAAAATCAGGAATAATGGTTTTCAATGACGCTACCACTGACTCAGTGTCTATCCAGCAAGGCGAATTACCCAGAGTGAAGGAATATAAATGTTTAGGAGTGTGGGTAAACGAAGGGGATAACTACTTAAGAACTCTCGAGGAGCAACTTAAGGGTAAGGGAAAGCGAAACGCAGCTATAATGAAGCGTAGAGCTCTGCGGGGGTATAACAAATATGAAGTAGTGAGAGTAATATGGAAAGGAGTAATGGTTCCGGGTCTCACATTTGCGAATGCTGCACTCTGCTTAAAATCAGGCGTTCTATCAGGCCTTGAAATGAACCAGAGAACGGTAGGACGTTTGGCCTTAGGCGCACATGGAAAAACAACTAGCGAAACAATAAAGGGAAGATATGGGCTGGGCGTCGTTTGAAGTTCGAGAAGCACAGAGTTAAATATGTTTTGAGATGAAGTTGAGAGCAATGGATCAACGAAGGTGGGCAGCTAAGGTGTTTAGGTACCTGTACTTGAAAAGCGTAGACACGCAGGGGTTAAGGAAGACTAGAAGACTAACGATGAAATACGGAAAGAACAGTGGAGAATCCAAAACAGCCAAGGTAACCGAAAAAGAGGCAAGACATATTGAGACGAATGAATGCAGTGAAAAAATGGAAGCTAAAACGTCGTTAGAGATGTGCAGGGCTGAGCAATTGAACATCAGAAAGGAAAATTTCTACGATAATTCCCAGGGCAGGGCTTTGCTTTTTGAGGCTACAGCAGTTTGCTTGTGAATTAAGAGCTTTGTGGGAAAGTATTCAAAAAATTATGGGATATGCCTGGTCTGCGGAAAAGAAACACAAAATATGCCGCACATAGCGTTAGAAGGTGAGGGTATCCACCCAAATCTACATGGGGGAAATATTCTTCTTCCAGAAGCCCTAGGATTTAAGGTTAGCACAGAGGAAGTTAACTCCAAGGCTGTAGAGGGGACGAAAAGAAGATTAGAATGCAGGTGGTCGAAAATCAAAGAGGGGAATATTGCCCAGGACAGTTACCACCTGTAACAGAAAAAAAAAGTATTTTGTTCCTAATAAGGTTTTTCTGCCTGCCCTAATTAAGCAGCGCTAGTATTAAACCAAGAGTATAAAACATAGGTATATTAGCCCTTTGTGGTAAGATGACATGTCATCACCCCGCTACAAAGGGGAAACCAATAGCCATCATCATCATCATCATCAGTACGTTATACTTAGAGTGCGTTCCAATTTACCGTTTAGACAGCTTCGTTGCCGTCTTCGCGGACAGTACGCCATGTTAAGCCCCGTTCCAATTCGAACGAAGCAGTCAAAGAAGACTGCTTCGAGGAGACAGCATCGAAGTCAGCAACGATGCAGGCTACCTTCCTGTCTAAACTAATAAGTGATGCCAGCGCCATCTTTTTGCGTATTAATGTTAAAACAAAAGCACTTGTTCCTTTATTTAAATATTTAGTAAAAGTTACTAGTGGTGAAGATGGCTTTGTTTAATTTTTTAATTACGTAACATTTGTAATAACAACGGTAATAATAGTGACGAAACTTGCGGCTTGCGCAACTCAACATGTCTGCTATGACGCTGTGGTCTGCGCTGGTGTTGCGCTTGCGACCGCGGCGCCGTTCCAATTTTATTCCTTTAGACGTCTAGTTAGACTGCTTCGTAGGCTGTCTACGAAGCTGTCCGCGAATTGGAACGCAGCCTTAGGGTTGTTCGTTTTCGGGTTTTATACTTTAACCCGAAACATTTTTCTGCCGCGATAACACAATATTTCACTGCCCTCCTACCCGTCATAGAAATTACACCAGTTCACCTTTGCCGAAGTTACCCGCCAGTACACACACAAGACAGCCGCCGACCCGCAAATCATGCTCAGCTGCAGATTTCGCTGCACATTCCACTTTCATGTTTTACCGATCCCTATGACAGAGGAATCAACCAGTTTTTTTTTCTGAGTTCTCAACACGCTCGGGCACGTACAAAACACTCAACCAGACTGAATCGAACGGATCTGGCAGATCAGAACTACCGAACTGTGCGCCGCAGTTATTGGCGGTCGTGGCGTAATCTGCGTGACGGGAAGAGCAGGATGTCAGGGACGCCGCTCATGCGACCGGTGCGTGAAAGTCTCTCTTTTATTTTTGCGCATTGAGAAGTCAACCGGCCTAATCGACGGGGGGTTATGCGGCCAAGTCCACCAAGCACAGGTTTTGGGAGGTGTGTCGTGGGGGGCTATGCGGCACCAGAATGTCGGCGGTTCAGCTCATTCGGGTGGAGCAAGAAGGTTATTACAAAAATAAGGCGTTATTTTATTTTTTCTGTACAGTTATTTTGCTTTATTCATATACAGCGTAGGCGAGTTAGATGATGTGACTTTGGTACTTTTTTTGCAACAACAAATGCGAATTTCTAATTAAAATGAGTATTGCTATCCTTTTATACCTACTGATGTGTGCCTAAAATTTATCTCGGTCTCTTTTTTGTCAAACCGCATTGCTAGTAGATGTGTGCGTTCTTAGTCCCTACGTACCTTATACCGAGTCTAGAAAATATCGTGGCCAGAGTAATTTTTGCAAAGACACGGTGCGCCTGGAAAAATAAGCAAAATAATTCAGGCCAAAGGGATCTGACAAAAGAAGCGTTCCGGGCGTTCCCCAAGAGATCATTCGCCTAGAAAATTGTGCTTTACACATCGCAGTTTGTTTATTTGTGACACTTTGAGCTTTTTATTGCTTCTATTCGGTTGCCAAGCTTTTCAAACCGTCACACCTTCTCCACGAATCAAAAGTCTTCCTCTCGGTTGCAGTATGTTTTTGTTTTAATTCAAAGCATTTCTACGTGAACCTCGCGTTTGAGTAGCGCAAGAAAGATTATCCTTTAAAACTGACTGCAGTTCCTACAATTACTGAGTTTGAATGCAGGCCGCAAAACAGGACTGCAGATGTTACAGCACTTCGATGCACACGGGAGGTGAGAAAAAGCTGATACCATAGCGGTCACAACGAAAATAACGTTGATGGGAATGGCAATTGTTTACGCACAGTGGCAGCCCTTTCGTAGACCCTCAATGAACTTCGATCAATCAAATGTTTCGCCTCTTCCCTCTCTTCCGGTTTCTCTTCCTACCTCCTTTCCCCCCAACATTGCTGTGTTTACCTCCGTTCGGGACAATGACCGCTCGGATTGCCCGACGGAAGGGGGGGGGGGGGGCGCCGAAACCGACGCGCGCCTCTATGCGATCAGCGTTTATTTACTTATACACGAATCCATTACGGAGTGTGCCGCCTCGTGTAAACATTGGGATACATGACAGCCGTCTTCCCGTTTCCGGTGTTCGGGCGTGGCACGGAGCGGCAGAGCGGAACGTGAGCTCGATAACAGAGTTTACGCTAGACTAGAGATGTGAGCGCTTGGAAAAAAATCGAACACTTCGAAAGAAAAAACAAGTATTTTTCGTTTTTTTTTCAAACAGGATAACATTGAAAAAACAAACGGAAATTCTCCAAGGAAAATAGTTGTGAGGCGAGATCTTCAAGGCCGGAGAGTCTTTCTGAAATCAATGCCTTGACGGGAAATCGTGCACAGATATTGAGAGCCGAAGCTCTGGGACTTTCGTAATGCAGCATGTAACAATATTATTCTTTTCATTGGTTGGGGAAAAATTCATCGGGAACTTCAGTTTTTTTACGCCATTTGAACGAGAAAGTCAGCGGTTATTGAAGGCTTCACTGCTGAATGTTGCTTGCGGTGCCGTCACGTTACATGCGGCACGCAGCGTTCCGCAGCGAAGTTCTGCTCCGCAGCGAAGTATCGAAGTATGCTTCGCAGCGAAGTATCGAAGCGCAACGGAAGACGAGGGCCAGAAACACAGAAGACGAAGCGCTCTGTGTGTCGTCTTCTGTGTATCTGTCCCTCGCCTTCTGCTGCGCTACGATACTTCGCTATGTATACCAGCTCGCCCAAACGAATACTCTGCTGAATCTTGTTCCACCCTGCCTCGGTACCGGCTTGGCGCCCCAGTTACCACGTTTCGATGCTGCTCTGGCGACCCGGGTTCAAATCCCGCTCGAGCCCAGATGTGTTTTAACAGCAGAGCTATCTAGGCCGGCACAAATCTGTCCGGCGTAAACGGAAAACCTCGTGCGCACGTGAATGCGTGCCTCACGGCCGCCGCCCGGCGTCGTCCAGGCTTACGCGTGTGCTTACGCCACAGGAGGAGCTCCCGCCATTGTCGTCGTCATCGCGTAGCGACCGGCGCCCCACGGGTTCGCCCCGCGGAAGACGATGATGACGAATCTGCCAAGACATCCTTTCACAATCCATGCGTGGTGTGGAGACTGCCATCGGACCACCTGACGAAGAAGGAGGAGGTCTATCGAGGCGAGGACGCGCTCCTAGAGACTTTGCCCTACACGGCTGTGCCGTCGGAAGACGACGACGAAAGAGATGACGACGATTGATACTGAATAAAACACTGTACGTACTTGTCTGTTCTCTGCTTTTCAGTACCGTCCAAAACGATTTCGCACTGCTGGGATCCGCCTTCTCCCTCTGAACTGGGATTCGCTGTAAGTACAAGGAGTAGCTAGGTCGACCACCAGCTCTGGTGGTTCTCCAGCCTTGCACCACTAGTGCAAGCTGAGCCAGTTTGTATGTATATTAGGTGCGGAGCACCTTAGGACTGCACAATGTCTGTCCGCGTCCGTGCGCATAGCATTTACAATCGCAAAGAAATCACACAGGCACCGGCAGGATTCGAGCCTGTGTCTGGTAGACCAGACAGAGTGAGCGAGCCAATCGGTTTACCCATTGGGCTACGACCGTGAGTTAGTACCCGAGAGTCAAACGGCTTATTCCCGTGCCTGTAATGGTGCGAAGTAACTTAGGAGCTCCCAATGTCCGTCCGTGTCATCCGTGCGTGCACCACCATCAAGCGAAATTCAACGAAATTCGATTTGAGCCGTGAGTTCCAGTTTCATTTAGGAAATAATCAAGGTGCAACTCAAAGCTCAAATCGAATTACGGTCGGGGCGCAAATCGGATATCACCCGGGGCGCAACTTGGATGTAATTTCAAGTCCCCTTACTCCACACCCTCGCCATCATCCACGGAGTGGAGATGCTGCCATTTTTTTTAACTTATTTTCTTTTTACAGCGGCCGTAAATTGGTACCATTCGTGCAGTCGCCAGCAACTGCGGTCACTTTTCGCCTTCTCTGGAACATCAAATGCTTTCGCCTTAAGAAGCATGTCGAGCTTTTCTTGAGCTCTGCGGCACCGCGTTTTCTTAATTTTTAATATTTTTCGGGAAAGAAACATGAACGAAAGCAGTTTTTTCCCCAACCTAACATTTTTTGAACACTTACATCTCTACGCTAGACACCCTCAAGTGTTGTTGTTGTGGTAGCATTGTTGTCGTGGTTGTCGTGGTTGTTGTACGGTAAGGAAAATGTCTGACACTGTAAAGAGCAAGTAAAAAAACGAATGCCGGTACAGTAACCTTGTTCCAGATTCCTGTCACTAGGCATCTATTGCATCATGATAGTGTTCTGTGTTGGGCAATACGGATCGGCCTGCCATCAGTTAGGATAAGATTGACGTATGAGAGAAAGCAACGTGATAATTGAAATATTGGCGGACGATTACTATACTCCTTAACGAAAAATTTCAGCGCAACACGTACAGCAGTCGTCTTGGTAATGGCACATAGCTCCTGCGTCTGAGGAAGTGATCGCCTGATCAGCGAACGCATGACGGCGTGCGCTGTACTCTCGCGTTCTGTCGTAGTGCGTCGCCGCCGGTGAGCATGTCCGCGCCGCCTAGGTATACCTCCCTCCCCTAACACTTCGCTATAGTTTCCTCCTCCGGGTTCCTGATCGTTTTATCTTCGGGGTCCTCGTCGTTCGCTCGCTCACAACAGGGCCGGCAGCGGCGCGAAAGTTCCAGTGTTGTACGGAACGGCGTTACAAGGAACGGCGTTCCTGGAACTAGTTCCTTTTTGGAGGAGCGGAGGAACGCCACCGTTCCATTCAGGGTCGGTGGAACTGTAACGGTAACTCGTTACGTTTTTGAAGGAACGCCAGGAACGGCGTTCCTGCCGTTACATCGCTAGGATTTGGCTGTTTTTGATTGCAAGGCTCGAGTACAAAAATCCACAAAGTGCTACTGCGTTTCTCTTCCTACAAGATGGTCAGTTTGCCCGCCCTTCAGCCGTACGTGCTTTCTCGAAGGTCAAAGGCAGAAGAATAACCACGCAGCAGGCCGCAGCTGGTGCTTGCTTTCATGCTGGTTGCTTACGCGGCGTTCGACAGGTGAATAGCGTAGCCGCGAGAATGCTTTTCACCCTTCATCGTTTGTCTGGGGAGGCCAGAATGCACGTCTGGCCCATATAATTGTTCCCTGGCGGGGAAAGAATAGAGAGTTAGAAGTCCGTCCGTTCTGTCGTATGTGTTGTTACTGGATTGACCGTGACCCGGCTGGGCACTTGGGCATTCGTCGCGGTAGGGGGATTAGTTCCGTGGGCCTGCCTTCGCCATGTCCGTGCCTCCGCACCCTTCCTACTCGCCCTTCCGCGCGCTCAGGAGCATACCGGTACCGGACAACCCGGTAACAACGTAGCCAACGAAACGGACGGACTGCTAAACGGGATCCGGACATTTCGGTGTCAGAAATTTCGGTCCAGGACGTTTCGGTGTGGACATTTCTGTGCACGGAGATTTTGGTGCACGAAGTCTTGTCCCAGACATTTTGAGTGAGGGGATGCCCGAGGCATTCTTTGTACATTTTAGCTTTAATATTGTAATTTCGTCACTTGATATGATTTTACGTTCGAGACTTGTGCTTGCGCCGCCGTTCGTGGAAACGAACGCTAAACCCTGGCGGAGCATCGCCACGTGAAACCCAATTTCTGTAGCAGATGGTAAAAATTAACGTTGTTAATTTGGATCCGTTCAACCATTTTTTATTATTTTAACATTCATGTGAACAACCCTAATTCTTTAAGTGTTACCAAAGCGCTTTCCTTTCACTTCACCCAACGGTGCAAGACGCTGCTGCTTTTAGTCTATTCATCCCCCCCCAGCAAAACTTCCGCGAAAAAACAACAGAAAAACTAGGTCGATTAGGCGCGTGTGCATTTCGTTTTAATTATTCTCTCAATCAATCTCGCCTTCGTTGCATTCGGTGTCAGTTCTACTTAAAACTAACAAACCAACGATCGCACTTACGGTGGCGTTACTTAGGGGAGGGAAAGCTGAGCCCCGCCGGCAATCATCCCCCTAAGTAGAGAGAGAGGGGTGTCAGTTGTGCTTCACCATTGCGTCGACTGGACTTCGAAAACTTGAAGACGACTGTTGCCGCTCTCGTCACACTAGCCTATTCATTTTTTTTGCTCCTTATAATGGGAGGAAGCGATGTATACCTGGGGTGTCCATGATATGCGCGGCTTGATGTGTTAATTCCCAAGGGGGCGACTGAAGGCGCAGAAAGAGCGATTCCTGGAGAGGGGGCGCCGTCGATATGACCGCGACGCGCGGAAGGGCGTAGCCAGCAAACGATAGTGGCCATTGTGTTCTCGCGGCTTTTTGGGTGGCTTTTTGTGTACATTATAGAGGTTTCGTGCGCCCATGGTGAATGTAAAGCTTTTTCTCTGCTTTAAACACGAAGTGGGCTATGTCATTTTTCTGAATGTATCACCCAATTCCTGCAAAAGCCTCCACTAAGAGGCTAGCAGTATGTTCTAAATAAAAAATAAAAAATCACTGCGGTGACGCTTCCGAGACCGTGAACTCCACCACGCCAGTAGGATTTTCAGGGGAAACCGAAAATAATATGGCTGAAAAAGAAATCTGGTCGAGATTCAAGCGTAGAGGCGGGGGTGGGGGGCTGCCACGACAAAGTGCTAAAATGTGGTGAATGTAGGCATGTAAACATTAAACGAAGGTTGGTTGTCCCGAACACAATGGGTGAAATTTGTATGCACATCCGGTACGCGCTTAATCAGCAGTTAGGACATTAGAACCTGCGGCTGTTTTCCCAAAGGCCCGTTTTTCCTCCCCGACAATATCCTAGACCAGTGTTCGCGAATTCATTTTAGCAAGGCAGCCCAGCCTACGTAATACTCTTCATAAGGTTTTCTTCATTCGGGGGGCTAGCTAATGGTTGTTACTTTTTAGATATTGAGAGTGTGCATATCATTTATGTAATTTGAGGGTGTGTTATTTAAAAAATACAAAAGAGGCGGTAGACCATCGTAAACACTGGTAATTGTCTTAGCTAAAAAAGAGCGAATATAAATTAACAACCTGTCTTAAATTTAAAAAAACACTTGTGCTAAAGAATTCAATCAGCTGCATAACAGGTGTCCCCAGGAAGAGGTAATAAACAAAAATATATAAATGTAGAATTTCTAAAAATACCTGGCAAAAATCGAACATGGCATCAATCAAAAAAATAAATTCACTGCTCCAGATTGTTGTCCATAACTCACATTAAGCGGAAATAAAAAATAACAGCTGTCGCAAACAGGCAAGCACCGGATAATTTGGTCGCCGAAATGTCCGTACACCGAAATGTCCGTACACCGGAATGTGCGTGCACCGAAACGCCCGTACACCGATATGTCCGTACACCGATATGTCCGTACACCGAAATTTCCGCACCGAAATACCCTGCACCGAAATGTCCTCGAGCCGTGTGGAGTTTGTCTGGTGCTCCCTGAAAAAATTCGCCTAGAAGCGTTTTTTTTATTATCTTTATCTCCAGATAATCTGATGCCGGCGGTGTTAATATTCGTATAATATACGTAGTTCGATGTGAGTTTTAAATGTCTCACTTAATTTCGACCCAGGATTATCCGACACTATATTTTAATTTAAAAACCTAATTGTAACGTAATGTAACGACACGTTCCAATTTTCGAAGTGGAACTGGAACGCGTTCCTTTCGCAATAAAGGAACTCGTAACGGGAACTCGTTTCAAAATTGGCAGGGAACGAGGAACGAGCTTTCGTTCCTATTTTGGAGGAACGTGTACATCACTGCGCGAAACCACTGGAGCCGCCGCTGATGTGATCAGATTTGCACTTCTTACTTGGGGGTGGCGCTGCGATCGCCGAAGGAAGAGGACGTGCTCACATCGGCTCCGGCTTTTATGCTAATTTTCGCAACGCTAATTAACAGTTAACGCTGTATATTCAGTACCAATGTGTCCGTGAAGGTGCGGGGCATCGCCCGGTACCAGATTCGACCAAGCGGTAGGTCCATTTTAAGGAATAAGAGGACTTTATTCCCGCGGCAGCGGCAACCCGCCGCCAGGCCTAACCGAGTGGCCGAGGGGTACGGCCGCTAAGCCTGCCTAGGCGGGCTAGGCCTAACGCCGGCGTTGCGATGGAACAAGGCGACAGCGTGGAGATGGAGACGACGACGTCATCACCGGAAATGCCCGCGACCCCAGGCCCCAGCAACAGTGACGGGCAAGTGCGCATCGCAGTCCAGGGTGAGGAAATCACCCCAGAAGAGTTCAACGAAAGCCACGGGTGGTCACACGTGGGCAGGAGAGTAAGAACCGCGGCGAGCAGTGAAAGCGCAAACGGTAACACTCGACAGCCTCGACCTAAAACAAGAGAGAATGCCGGAAGGAAGACGATCGCGACGACGACGAGGGCAGCGAGGATGCCGAACACGCTACCGAGAGAGGAAATCAAGATAATCGTAAGGCCACGAGGAGGGCTGAACATCGCAAAGGCGCGAACGGTCACCGTCGCCTCGGCAATCATGGCGGCGGCAAGGGTTCCGAGAGAAGAAGGCGCGGCGGACACCTTTTGCCCCAACTTCCACCAAAACATCATGTTGGTGAGTACACCCGACGAGGAGAGAGCTCTGTCCTACGCCAAGATCCAAGCCATACGAATCGGAGACAAGATGCACGAAGTAGGCGCTTATCAAACCACGCCAGACGGCAACGTTAAGGGAGTCATACGCGGCATTCCCGTCGAAGACACCCCCGCAGAAATCGACCGAAGCATCGTCAACCCAAGGAACCCGCTGGCGAGAGGAGCGCAGAGAATCGGCAACTCGACGACGGTCATTGTGGTCTTTGAAGGCCAAAAGGTCCCAAACTACGTACGCTACGGCCCGGTACTCACGCGATGCAGCCTATACCGCAAGCACTTCGATGTCTGCAAGCAGTGCGGCAAGGTAGTTCATAGAAGGGACGTCCGCCCCAACCCGGATGGGTGTGCTTCAACTGCGGAACGGTCAACCCGACGGAAAATCACGAAAGCGAATGCAACCCGAACTGCAAGCTGTGCGGAGGGAAGCACCCAGCGGGTGGCAGGGAGTGTAAAAACAAGTACAAGACCCCCTACGTAGTGACTAGGAGACAATGGGAACGCAAGATGGCGGAACAACAGGAGAGACAGCAGCTGGCCCCGAGCGAGTTCCCGCCGTTGATGACATCAAGAGAAAGGAGCGCAGCGGGCAGCCGAGAATCGCGGTCGATAGCTAATAAAAGTGCGGACCGAAAACTAGACCGCAGTGCGAGTCGCCAGCGCCAATACCAATCCCAGGACCGAGTCAGCTGGGCGGCAAAAACGGAGGCACCCAAAAGGTCGCAGCAGCAAAGTCGCCGCCCGGATAGCTGCACGAGAAACCAAGGAGAGAGCGAAATGTTGCGAGCCCTCAAAGAAAACGACGCGTGGAGAAAGAGATACGCGGAGCTCGAGGCAAAGATCAACAAGATCAACAGGGACATAGAAGAGAACCGGAGAAAGATGGACGCCCAATTACAGCAACAGCAACAGCAAACGCAGCAACAGCAACCACAGCAACAGGAACCGACAGCAGCAACAACAACGAAGGAGGAAACAGAAATGGAAATGGACCCGACAGCGACAGCAGCGGTTGGACCGGCACCAAAGAGAAGAGCATTCGAAAATCTCAAGGAGCGCAAGCTCAGCGACAGAATCGACAACCTGGAAGACAGATTCAACCGATTTGAAGAATACAGCCGTGCGTCCTTCCAGGCATTTAATGATCGACTAGCGACACTAGAGCAAATGTGCCAACAACTAATGACGACAGTACAAGGACTAACAGTACAAATAGCGAACCTCCAGCAAGCATGGACAGGACAACAACCGCAGCACCAGCAACAGCAGTGAGAGGCCTCCTGGCCTGGCACTGGAACTGCAACGGATACGATCCAAAGAAAGCGACACTGCAACAACACCTGATACAAGTAACGAGAAGGCCGGACATCATCATGCTGCAGGAAACCCGTGCCGAAAACGTCCGACTTCCGGGCTACCGATCCGTTGCCAGTCGACCCAAAGACCGGGGAACGGCCAGGAGGGGTGGGGGGGGAGTTTGCACCATGGTGAAGAACGGCATCACGTTTGTCGAGCACGAGCTTCTCAACAATAGCATGATAGAGCACACAATGGTGGAAGTGGTAACGGGAAAGAAGAAGAAGGAAAGCACGTACATAGCAAACGTATACAGTAGTCCGTCGCACGGGAAGCAGAAATTCAAAGCTCTACTGCACAAGGCGAGCAAGATCGCGGGACCGGACAACAGATTGATAATATGTGGAGACTTCAACGCACAGAATCAAGCGTGGGGGTACCAAAGGACATTAGCAAAGGGCAGAGACTTGCTGCAAGATTCCACGGACCTGGGACTAAATCTAATCACGGACCCGACTCAGCCCACAAGAACCGGCAACTCGGTCACCAGAGACACAACGCCGGACCTCACTTTCGTTAGAAAGGGCAAAAACGACAGGGCAGACTTCGAGTGGCGCAACACGGGAAACAACCTGGGCAGCGACCACTACATCGTGGAAGTCACGATCCCGATCCGGTGCAACGGAGGGAATACAGAGGCCACCGAAAGCACCGACACACGGATTGGGACGCCTTCCGAAAGCTGCTACCCACCGAGCAGACGGACATCACGGACATAGAGGAGTGGACAAACGAAATCAGGGAGAAGGAAAAGGAAGCCACCAGAACCATCGAGACAGAAGACAACGTCGGTAGAATCGACAGCCGACTGGCCCACCTCATCGAAGCCAAACAATCGATACAGGCATGGTGGAAGACGCAGCGAACCAACAGGAAACTGCGCAAGAAGGTGGCCGAACTAAACAGGGAGATAGAAGCCCACAGCAGGGTGCTGTGCACCCAACAATGGAACGAAGTGTGCAACGAGGCGGACAGCCAGATGCACTGCGGCAAGACGTGGAGCATGCTGAAAAGCCTCTTAGACGATAGTGCAACCAAATCCCACCAGCATGACAACCTGGCCCGAATCATCCACAAAGCCAGAAAAGAGCACGGGGAAGACGAGACAAAGAGGAGAATCAACAAAAGTACCTACCGACCGCACCCACCGAGGCGCACCCGGAATACCAGGGGGAACAGAACGAGTGGCTGGACCGGGACATTGAGGTGTGGGAGGTCAGGGCCACCCTACAAGATTTGAACACAAAGTCGGCCGCGGGACCCGACCGCGTCACAAATAGGGCACTCAAAAATCTAAACGAAACGGCCATCGAGAACCTCACGGCCTACTTCAACAAGTGCTGGCGCGCAGGGTCGCTGCCCCGACAATGGAAGACGGCCAAGACCATCTTAATCCCAAAGCCAGGCAAACCTCCCGGCATCGAGAACCTCAGACCAATCTCGTTGACGTCCTGCGTAGGCAAGGTGCTAGAACACGTCCTCCTGAACAGATGGCAGAGGTACTTAGAAGACAGAGGGCTCTACCCCAACACCATCATTGGGTTCAGGAATAAGCTCGGCACCCAAGACGCCATGATTCAATTAAAGCACGATATTCTCGACGACACAACGGGAACGAGAAACAACAAGGCCATACTGGGCCTGGATCTCCAGAGCGCCTTCGACCAAGTGAGGCACTCCGCGATCCTGGCGCAAGTGGCGAAGCTAAACATGGGCCGCAGGACGTATGCGTACATCAAAGATTTCCTGACGAACAGAACCACTGAGATCAACGCCGGTGACCTGCGGCTACCCGAGAAGCTGCTGGGCAGCGTCGGAACCCCCACAAGGCTCGGTCAACTCACCATTACTATTCAATCTGGTAATGATCGGGGTGGCCGAGAGACTCTCGCGAGTCGCGGGGGTTCGACACACCATATACGCCGACGACGTGACGCTGTGGGTACCGGGGGGGAGTGACGGGTACATCGAGAGCACGCTGCAAGAAGCAGTCGAGGCCATCGAAGAGCAACTAGACGGGTCCGGCTTTATCTGCTCCCCACGCAAGTCCGAGCTACTGGTGATTCCACCAAAGAGGTCAACCGGAAGGACAAAGGGAGACAAATCCGAGAGAGAGAGAGACAAGATCAGGATCAAGACGAGAAGCGGCCTCACGATCCCTGAGGTCGAGAAGATTCGGGTACTCGGCATGCTAATCGAACGGAAGTGGGTGAACGGAGAGACGGTCAACCGAGTGACGGCCAAAGTGTACGCGGCCATACCACTCATAAAGAGAGTATCAAACAAGAAAAAAGGAATGAAGGAGGAGAGCCTCATGAGACTCGTACAGTCCTTCGCAATAAGCCACGTAACGTACGTGGCAGCATTCCACAACTGGAGGCAATGCGAGCGGAACAAAATCAACGTGCTGATACGCAAGGCGTACAAGGCGGCACTCGGGCTCATCGACGGCACGAGCACGGAGAAACTCCTGGCCCTCGGCGTGAACAACACGCTGCAAGAAAAAGCAGAGGCGCAAAGAACGGCGCAGCTCGCGCGCCTTACAGAAACAAGAACAGGAAGACAAGTACTAAGGAACCTGGGCATAAGCCTGAGGGAACAAAATAGAACAGAAGAGACAATCCCAGAAGACATCAGCAGAAGGCTACGAGTACACCCAATACCGAGAAACATGAATCCAGAATACAACAGGGAAAGGCGAGAGGCGAGAGCCAGGGCACTCATCGACCTCCACGCCAGGGACGAGGGAGCCGTATACGTGGACGCGGCCGAATACCCGGGAGACGAGAAAGCCTACGCAGCAGTCGTCCAAACCACGACAGGGACAACTAAGGCAGCAGCAAGCGTGCGCACACGGAAGGCGCATCGGGCAGAGGAGGTGGCCATCGCCCTGGCCATCGCCGACACCGAGTGCATGACCATACTCAGTGACTCCAGAACGGCAGTACGCAACTACGCCAGGGGAAGAGTGAGCAGCGAAGCCGCGCGAATACTGAGAGCGACAAAAATCGAGAGCCGCCGCGTGGCGATCAAATGGTTCCCTGCACACATGGGCGAAGACTTATCGGAAAGAGGGTACGCAAACCACAACGAGACGGCGAACGCCGTGGCGTGAGGCCTCACTAACCACGCTGCGGCAACTGCCGCCGTCGATCCAACGTGGTGGTGGGAGACCAAAGACAACATGACCACATACAACAAGATAACGAAGTGGTACAGACACAAGAGGAGAACGATGCCACCGCCCCACCCGGGCCTGACCAGGGAGGAAGCGGTACTATATCGGCAACTCCAGACGGGGACGCTACCCACCCCAGCCCTAATGAAGCACGTGTGCCCGGACGTGTACACGAGTGACCTATGCCGCACATGCCAGAAGGAGAGAGCCACAGCGGCTCACGTCCTATGGGACTGCAGCAAAAATCTACACGAAGCGGCAACGAGGAAGACGATCCCGCCGCTGCTAGAAGCAGCGACGAGGAGCTACGACAGGGAGACCCAGATCCAGGCCGTCCAGCAGGTCTCGGCCGCACTCGAAAGGCAGCGACCCAGCGAACCCGAGGGAAGACTGCCGCTCCAGACCAGGGGCAGGCGTGGTCGACCCGAGGAAGTAGCGGGGCCGCGGCCAAAGTAGAGGCGACACCAACCGAGACGACGTCAAGGCCGCGTCGCGGCGAAGTACCCTAACAAGACCAGGGCGACAAGCCGCCTGCAGGCACTATCAATAAAGTTGTCGTACCGTACCATAGATAGGATGTCAATCCGGGTCTCCAGAGTATAAGGCCAATCCACTACCACTGAGCACGCTGTCAGCGGTTATTGTTGTTGAGTAGCGTTTATTGGAGCGAAAAAACTAAAGCTCGGTCACATATTTCTTTTGAAGCGGTGCAGTAAAAATTTAAGCGGTGGAGTAATACGTGCAACGTGACAAGTGCACGTGCCGGCGTATGTGTAGAATAGAACTGACCCTCAGCCGCGCAGAAATCTCGATCTCTGGAAGCTATGGCGGGTGTCACCAGGTTTCATATTGAAGTATTTCGCGCCAATTAAAAGACGAAGAAACGACAGCACGCCGCCAAGAAAGAGATGTGAACAGAGGATAGTTGTAAAGAAGTTGGTGAACGTAATTCCCAACAAAGGACGAAAAACGAAGAGAGAGAGAGAGAGAGAGAGAGAAAGTTGTTTAAGACTGACCCTATCGGGATGGAAGCAGTCATCCGGACTTCCCCGGAAGAAAGTGGTCATTAGCCCGTGGGCCCTACGGCCTCTTACGACGGTTGCACGAGTTGTGGCTGTGAGTCGAGGTAACCCGGGGTACTTATAAGGAACGTGCTCAAGCCACGTGTATACCTAAGTGCCCGAAGAATTATTTTTTTCCGCGACCGACAGTGGATTGAGCTCATACAGCCTTCCGCGAGCCTGTCAGGGAGAGAGGAAGCATATATGATTCATTCCTACGCCTACGAAACGTAGATACTCGGCGGTATCTGCGACATTCGCTATGCCGACTGAGTCGACGCTGCCGGTTGGTATACCTGAATCTAATTCAATCCCACAAGACACAACATGACTACTTGGCAAGCACCAGGTTTACAAAGAGGACACGCATGTGGTAGACCGCCTTAGACGTGACCGTAGTATTCGGGTAAATCTTTTGGTGAGAAGGGTTGCCGTTGTTTAGGCCGGCATGAAGACCTAAAAACAGCCTTGGCCTCATGAAAATAGTTGAATAACGGCACTCTGGTCTCTGAGCGAATATATCTATTTAGCTAATATATCTACTAAGCGAATATATCCTCTAACCAAATATATCTACTTAGGCCAAGTAGTTACCCCGGATGCCAACCATGAGACAGATATGATTAAAAGGATAAGAATGGAGTGGATCGAGTACATTCGGCAGGCATTCTGGGGTGGTGGTGGCTGTGGTTTACGACAAGAAAAGTAAAGGAAATGCACTGGGGTTATTTTGAGCTCGGCAGGGAGCTCACATGCATACAACCCAGTGCAGGGTTAGGGAAGTAGAGGGGGAGTGATAGGATAAAGTAGAGAGAGAGAAAGCTATTAAGAGAGCTGTCAGTCCTAGGAAACTGTCATTCCGGGCACATCAGCTAATCACTGCACTCCGGGCTACAGCGGCTGCGTGAGGCTGGTCGTCTCCAGGTAATGGAGCAAATGGGCGAAGACTTCCTGTTGGGTTGTCGCAGGCCCCTTCGGGAACAGAAGGTCCTCCATGCCGGCGCTCGGAAGGCCTCCACGCTGGAGCGCTCGGTGGAGCTCTGCTCTCGGCCCCGCGTGGTGGGGGCAGAAGCAGGGTAGGTGCTTCAGCGTCTGCAGTTCGGAACAGTCCAGACATGTAGGGGAGTCCTTGCGCCCATGTCGGTGCAAACGCTACGCCACGTTGCAGCAGTCGAGCCACATGCGGAGAAGGCAGCTGGCGTCCCTGCTGATGCGGGCGGGCAACGGTCGGGGCGCCAGGCCGCTCACGACCCGAGGGTAGGGGTGCATCATCTGCACCATGCGGGCCAGGGCGGTGCGGGCCTTGTCAAACGCGGTGACGTCTTGGGAGACTGGGGTGCCCTCCTGGTGGGCCTCCCTGGCTCGGGCGTCAGTGTCTTTGTTGCCCCAGATGCCCCTAAGGCCTGGCAGCCAGTGGAGCCGCAGTTTGCAGCCTCGGGAGGCCACAGTGCGCAGCTTGGTTGCAAGGGAGTGCTCCGGGTAGCCGCTGCTGTTGGTGTGCTGATCGGCGCGTGCAACAGCAGCAGGGCAGTCCTGGAGTAGGTGAGGATGATCGCCAAGGGTGGCTCTGGGGCCTCCTCTTGAGTAGGAGGTCGGCTTCCAGGTGCAACGCTGCCAGTTCCGCCCGTGTGAAGGAAGTGGGGAAGGGCAGGCGGCAGCTCCATCTGGCTCCCAGCTCAGGCACCACGCATGCAGCCGCCCCCTCGCACGTGCTGCGCTTGACGGAGCCGTCCGTGAAGAGATGCAGGTAGCTGCTCAGCTCATCCTGCAGCAGGGCAGCCGCTTCGTGGCGGACGGCCTGGGGTGGTGTGGTCCACTTGTTGCGGACGCCGCGGAGGGTCGTGGTGATCTGCACGGCCTCCCCGATGTCTGGTGTTAGCGGCGCCAGGCGGGGTCGGTTTGTAACCTCGATGCCCTCCTCGAAGATGGTGAGCAGCGCTTTCATGTGCGAGTTGGACCGGCTGCGGAACCTATAGAGGAGCGCAGCCCCGCCGCGTGCGGTCAGCAGGCGCTGGATGTTCCGCAGCCCCGTCTGCAAGGCCCGCATCTCGAAGGGCCAGGTTCCCGCTTCGGTGTACGTTCCCGCCACCTGGGACGTGGAGGGGAGGTCCAGGCAAAGGCCGATGGCGCGGCGCTGATCGGTATCCAGCTCCTGCCAGCGTCCAGTTCCCAGGTAGGCGAGTGGAAGCGCGTACAGCACAGCCGCTGAGGACATGCCGTGGAACATGGGCTGCGCCACTTAGTGTGAGCTGCCATTGCCTCGAGCCAGAAGCTGCCGAACCCCATGGAGCACGCGTGCACAGACAGCTGTCAGCCATGTGAGTCGGCAGTCAATGAGCAGCCCCAGGTAATTCCCGGTCAGCCGCCAGGGAAGAGGCCTTCTGTTGAGTGTGATGGGCGGTGTTGCCCGTCGAGCCCTGCCTGCTCCCGGGTGCAGCATAAGGGCCTGCGTTTTGGCCTCCGACAGCTGCAGGCCACGGCTCTCGAGGAATACTCCAACTGCTCCCAGAGCCTCCTGGAGTCACGCCTTGACTGTGTGGCAGTCTTTTGTGGGGCCGTGGGTCCGGAGTGCCACGTCGTCAGCGTACACCGCCACCTCCCCTGGGTGTCGCAAGCCTGGAGGGAGGCAGTCGGGGAGAGGAGCCAGCACCAAGTTGAAAAGGAACGGGCTCAGCACGCTTCCTTGGGGCACCCCCGAGCGGACGTCTCGAAGACTGCAGGTCGCCCGGACGACCTTCACCCGCAGGGTCCGGTAACGCAGGAACGCCCGGATGTAGCCTCCTAGGCGCCCGACAACACCCATGCCATTCAGGGCTTCCAGGATGGCCCCGTGGGCGAGCGGGTCGAATGCCGACCGCACATCCAGAATGAGCAGGAAGGCCACCTCCTTGCCGTGGTGGGCCTGTTCGAGCATAGAAATGACGTGTCCCAGGGAGTCAGCCGTGCGGCGGTGCCGCCTGATGCCGCTTTGCTGCTCCCGGAAGACGGCGCTGTGGTCCGCGACATAACCTTCCCAGCGGCCGACGTCAGATAATGAATGGCAGCCTACCATTGTCCCTGAAGAGGAAAGTGTATAAAAGCTGCATCTTACAGGTACTCACCTACGGGGCGGAAACTTGGAGGCTCACTAAAAGGGTTCAACATACATTGAGGACGACTGAGCGAGCAGTGGAACGGAAGATGATAGATGTAACGTTAAAGGACAAGAAGAGAGCGGAATAGGTGAGGGAACAAACGCGTGTTAAGGACATATTAATGAAAATTAAGAACAAGGATTGGGCGGGTGCAGGGCATGAATGCATACGCAAGATAACCATTGATCAATAAGCATAAGAGTGGATTTTTAGAGAAGGCAAGTGTGGCAGGGGACGGCAGAACGTTACATGGACAGATGAGGCCAATAAGTTTGTGGGGATAAATTGGTCGCAGTTAACACAGGACCGGGATAATTGGAGATTTATCGGAGAGGCCTTTGCCCTGCAGTAGGTGCAGACAGGCTGTTGCTGCTGATGATGATGAGGATGGGAAGGACTCTGATCTTATCTGCTCTGTCTGTCTGTCTGTCTGTCTGTCTGTCTGTCTGTCTGTCTGTCTGTCCGTCTGTCTGTCTGTCTGTGCCTGGGCGCCCTTACATGCGTGTGTTCGCATGGGTCGCATAGGGAGGCAGTTTATGAGGACACCCGCTTCGGCCTCAAAAGTGTGGGAGGTTCAATTTCAGTACGCTTTTGCACAGATTGAAGCACACGCACATCAACATTCTTTGCGTGTGTGTATGTCAGCCCCTATGAGTGAGTGAGTGAGTGAGTGAGTGAGTGAGTGAGTGAGTGAGTGAGTGAGTGAGTGAGTGAGTGAGTGAGTGAGTGAGTGAGTGAGTGAGTGAGTGAGTGAGTGAGTGGGCGAGTGAGTGAGTGAGTGAGTGAGTGAGTGAGTGAGTGAGTGAGTGGAGTCCAAAAAATTCCTCGATGTCCCCACTTACAGGAAGCGTATATAAGACTGCTCCTGCACTTGAACTTCGCTGGTGGAGTGTGCTGAATAGGCGGTCTAATTCTTTCGTTACACCCTTACTTTTATAGTCGCATCATTAGAGGGCTCATACACTATTCTTTCGTGCGCCCGCAAAATTATTGAGAAGAGGCAGCCGCGGTTAGAATAGGCTGTATTTACACCATTTACAAATGTGCGGAATCAGGGACACACTACATGACCTAACCGTTTTAGCTCCTGCCGGGCGCCACGCCGATCATCGTCCTCCAGGTTTGGTCACATGCCCTTCAGGTGGATTCCTCTTCGCTGTGGCTTCACCACTTGACCAAGGCGGGCTGATCCGTAACATCATCATAGGCTTCTTTGCCTTTCCCGCGGGGCTGCCAGTCGCCCATAACTTGACGCTCGTGCTTGCGCAGTTTTTCATGGTAGCGCGCATGTATACGCGACAAAGTTCTCCGTGCCTGGGCCTCCTAGTCCTTAATGCAGCAGCAGTCCTACCTGCGGCCCCAGCCCTGACCGTCACGGACAACAAGCTGGGTGGCGCGCACTAGTAGGGAAACCCTATCAATGTTAAATCCGAGAGGATGAAGCGGTCACGGCAATATTCCTTCGTACTTATACGAAAGACAATTCTTTGGAGGGACGAAACAACGGAGCGGCGAGCTTGCCAGAAAACATCACAATTTCACGCCAATTGTCCGTTCGGCCGCTCGACACTGCGAAGGACCAAGCCGGTAGAATGCTAATTCAGAGGTTATACTGTATCCACTCGTCTTTATTCTACCCTTCACCACGGCTGCAATAGTCCTAAGAGGTAGGGGATATAGAGGTGTTTATGATTGTAGCAGTACAGTGTATGATAATTGTAGTCCTACTTAGATCTTTCCAGGAAAGTTGCAAGATATTACACTTGAGTTAGAAATTCCACCGCATCAATATGTAAGGGCTCCATAGTTTCTCAAGTAAGAAACAGATACATGGAATACACACTAAACATTTTACACCCTTTTTTGCCAAAAAAGTGTGTAGCACTGTTTGGAAAAGGGTGTTGGAAGCCCATTACACCCGTTTTCTTGAATCTCAACACCCTTTTCCTACCTCTACACTATTTTATGTGAAAAAAAAGGGTGTTGATCAACTTCAACACCCTTGGTTTTTCATAGGTTGTTGAAAGAGTGTGAAAAAGGTGTTCAGCTGTTTATTGAATAAGGACATGCATGCATGTGTAATTGCCCTCTAAAGATCAAGACATCCCCTCATATCCTCGTGTACTCGTAAGAAATGTTCAAAAGCAAAAAAAATGTTCGTCTGCAATGATCACTCGTTTCCATATACGGTGCGCCCCATGCCCCAGTTTATCTTTGGCGCGTGAAATATCAATTTGAACCTTGAAAACTAAAACGACTATAGTTGTGTGGTGAAAGGGGTGTTGACCGACTATAACACGCTTGGCTTTCTGTAGGGTGTTGAAACGGTATCAAATAGGTGTTCAGTTGCAAAAAAAAAAAAAAAACAGCGGAGCTGGGGGTCGACCTAGCTTCTTTCGGTGTTGCTAAGTTTTTCCACGGTTTCTAGGCTTTGCGAAGTTCTGGCTAAGCCAGGATAAGCGCTGAGGAGTGAGGCCAAGTTTAACCGGATTTTAAAAGGCTGTTCCAGTGCCCCCCTTCCCCCTCACTGCCAGGAGATCCAAGGAGGAAGCAAGCTAGTTCGGCCCCCAGATATGCTGTTTCTCCAGCCTTGCACCACTATTGCAAGCTGTACCATTTTTTGCATTTTCGAATCCCAAAAAGACTAGCACCTTTAAATGGTATAGTAAGAAGTGCGCATACGCAAGCGCCTTCTCGCCCATCTCCTGGCTCGAGAGCTATCCCGCCGAGCCGCTGTTGCCGGAAGTGAGCCTGAGCGCATGCATCCGATGGTCACGTACCGAGAAATTACGCTACACTACCGACTAGAGCGACAGCATTACCCCCCAGCGCACAAACAACTCCCCAGAGATCTGGAGCGACTCCTACGTGCCCTTCAAACGAATACTTTCCCCCACCCCACCAGAAGTCACATTTTGGCCCCTACCTGTTTCCCCCCGCAGTGCCGCTTCTGCGAGGTCCCCGGGACACTCTATCATATTGTAGGAGGCTGCGACCAAGCTCCGCTTCCCCGCCCCAATCCCTATCCCACCCATGAGCTTTGGGAGAGAGCCTTGGCCAGCTCCACCCTCGAGGATCAGCGTCAGCTGGTCGAGAGGGCTGTGGACGCGGCCCGAGCTCAAGGCGTCCTGGACTAGGGAAGCCACCCCGAAGACTCCATTTTAATTTTTTTTTTCTCAATAAAGAAAGTTTATTCTCTCTGTGATCACACTGGAACGTGCTCCAAAGCTGGCTTCACTGTTATAATACCCTATCTGCGGTGGTGCCGCCTTTACAGTCGGCACAGTTCTTTTTCTCTTTTTTTAAATGCAGAGCATTTCTTTAATTCACGATGTCACCCGGCGTTGGCGTGCCTCGGCGTCCGCAACAGCCGTTCCAGGTGCGCCCTTTCCCCCACTCCTCCTCTCCCGCATCACGCTACCCTCCTCGCTCTCAACAACAGGTCCGCACCCCTCCCGCTACACTATATAAAAAAAATATTACTTACCGGCGCCTGGTTTCGATCCCTCGACCCTGCGGGCGGAACGCAAGGTACATGGTGCTCTACCCACTGCGCCACAAAGCCGACACAGAATGGAAGGCTACGAACGCGCCTTATATCCTTGACTCATTCAAAATACGTCAAGAAACTGCTGATACAACGCATTCACTACCTGTGGGTGGAACGCGAGGTACATGGTGCTCTTCCCACTGCGCCACAAAACCGACACCGAATGAAAGGCTACGAACGCGCCTTATATCCTTGACTCATTCAAACTACGTCAAGAAGCTGCTGATACAACGCATTCACTACCACCAACTCCCCAAACACTAAACGTTAACGCAATACACCCACCCCCTATGCGACGCATTTACTCGAGTCCCTCTCGCAGGAAGATGGGCCCTTTTTCAAAGGCCACCGAACCTAGTTCAAGTTCAAACAGCTTCAATTGTTATAAATTATGCCAATTTATATTGTGCGAAACATTGGGAGGTACAATACATACTCCGCTTGTAGAAAATGTTCTGCCCACCCGAGTAAACGGGTAAGTACCTCCAAAGTTGGAGCTCCCTTACAGCCTTTTAGATGCGACGTTGAGAGCATCTCTTGTCGGCGGCCCTGTCCTTCCTGCGTGCGTCCGTTGTTGTTGTCCGCAGCCATTCTCCCTCTCTCCTCTCCGATAGCGGACACTCTCTCGCGAGGGGCATTGAATTAGATTCGATTGGATTGGCTTGGCTTGGCTTGACATGGATTGGATTGGATTAAAGTGGATTGTGTTGGATTGTGTTGCGTCATAGCCGCGGCACTCTCTCTCTCTCCGCGGCCTCCCCTCCTTCGGGCGCGCTGCGCATATAACCGGTGTGCCGCTCTCCAGCGGCCTTTCGGTCGACGGTTGCTCTCCGCTTGCGCTTGAACCCCCGTCAGCGTCGCATCACACCAGGGTTCCCGCGAGGGGAGGTGGGCGTAATTTTTTTTTCTTACACCCTTTTCCTTTGCACCCTTTTTCTTAGTTTCGAGCTACCTAATTTGTAGATTTACACTCTTTTGGGAAAAAGGTGTTGAAATAATGGACACCCTGCTTAAAGGGTGTTGAGATGGCGGAGAATATTTGTTTGGTACTTAATAAAATAATTTGGCTTATTTGACATAATGCCTACATCACGATTAAAACGTTTTTGCAAGTCCGCATGCTGATTTCTATATGCTCACCTTAAAATGCTTAATTCCGAAATTAGCGATGAAATATCTTATTTTTGCGACAAACCCACGGACTTTATCGGCGGACTTTCCTCTGCTGGCTATAAAAGCAAAAAGAGCAGATGTATTTCCAAGTAAGTATATGTACTCGCTGTCCCCATGCATCCCGTTTGTTTTCTTGCTCAGTTCATTTGATGATGAGTTGTGACTTGTGCGTGTTGAATGTGTCTGTATGTCATGCTGCGCTCTTGGCCCATCCGCACCGTCACGCGTAGCTCAGCTCCCCACACCCTTATTTTAGGGTATTGAGCAAACTTACACCAACTTTTAGGGTGTTCACACGAACACCCTAAAAAACGTTCCTGCGTTTTTGCAGCCGCCCATTTCCATAGGGGCGATTTCCCGTGCAAACCAGGTGAACTTCCCAAGCCTTGTAGTCCCGCACAAGGGCCCAGCGCCAGTGCGCGAGTCGCTTGTACCTATTTTACCGGTAGGTGCCCGAAGGTAGGTAGGGTGTTCAGGCGAACACCTGTTTTTATTTTTACACCTTTTTTTAAGCCAAAACACCTTTAAAGATGTCCGCCATGAGACAAGATTTTTACACCCTTTTCGGGCGGAAAAGGGTGAAAGAATGGTTAGTGTGTATGTCTGGCCCAGAGAGTTACCGAGAGTGCAGATAAACCATGAGCTAATTTAGCGCGGACCAAAACGGGATTTTACTAGGGGTCGATGATTTATTACGGAATGAAACGAATTGCTGGCTCCAGCAAAACACAAAAGCTGGCCAGAATACAGCGGGAACGCTCACAGCTGAGCGAAAAAAATCGGTATTGTTCTCTATCTCCACTCTGTTTCGCACCACGTGAAAAATACTGCCAGCCATTACGACGTGAATGTCGAATTTCGTGCTGGCAAAGAGCTGGGGAGTGTGTTCGCGGGAATTGACAGAAGGGTCAAGGAAGGAAGAACAGCCACTGGTGGGGAAATGTGCTCCATAAAGCACGATACGCGTTTCACTAACGTTGTTGTGGAGTTGTATCTTCCATTCCTCTCAGCGTCTCCACGCGGGTCGCACCCGAAGCTTCAAGTTAAAAACAGGGTGGCAGGGTGCACCACTGTGCACCAGGTGCGCTGTGCGCGAGACTACCAAGCATTTTTTGTGTATATACCCACGATTTGCCGCTGCGCGAATAACAATAGATGCGTGTCTCGTGTACGACGTGGAGCAAGGCTTCAGTTGTGTCACTTTCCTGGTCATAGGGCTAACAGCAATGACTCATCTTTAGGGTCAAAAATTCTTCTGCATTTATTGCGGGATTCTAGACCACACAAAACTTTGTAAACCTTGCATTGTGCACATCGCTACATCTGCACGCGTTTGCGTCGCCATGTACAGTCATCAAAAGTGTTAACAACAGCAAAGAATGAGGTGCCACCGTATGCACAAAGCGGGAGCCCTGGGTAATCAGCGATGCTGTGCGCATGAGCTGTAACTGTAACAGCCTAAGGAGCACTGATTATCAGCCGCAGGAGATGCGTCGGTGGCTATCGTAATGTGCCGCTCCGTGCATAGGCTGGTACCCGCGTCTTCGTTATTGTTCACACTTTTGACGACTGCACGCTTTGACTCCTTTTTGTTGTTAGGCGGTCTGCGCTTCCTGGGCTCCTTTCGCTCTACTTCTTTACTTAACTTTAGGGTTTTTTCCTTGCATTTCATTGCTTCCCGTTTCCATTTAACTTTTGTTTCCTCTCTAATTGTTGCCTTCCCGATCTCTCACATTCACTTCACTGCATTGTAATCACCCCCACGTGGCGTAGCAAGCACTGCCGCTAGCAGAGCTGACCTCTCCAGCCCACATTAAAGAGTTCTCTCTCTCTCTCTCTCTCTCTCTCTCTCTCTCTCTCTCTCTCTCTCTCTCTCTCTCTCTCTCTCTCTCTCTCTCTCTCCATTCCTCTCAATCCGTGCGGTGGCAAGTAGGTTGGTGGTTGGATGCCACGGTGCTTAAACTTTCGTTTAAAAGACGCAGATCGGTCTCTGAAAGGCGTACCATGTTCACATCTCGCCCGCTCAATCGCAGTCAATCAATCGATTTTGAGCTCAATCGCAGAGTCGTGGTGATGAGACAGCAAAGCCAGCAACCGAGGTAAATTCCACAACACTACAAGACTATGAAAAGCGGAGGCGCGTGCGTGAAGCCCACTTTAATTGCGCCTACACAAGTCGTGTATGAGATAGGTTTTTGGGGCCGTCAGTTTTTTTTTTTCTTTATGGAGGGCGGGGGGGGTGGGGGCGGGGGTTGATCCTTGTTGTTGCTTAAATAACATGTATTTTCGTAAAAGTTCAGTTGTTAGACAGCGACTGTGTCGTTCTTACTCTTCTTGTCCTGTTTTCGTGTGAACAGACTGCCATGAAAATATTTTTTGTGGGTTACCAATATCAGCAAACCAGGGCGATATTGATAGTGGGAGGCGAGACAATGAGGAATTCGCAACGCTCCCCCCCCACGCACACACGAACACAAGCACACGCAACCATGCGCACAGGCACGCGCACACACGCATTCAGCTGTTTTCACTATCTGAGTGATTTTCTGAAAGCAGCCCACTTTGTTGGGTATTCCTACTTTCGAATTTCCGGATTCAGTAGCCTGAGCTTCCCGTTGATGGCGCCGTCAATCAGTCAGACTGGCACTTCCCGTTGTCAGGCAATCAATAAATTCGGCACCGCCGCGAGCGAATAGTCGCTCCTCATTCGATCTCACGGGCCTGAAAGACGTTCTTGCGCCCAAGCACTCTGCGCCTCCGAAAGCATTCTGACGCTTCGCTCCCTTTGCAGCCAACAGCTATTCAGAGTCATAGACCCCAACTGAATGCGAAATAAATCACTCCCACAGAGCAGGCCCGTGGCGCCAGACGCCCCTCTCACAGAACCCGGTAGAGGCATCCGCCTCGCTTCCGCTGGAACTGAGCCGTAGCTACAAACCACCTTCCACGCCCAACTCGCCGTCCTGCCCTCTTTTCTTTTGTCGGTCGTCCAGACGGGCGAGTCACTTTCCCGGACGCAGGTGTGTTGTTTCAGTGTCAAACGCGAGCGACGAGACCCGAGCGTCCTGGCGTTCATCTCCACGGCAACGCACCGCCGCGTCGCCGTCAGTGCGAGACGACCCAAGTTACCGAAAACGCCTCGGCGGCTCGCACTTAGATATTCATATAAAGACCGGTCGCAAACCCTCAGCGCCGACTATAGAAACATTGTCACATTGCTTTGACACATCTAAAGAGAACGCACCTCTTTGGCTCAGTGATGGCTTCCGGGTAAACAAGCGTAATTTTACTTCGACTTTACGCGCCCTGGTCAACATGAATACGTTGACGACGAAGCCAGTGTAACATGCAGTGAGGGTCGCTGTAGATTGATCCCTCACCTTAAACATTTTGCTACCGCTGTCTCACTTTCTTGAACCCATGCTTCGAGTTTCTTCCCGCTTTACTTCAATAATTGCTATGCTCCTTTCCCCAATTTCAATCTCACCTAAATTCTTATTTCGCCTAGTACGCACTGGTTAGGTTTCAGAGCCATAAAAGCAGCTGCAGCAACAAGATAAGGCCTATAAACTGAATGTTTTTCTTGCCTCAGCTCTCATGTATTCAGGGTCCATCGTAAACTTCGGTTCGAGCACTCGGAGTAGATACCGCTTGTCTTGCTTTCGAAGCTTGCCACGGTTGAAGACTTGTGCAAGTCGTCCAATTCAGAGTGGTCGTAACATTGCCCTAGTGAACTCTTTGCAGCACGACGAAACCAACAGCAAGAAATGTGGTCCACGAAAATCCTCCCATTTGGCCAGTTTGAGCCAACCGCCGCTTTCGAATGCCTGCAGCGGAGGGGATTCCTGGTAGGCGCTATGCCACGCAGCAGTGTTCAATTTTTTAGTATAACAGCGTAAGCAATGCAACTCGAAAGGGAGCGAGAGCCTTTCCACTTTAATTCGCAGTTCTCCAGGCGGTCCCCGCACTACGCGCTGCGTACATCCGGTGCCGGCCACTTGTGGAGCTTCGGACCACTCTGTTTTCCACCGCCAAGGGCAACAGCCCCGGATATGTACGCCGTTTCTTCCCCCGTATCTCTTTCCCCCTTTCACACTGAGCAATTTTTTTTTTCTTAGAAATTGCGTTTTGCGCTTGCTGTTCAGCGGCTCTGGGCCTCGCACGCGTCCGAGCATCAAGAGATGGAAGGAGATTAGAGTGAAAAAGGGACGGGGTTTCACGAAAAACAGCCTCGGTGACACGGTGAGACGTTGCGGGCCAAGCCCTCTGCGTGCACGCGGCGTGACACTGCGGCTGCTTCCAGCGCCGGCCACGTTTGCCCCGGAGATTATCCGCGACGTGGTGATGACAGGCCTCTTTGTGTACTCTTTGCCCGAGCTTGATAGAAGCAGGGGGAGGGGGGTTATGATGGAGGGCTAGGCGCGACGCCAACGACGTGAAATTGAGCCCTCCTGCAATAATAACGCCTGAGGCGGGCAAAGTGGAAACAAAGTACAATGACACCGGCGTGCGAGAGGGGGGAGCGGCAGCCTGTTAGTTTCTGCGAGCGACTCGAAAAGGTCTATTCGCGGACGTTTGTGCCGCGAATTCGGCTGACGTTAACGTTGTAGCGGCGCTGTGTTGGGTATACATTGCCTGTTTGCACTGCATACATTTCCGGAAAGACAAACCGTGTGTACAATATGTCATATATCGAGAAAGTCAACGTCGACGACCTAGAGAGCGAGGAGGGGGTATACCCAGGAAAAGGGCCGAATGCAAACTCCACGGGGTTCTCAAATTAGCAGAATGCAAACAATTGGCTTAAGGTGTCAATGTAAAGATGCTGCGCGCCCATTCGGGGACTGGGCGTTTATGGGGAGGGCGGCGAGTAAGGGACTATTCCTTACTGTTTTATTATTTTGAAAAGGCTATTTTTGAGAAAATTGGACGAAAAAACGCTATGTCGTGGGGACAGCAGGGCGAGCGACAGCTTAAAGGCGTTCAGCATTGAAGCATAGTTTCGGCCCCTCGACGAACATTTAGAACCCCAGCTTTTAAGCGATGCTTACGTGGCCAGCGTTCCACACTTTTTTCATGACTGCGAACAAAAGCTTCATTGGCTAAACGTGTCCTTGAAGAGCGAGGCGTTCTACAGTTAAACCTGGACGTAAGGAACTCATAAATAAATTCGCAATTTTCCGTTTCATGCAGGTTTCGAGTTAAGGCTCCTTGAATGAATTAGAAACAAAACCAAAATGCTGCACATCAGTGACAGCGAAGTCACCCTTCAAGCATTTATTTTACAGTGAAAAACTGAGTGATTTCCCACGACCTTAATCACTACACGGCACTACAAAGAATCAAGGTCGCTTACTCCCGTATTTACAAAGGCAACTTAAGTATCACTTTTAAAGACGATAGTCTTTCTTGGGCTACTTGAATGCGAAAATTTGTTCTGTCTGTATATCTATTTGTCTGTCCGTCTGTCTGTCTCTAACTCGATACATTCACCCGGCCACAGTGAAACAGAATCTGCGCAATGGGTTTATATACCCACAGCCAAATCAAAACGTCAAAGACCGGTGGCAATGTTTATACTTGTCAACATTAAATCAAAACGTCAAAGACCCGTGACAATATTTATACTTGTCAACATTGTTGAACAAAAACAAATAATTACGCAAATATGAGGCAGAAAATCAATGCAGAAGCGACATTTGCAGTATTCCTTTATTAAAAATGTCATGGATGCTTGATTTTTGCGATAGCAAATGAAATACTTTATCCACTGCAGAAAAAATTGCCTCCATCGCCTGCTGTCGCCCGCACCACTATAGCTCCTGGCGGAATTGTAAGAGATGAAACGGCAACAGTGATGAAGGGTTCCACTAGATAGGTTCCACGTTTCGCTTGGAACGCACGTGGAGTAGGGCAACGCGGTTCTATAAACGTTGGAGTACGGGGCCTCGGTTCATGCGCGTCTCTGCCATACGGCAGCGCTGGCATCGAGGCAACCGGCGTAGAACAGTGGAACGCAGTAAATTTAAATTGACTTGAGAAAACGTCCAGCGTGTTTATCTTGAGAGGAGCCAGACGGGAGAGAAACACCACGAGAGGTGAGTGGGAAAGAGAAGGGATGCTTTTACTCGGCAGGGGCGCCAGATGACTATCGTCTTTCGTTGATATTTGCAATGGAAGTGTAAGATACGCAGCAGCATTCTTTTATTTAGGCACTTTTCGGAGCCTTAATGCGTTTCAAGGACCAAACGTATGCTGAAATTACGCCTTCGTGCTAACTTCATGCTATTTCCCGCACTATAAATTGGTGAAAGGGTGGTAGCTAGGATAATGTACCGGATGATGACGTTCATATTTCTCACCATCGGAGGTGGCATTCAAAGTAGCGAGCTTTTGCTAAAAGGACAAAACTTCCTGTTTTCTGGCAGCATAAATCATCACCGACGAACCGACATCACAGATAGCAGTGGAGACGTGCGACTTCACGCCGACAGGCAGGCCTAGCACCCCACCGACACCGCACTCGCACGTAGAAATACACGGTAGTTAGTGGTTCGGGCGAAATTAGCTAAATTGGCGCATTTCCCCAGCCGATTTTTCAGGAAAAGTGCAATAAATTCGTCCATCAGCGTAGCGAATTCATTCCGCCAAGGTCAACAATCGCAACGTTTTCGTTACACGGATATCGCGAAAACATGGGCTTCATTAGAGCTGGCAATTTGGAAATGAAAAACTTCGTGAAGTCCAGTTTTCGTTACAGAGAGGTTTGTTACTTCCAAGTTTAACTGTATAGCGCGGAGCGTAAGAATAGAAGCCGCCCGCCGGTGTAGGTGCTTCCAGCACGACATCGCAACCAAAGCCTCCAACCGTTGAAAACATGATTTGGACATAGACTTTATATGTTCCACCACTCGGATACGATTCTCGAGCAGATACAGACTCCATTTTTAAGATAAAGACATGACTGCCGTCTGTAGCTTTATACGTCTGATCACTTGGAGATGCATTTTGAGTATATTAGTTAACAATGCCTACCATGTTCAACACCAATAGAGCCAAGATGCATGTATCTTTCTTCGGGATGGCTGCCGTCAATGCTCAAGGAAACCAAAATTATCTAATTCATTTCACGGAACTTCTGTGTCATATTTATGTGGTGTGCTTTACTGTAAACCTTCACTGGTGATCCACCTTCACAGAGTGGAATGGGTCACGATTTGTGTTGGTATCCCTGGTCTTTTTTCACCACTCTTTCTATTTTGTCTTCATTTTTTGAGAGGCGTATAAAATACATCTTTTTTTATTTTGTACTTCGTTTGAGTTTTTTTCTGATTTTCTATTAATTGTATTTCTTTAGTTTTAAAATTTTGTTCCACCGACTATCTTTATTTCCGGGAATTTCCGACCACAAGGCCGTGTTGCTTACCCTAGCTAATACCAATATAAACAATAATCGTACAATTTTGTCATTTACGAACTTCTCTCTTGCTGATGATGTGTCTATAATTGAGCTGCTTTCCTTTAATTTTGATGATTTCCGCAATAGCACTTGTGATGTACACCACCCTTGGGACATATTTAAAAAGATTGTGAATGAATGTATCGAGTGTTTTGTACCCAAGATTACAAAAAAATGTAAAGGTAAAAACCCATGGATTTCGAGGGAGACATTGCAATCGAAAAGGCGACTAAAGCGCTTAAAGAAAAGGTTAACAAACAACAGAACATTATTTATAAAGCAAGAAATATCGAATCTTTCTTTACAAATTAAATACCAAGTAGCTGCTGACAAAAAGCGCTATTACGGTGAATCATTACCAAGCTTCATAACCACGTCTCCCGAGAAATTTTGGTGTGCAATTTCTCAACACTCCACTGAATGTGATACATTTGAAGTTGATGGCTGCCTTACCCACGATAGTTCAAAAATTGCCCATGTCTTTAACAATCATTTCAAATCGGTATTCACTCAAGATAATGGTATATCACCTGTGTTTCATGCATCCCTACCACTGATGTCTAATGCCATTGTTACTGAAGGTGGTATAGTTAATCTTCTCCTAAGGCTTAATGTCAAAAAATCACCAGGGCCTGATGACATTCTGAATAGCTTCTTGAAATTGTACGCTGAGTGGGTGTCAAAATATCTTCATGTCATTTTTTGCAAGTCCTTACAAGAAGGAGAAATACCAAGAGACTGGGGAACTACTAGAGTTAAACCAGTTCATAAGACCGGAAATAAGAAGTTCGTTAAAAACTATCGTCCAATTTCATTAACATGTACCGTATGCAAGATTCTGGAACATATCATTTACAATCACATTTGCGAATTTCTGGATAACTATAACGTTCTAACAAAATACCAGCATGGTTTTAGAAAAGGTTACTCGACCAGCACTCAGTTAGTTGAAACAATACATGACTTTGTCAAATCAATAAATAATAGGCCACAGACCGACGTTATTTTTATGGTCTTTTCGAAAGCCTTTGACAAGGTATCCCAAACTAAATTGGTATATAAGATAGGCAAAATAATCAATAATTCTGAAGTAGTTAACTGGATTTCTGCATATCTAACAAAACGTGAACAATTTGTTGTCTTTGCTGATTGCTGCTCAAATAGACAGCTTGTTGACTCTAGCGTTCCCCAGGGCTCCGTGCTAGGACCACTCCCTTTCCTCATTTTTATTATTGATATTGTTGATGGCATCCCGGTTAAAATCAAACTCTACGCTGATGACTATGTACTTTATAACGAAATATGCTGTCCCGCAGACCAAGAGGTGTTAAATAATGCTCTACAAAAAGTGTCCTCCTGGTGTGATGAATGAACAATGGCTATTAACTTCGAAAAAACAGTGTTTATGCAAATAACTAATAAAATAAATTACGAGTACTCTACTACCCATACTAAACTTTCCGAAGTCCCACATTACAAGTATATTGGGTTATGGATCACAAATTACCTGAATTGGACTAAACACACTAATACGGTAACTAACACTGCAATGCGTAAGCTTTTCTTCCTCAGATGAGCATTGAAACTTTCAACCCCCTCCGTCCGTCTTCTGGCTTATAAAACAATAGTTGTACCAACTTTGGATTATGCTTCCATTATATGGGACCCTTTCACCAAAACTAATATCAACAAGCTAGAAAGAGTGCAAAAAAAGGCCATTCATTTTATTTATAACAGCTTCGGACGCACTTCAATTACGGAACTTTCAACTCGAGCTAATCTACCAACACTGACAGAAAGAAACCGCTTATCTAGACTAAAATTTCTATATCAACTAGTAAAGGGATATTATAAGACAGACATTTCTGAAGTTCTTTCATTTTCGTCCGGATATGCAACTCGACAAAGGCATGAGCGCACAATAACACCTTATGCAACCCGTAACAACTGCTTTAAATATTCCTTCTTTCCACGAACTATAAACGACTGGAACAAACTAACCAACACCGAGGTTTTACAGCCATCCTTAACATTGTTTTCTTCTAGCCTCAACAACAGTGTTTAACTAACATGCCAATTCATCTCTGTCCCGAGAAACGTTGGAATTTTTTGTATATTTTGGGTTGCTTTGTGCGTACTTTTATTTCTGTGTGTTTTCTATCTGCCTGCTTTGAAAAGTTGTTTGCATATTGAGCATTCATGTAATTCATGTAACCCACTCTGCGAAAATCCTTAGTATGGATTGCAGTATTCATAAATAAATAAATAAAATCAGCGCTATCATATCGATCAAACATGCGAACTTTACAAAATTTCCCCATTTTTGTGCCAATTCAGGGCTTTGTATAGATCGAACTGTAAGGGTACCACGCAAAGAACGCCTTAAAGGGACCCTACAACACTCTTCGTGCAGTGCAAGTGAACCAGCGCGACGTTTAGATTAGACTTCCATGGGAGCACCCGAGCCAAATATTACACGTGCACGTGAAGCGGTAAGCGCGCAAATCGCCGTGAAAGACGCGGAAAAACCAACCGCTCCCTCTTCAATTCTCTTCATTATGCACCCCTGGCATGGCCTCTGCGACGTCAATCGGGCCATGGCGGTCCTGGCTGTCCTATTGGCTGTCGCTGGTCAACTTCGCGGCTAAATTATGGCATTTCGTGTGACGATCAGCCGTCTTCGGTGTTGTGTATGACCCTCTTCTATGTCTGAACCTGTCCGCATGCTTTTGGTGTTTCTTATGTTTTGTGTGCGCGGAGTTTTAGTGACGAACTAAATATTCCACTTTCAACGAGCCCACTCGACAACTAACGTTTATTACTCCAAAAACACCCTACCAGCCTGAGCGCTTGCTTGCGAGCAGGCCACCATGCCTGCTTTTTTGTGGCACCAGACCGGAAATAGACCCGTCCACGTTACGGGGAAAAGGACGAAACTCCCCGGCCTGTGACATATCGAAGGCCGCCGAACAGAAAGCCGTGCGCCGCCCCCCTCTCCGGGAGAGAGCGCGCAGCTTTGTCGCGTTGTCCGCGGTTGAGTTCAGAGGGAACATTTATGCGCGATTTTTCATCACGCGTAGTTTCAGTGATAGTGAACGGATTTTCATAATTCTTGCGGGAGAAGATTGCTGGGGCAATAGACTTTACCCTAAATACATTCCGAGTAGTCGATGGTAAGTGTTGCAGGGTCCCTTTAAAGGATTGTTGTGGGGGGGGGACAGAGGAGGGAGGGGCTGCTATGGGAGAAATCGGGTGGAAGACATAGCGTGAATGTCGGGTGTTTTGAGCCTGGAGCAATGGCGAAAGAATGCGTTCGTTTCATTTGCGCCTTTCCCTTTTGTGATAACGGGGTTTATGTTTCATTTACCGTCCGGGTCTTCTTGCAAGTTAGGCTGAGGCATAAGATGAGTGCGTTCCTCATACCGGTGAGAAAAGAGTGAAACCAACCCTGCCCGCGGCCGCAAAGTATTTCGCCCGAGTGTGGTACAGGTAATTATCCTGCACTGAATAAAAGCCCAACATTTCAGGGACGCTCACGCCTGAAAATTAATGACAATTGATAGCAAACTTGTACAGGAGCACAACTGTTGAACATTTTACTTTGCAGTGTTATCAAAATTTGGCACCTACGCGTTATCCCGAGGGTTTATGGAATATGGTAGAATTTTGGGAAAGTTGCCTTTTATTTGGGGGGGGGGTGGGGGGATGGATCTTCATAACCACTGCGCGTGCGTACTCAGGCAGGGACAAATGTATTGCAACAACCAGGCATTCAATGCAGTCTGCAATGCCAAAAGAATTGTTTTAAAGCGTCAATTCTTAACACCTAATGCTACGGCTGCCATAAAGCAAGGTCACGTCTAATCCCCTGATAAAAGCTGCTTGATACCACCTCTCCTGTCGCTAAATTAACATAACCCTTGAGTCGGCAATACAATGAGATGACGGCCCCTAACCGCGGTCAGTTGTCATTAGGGAGACCGCGGTTCCTACCGAGCGGACAGTGCAGGCAGAGAAGAAGGAACCATCACTCAATTAATTCGGAACGTATAAAGCGGTAGGAAGAGAACGGGTGTGGGGAGCTGATGAACGCACGAAGCCCTACGCCGAGCAATGCGAAAGGGCAATGGCAGTCTGAGAGGAGGCGTCATTAGTGGCGTCCCGGTTAGGCTAACAAGAGGGAGAGCCGCGATTCGACAGACGGAGATGCAGAGGCGACGTGGAGTCGTCCCGCATATGATGTCCATTGCAGGCACGCTAGTAGGAAACCATCGTTGCCAAATGGGCCCTCCAGTGGAGCACACATACAAGGGCACACACGAATGCCGGCTCGCGTGCAGTACCTGAACAGCGGCGCCACGAACGGGAAGGCATTTGCGTCGAGCGAATCACAAATCCGGGGCATCCGACCGGGAGCGAGGAGATGCTTTAAGCGCTCGCGTCACTGACGCTGCGACTCGGGCTTACGTTCGAGAGCTACGCACGCCAGGGTCTGAAAAACGACCGACCAATGGACTTTAACGAGGCGGAACTCCAGTTGACCAATGCACGATGGTGAACTTTTCCGGGGCTTGATTACATCCGCAAATTGATTATACAACCAGTGGCATCGAATGCATCGAGAATTGAACATTTCCACTTTTAATCGCAGGTCCATGTTACGTGAACACTCCGTGTAATTTTCCAAGTGTTTCTCAGCCGTAGTTTTTGTTTCAGAGAAATGGTGTAAGAGTACCACGGCTTTGTGTGCGCGTACTGTACGATTCGCTGGGACTAGTCAGTGCAGCTATGCCTTTTCGCCATCGCAAACGGTCCACTTAATTAAGCAGGTGCATGTCGCATTAAATTGACACGGTTAAAGTGGATGACATGTTAGAAGGAGCTCGTGTATTCACTCAAGGGCCCCCTATCAATTTCAGTTGTCGTGGCCCCTGAACTATTAAATGAAAGATAAAGCAGTTCCACTCAGCGTGAATGATGTCCAGTGCGGAGAAGTGATTCGCCAGAGGGGCGCCAGAGGGGCTGATACTGATTACTTTCAGTATTAGCCTGGTCATGATACCGAAAGTAGTTAAGACAGGGCACAACATCCCCTGAAAAGGCCGATAAAGAGACAATGGATTGCGTTTTATTTATTTGGGCTAATTAATGACGCAATTGTGTGTATGTGTGTAATGTATATATGTATGTACGTATGTAAGTAAGTATGTATGTATGTATGTATGTATGTATGTATGTGTATATATGTATGTACACACAGAATAGCTGGCCAGATATACTGCCGTCAGGCCGACCTTTCTGTGTTTTTTCATTTCAATAAAATTCCTCTCTCTCTCGTATGTATGTATGTATGTATGTATGTATG